>NC_082640.1:102273754-102584908 GCF_028023285.1 Balaenoptera ricei | reverse complement strand
TTATTTTTTGGCAAAAAGAAGACAATTATAAAAACTGTAATGCTGAACCTAAAAATATAGAGGAAGTAAAAATATGGAGCTGCTGTGGTTGGAGTAGCGGGGAGAGCTTCATCATATCACCTCCCTGGGTTTTGCTTTCACCTCCCAAGGCCTTTCTATGGAACCCTGGGAAATACACTGTGAAGATCACTGACCTAGAAAAAGGCTTTTACCAAAAAAGGACAGTGAGCCAGAGAATGGAAGAGTGTGGCATCTCATATCACCTTTGATTCCCTCGGGGAGATTATTTCAAACTAACGCTATTGACAAACAAATGCCAGGGGTATCAGACTAAGAGGAAGCGGAACCAAAGAGAAACAGAGTCTGGTCAAATTTACCAGGTTCAGATGCTGTTTAGATAATAGGGAGACATAGTGACAAGTGAATCAGAAACTGTGTTGCTCTCACACCAACCTGAGCTCCGTGTTCCCCACCTCAATTCAGTTCCTAATCTTTCCCTACTCAGCACTGTGGAAACATGTCTATCATTTTGCTTTCACGACAGAGAAATACTCACAAAATTTGTCAATTTATTGTGTGCTTGCTATTATGCAGGATTCACAGGAAATGGTCCTCACCTCACAAGAGATATTTGGAAAAGCTATCTAAGATATGAGATCATACACGCCAATAGTAGCATGAGGGGATGCCAGAGGAATCAAAGGAGAAGGATCATATTCACCCACATTGGGTCAGGAAACCTTTAGGGAAGTGTTAGGAGTTGAGCTTTGAAAGATATATTGGACCCAAGGGGAGAATGCAGGGGAGAATGGAGCTATAATATTCATTAAGAATATATATGCAATGGTAATTGGTAATCCTTCTCTGTGTGTTTCAGTGATGGAGATGCTTACCGTCTTTATAACCTAGATGTCTATGGATATAAAATACATGACAAAATGGGCATTTATGGTTCAGTGCCTTATCTCCTGGCCCACAAACTGGGCAGGACTCTAGGCATTTTTTGGCTAAATGCCTCAGAAACACTAGTGGAGATCAATACAGAACCTACTGTAAAGGTGAGCAATGGATCATGGCTGCATGTCATACTCACAGAAGAAACAAAACCACTGAAGTGTGATTGTAGCTCTGGGCTTTTAATGGTAGTCCTCTGCCTCCAGAGTCCTCACAGTATAATCAGTGAAGGTTATCGGTATGTACTAAAGGATCAGACTATTACACACATATGGATGGGTGTTGTGGGTTAGAGGGAAATTTTTCAGACCTTCATTCCATTCCTTTTCCAGTATGCATTGACCCAGATGGGCCCAGTTGCTGCTAAACAAAAGGTCAGATCTCAAACTGATGTGCACTGGATGTCAGAGAGTGGAATCATTGATGTTTTTTTGCTGACAGGACCTACACCTTCTGACATCTTCAAGCAGTACTCATACCTTACAGGTACTTGCATGTGGAAGTGCCAGTTTCTTTTTCCATTATATTTCCTCTATCCCATGTAGAATCACTATAAATTAATATTTGTTGTACACCATATAGCATTTATAAACAACTTACCGAAGCTTTTAAAGAATCAAGCATTTCTCCTCCCACTCTCATCCCATTCAGCTTGGTTAAACATTTCACTGGGGCTAGAACTCTCCATTCTCTAATCCCTAATACTCACCATCTGCCTTCCTTAGAGCCTCTTAACCCCTGGGCTTTCTCTGCCTTTATCTCAGATGACCAGTATCCCAACCTGAACTTTTCTATGTTCTCTTCTCCATTTAAATATAGTGGCTTTAGCACTATAAAGCATTTTATCTTTAAAAGATATGAGATCATCTCAATTGATTGCAGAAAAAGCATTTGACAAAATCCAACACTATTTCATGATAAAAACATTCAGAAGACTAGGAATGAAAGGAAACTTCATCCACATGATAAAAGACATTTATGAAAAATTCACAGCTAACATCATACTCAATGGTGAAAGACTGCAAGGTTTCCCCTAAGATCAGAGACAAGATGAGGTTTCCCGCTTTCACCACTGCTACTGAACATTGTAGTTAAAGTTCCAGCCAGAGAAATTAGTCAAGAAAAAGAAATAAAAGGCATCCAAATTGGAAAGGGAGATGTAAAATTATCTCTATTCATAGATGATGTGATACTATATGATAGAAAATCCCAAAGAATACACACACACACACACACACACACAATTAACCAAAGTTGCAGGGTACATGGTCAACACACAAAATTAGCTGTGTTTCTTTACACCAGCAATGAACAATCTAAAAAAGAAATTGAGAAAACAACTCCATTTACAGTAACATCCAAAGGAATAAAATACCCAGGAATAAATTTAACCAAGGAGATGAAAGACTTGTATGCTGAAAACTACAAAAAATTCCTGAATTAAAGAAGGCCTAGATAAATGGGAAGAAATCCCATGTTCACGTATTGAAAGATTTAATATTGTTAGGCAAGCAATACTATTGGATGCAATCTATAGATTTACTACAATCCCTGCCAAAATTCCAATGGCCATTTTTTAAGAAATGGAAAAGCTGATCTTTAAAATCATACTGAATTTCAAAGGGCCCTGAATAGCCCAAAAGTCCTGAAAAAAAAATGTTGGAGGACTCATACTTCCCAATTTCAAAACTTACTACAAAGTTAAAGTAATCCAAACAGTGTGGTACTGGCATTAGAATAGACATATAAGCCAATGGAATAGAATTGAGAGTCTAGAAATAAACCCATACATCTCTGGCCAATTGATTTTCAATAAATGTTCAAGACCATTCAATGGAGAAAGAATTGTCTCTTAACCACAAGGCACTGGGACAACTGGATATCCACGTGCAAAAGAATGAAGTTGGACCCCTATCTCACACCATATACAAAAAATTAACTCAAAATTGATCAATGACATAAGTATAAGAGCTAAAGTCATAAAACTCTTAGAAGAAAACAGGGGTGAATCTTCATGACCTTGGATTGGCAACAGATTCTTAGCTATGACACCAAAATCATGAGCAACAGAAAAAAAAATTAGACAAGTTGGACTTCTTTAAAACTAAAAACTTTTGTGCATCAAAGGACATTATCACAAAAGTGAAAAGGCAACCTATAGAATGGGAGAAAATATTTGCAAATCATACATATGATAAGGGTCTAGTATCCAGAATACATAAAGAACTCTTATAACTCGACAATAAAAAGAAACAATCTAATTCTAAGATGAGAGAAGGGCTTAAATAGACATTTCTCCAAAGAAGATGTACAAATGGATTAACAAGCACATGAAAAGATGCTCAACAGCACTAGGTATTAGGAAAATGTAAATTAAAACCACAATGAGATACTGCTTCCTACCCACTAGGATGACTAAATCAAAAAAAGGGGGGCAATAATAAGTGTTGGTGAGGATGTAGAGAAGTTGGAAACTCATACATTACCGGTGGGAACGTGAAATGGTTCAGCTGGTATGGAAACAGTTTGGCAGTTCCTCAAAACGCTAAACATAGAACTACCATATGACGCAGCATGATGATTGATTTTGTGCGTCAACTTGCCTAAGTCATGGTGCCCAGATATTTGGTTAAACATTAGTCTAGATGTCACTCTGAAGTTATTTTTTAGATGAGATTAACAGTTAAATCAGTAGACTATGAGTAAAGCAGGTTAGTCTCCGTAACATGAGTGGGCTTCATACAATCAGCTGAAAACCTTAAGAGAAAAGGAGTGAGGTATGCTCTAAAGAAACAGGAATCTGTCTCCAGACTGTCTTCATACTCAAGCTACAACTTCAACTCTTCCCTGGGTCTCCAGGCTGCTGGCCTGCCTGCAGAATTCAGTTGCCAGTCCCCACAATCACATGAACCAGTTCCTTAAAATCAATCAATCATTTTCTCTCTCTGTATATGTACAAATACATACACACATATACACACATCCTATTGATTCTGTTTCTCTGCAGAACCCTAACTAATATACTCAACAATTCCACTCCCAGATACATACTCAAAGGAACTGAACAAGGACTTGAACAGATACTTGTATGCCAGTGATCGCTGCAGCATTATTCACCATAGCCAAAAGGTAGAAACAAGCCAAGTGCTCATCAAAAATGAATAGATAAACAGAATGTGGTATATACAGAAAATGGAATACTATTCAACCATAACAAAGAATGAAGTTCCGATACATGCTACAACATGGATGAACCTTGAAAGCATTATGCAAAATGAAATAAGCCAGACACAAAAGAACAAATATAACATGATTCCACTTGTATGAAGTACCTACAGTATGTAAATTCATGGAGACAAAAAGTTAAGATTAGCAGTTAGCAGGGGCTGAAGGGTGGGATGAGTAACAGAAAGTTATTGCTTTGTGGTTATAGAATTCCTGTTTGGAGTGATATAAAAATTTTGTAAACAGCTAGTGATGATGCCAGTACTACATTGTGAATGTAACTAATGCCACTGAATTGTACACTTAAAAACGGTTAAAATGGCAAATTTTATGTTACATATATTTTACCACAATTTTTTTAAATTGGTAATGTAATATGCTCCACTCCCCCCCCCCAAAACCCACATTGAATTGTATGCCTTACATGGGTAAATTGTATGGTATATGAGTTACATATCAATAAAGCTATTAAAAATCAAAGTAATGTAGCATCATTTCTGCTGCATTCCATTGTTTAAATTTCCTGAGTCTAGCCCATTTTCAAAGGAAGAATTTGATTCCAATTTTGATGAGAGGAACAACAGAGAATTTGTGGATATAGGAAGATACCCATATAGGAATAAGTACCATCAAAGCCCCCTACAGCCCCTTTCAACATTGTTATTAGAGAGAACAGTCTGGTTTACAGGAAAGTACTTCAAAAACAATGGATCTGCCACCATGGTCAAAGAAATCTGATTTATAAATTTATAGATTATCTGTTAACTCCTAATGAGGATTTAGTTCAATAATATCCTCTTACCTCTTCCTCCCAACATTGTTATATCATAATTCTTGGTTAATCAACATTCAGTGTTTACATTTTTCCAGTGCTCAGGGGTGTCAGATGCTTTATCCATTCCACTTTTTCCCCTGGAGACTTACCCCCAGATCTCTATCTGGACTGTTTCTCTCTAGGCTCCCTGCACAGCTGTCACCCTAGGACTTCCTGTTTTCTGTTTGCTGTTTTCTAGTGGAAGATCTCTCCCTTCTTGGGGCCCATGTTTTTCTTTTTTGTGGTTTATTAACTTGGTTTTTGTTCACTGTTTGAAGCATCTTCTGGTAGTTTCCTATGAAAGTGCATCAGAGGTCTACTTTTTGCATCTTTGCAGATATGAAAACATCTTCTTTTCCTACCTTCACCCTTGTTTGATAATTTGGTAACTGGATTGAAAATTATTTATCTCAGAATTTGAAGGCATTTCTCTATAATCTATCTTCTTGTTCCAAAATCACTTTGAATTCTGTTCCTTTGTATATGATCTATCTTTTCTCTCAGAAATATCTTCTCTTTATCTCTAATAGTCTGAAATTTCTAATATTCTGAAACTCTGAAATTTTACAACCAAATGCCTTGATATAGACCTTTTAAAATAATTGCATATTAGATGTAGACTCTTTCATTCTTGAGAATTGTATCCTTCAGTTCTGGAAAAGTTATTATTCCTTTGAAAATATCTTTACCTCCTTTTTCTCTTTCTACTCTACAGATTTTATAATCTCTTTTTTGTCCAATCCTGAGCAATTTTCTCAATTTTATCTTCCAGGCCTTTCCATTTATGCTCATATTTCTAATTTCTGCAGACTCTTTCTTATCCTCTGATTGTTCCTTGTTTCTAATATCTTATACTTGTTTTATGCTACCCTAGTTTTATTTTATGGGTGCAATTTTTTTTCATCTCCCAGAGATACTAATGATAACATTTTGATATTTACTTTGATTCCTTGTATTGTCCCTATTTTCTCAGAGATCCTTTTATTCTATTTCTTTATGTGAGTCCCTCTGTCTAATTTTGGAGGCTTTACTCAAATGTTGGATGATCCTTGGCTATCCATGCATACTTAAGAATAAGGTTCTGTCTGGAAGCTCTGTGTACCTGGATGAGTTTTACACTCTCTTGTTGAGGTGGAGGGGGGAATTCTCCTGTCCGCTAGTGTTCTGGGAGCAGGGATGAACCCTTCTCATCGGCATCCCCCTCACAAGCACCCTGGTGAAAGCTTCCTTGGCTTTGCTCAATAGTTACCACACCACCCCTGCCTGCTGCCTTCCAAATTTTGTTGAAATTACTCCTCTCCCATTCTCTTTGTTCTTGTGGCTTTATTCTTTTTTCTCTTTCTTTCTTTCTTTTCTTTATTCTGATTTTAGTGGGACTTTAAGAGGGGAAGGAGATAAATGCAAGTGGTTGACCAGAAGTCCTCCATGTTATCAGTAAATGTTTTGATGATAATTTCCTGACAGTTCTTCCTGCCTTCAGTTTCTTTGCCTTCAAGTCTGCTCCCGACTAATTTTTCTAAAACATAGGTCTGCTGAGGTTACATCTTGCCAAACTTTTGATGACTTCCTATACAAGAAGATTTAGAGTCCTTAGCCTGAACTACAGGGTCCTTTACAAACTGACCCTATCCAGTGTCATCTTCTGCTGGCCTTCTTCACAGCATAACCACCCTGGAATATTTATTTTTCCCTAAGCTTATCATGTCCTTCTCTGCCTCTGTATCTTTTCTATTTCCTGTGCCTCAATGATCTATTCATTCTCCCTGCCTGAGAATACTCTTACTTATTCTTCAACGTTCTAACCAAGTGTTACCACCTCTGTGAAGCCTTTCAAGACTCCATACTTCACTGCAGGCAAAATTTATTAGCCCCTCTGCAGTCCCACAGCACTTGAGGGTAGGGACTCTGCTTTCTTCTTGATATTCTGAGTACCAGGCTCAGTGCTTAGACCTTGTAGACATTCAGGAAACATTTATCAAATGTATAATTATCATTGTGGTGGTAATTGGCTCAGTTGTCATCTCCCCCTTTTAGGCACACAAGCCATGCCCCCTCTCTTCTCCTTGGGGTACCATCAGTGCCGCTGGAACTACGAAGATGAGCGTGATGTAAAGGCAGTGGATGCAGGATTTGATGAACATGACATTCCTTACGATGTCATGTGGCTGGACATCGAGCACACTGAAGGCAAGAGGTACTTCACCTGGGACAAGAAAAGATTCCCAAACCCCAAAAGGATGCAAGAGCTGCTCAGGAGCAAAAAACGTAAGGTAAAATAAGCCAGCACTCTGAACCTTTTCATTACAAAGCATTTTTAAATTTTTTAAAGTTGCCTTGATACATTAGTAGAAGAGAACCATCTGGTAAAAAACGGCCAGGAAAATAGTACCTTCAATTGTAACTGTAACTGTGATAACAGAAAAGCAATGGTGAGAAGGTAGCCATCCCTGCCATCCATCCCTGCCTTAGCGGTCCATCCATCCCGGCCTTAGTGGTCTAGGTCCCCGTAAGGATGAAGGGGCCTAGCATTCAGTCCCATTCGTTGTGGCCACCCTGTAGTGATGTGATGGATGCACCCCACGCAAAATATGATTTTGATGACAAGATTGATTATGTCACACTGGCACCAAGAGGGTATGAAAAGGCTAATTGGTCCCATAGTGAGGCATTCTTGGGGGAGCAGACTAGCTCCCAAGCTCCTTTGAAATTGGCCTGAGAGAGCTGGGAAAGGAGACAGGATCAGGTTTTAAGGTTTTAACATGGTTAGAGGGTTGAACTGGGGTGAGGATTCCCGTGCATGCACCGGGGCTTGTGTGGTTTGAACTTCCTGTTGGCACCAAAGAAGGGAGCATCAGGGCTTTCTCTGTCAGTACACACGGATGTGGGTGGAAGGCTAAGGGGGAGTGATGGGGCTTGAAGCTCTTAACAGTCGCTCGGAAATGGAGTCAGATTCTCTATTACACCATTTTTCCCGCATGCTTCCCTGATGGACTCCATCTGTCCATATGGCCAAGGAAAGAACTAAAATAGAAAATGAGGACAGGGAGAAGACACTGGAAAGTGTGTAATGCGGGGGGCCAGGGGGGGTGATAGCAATAATGAAAAGGGTGAAGGAGAAAAAAAGAAGAGGAACCCCATATGTATCACATAAATGGATCCTTTCAGTCCCTCTCCCCGAGATTAAAGTTGCCTTTTCAACCCATTGCATTGATCCCCAGGCCTTTCACAGGTGGTC
Organism: Balaenoptera ricei; assembly: GCF_028023285.1. Taxonomy (NCBI): domain Eukaryota; kingdom Metazoa; phylum Chordata; class Mammalia; order Artiodactyla; family Balaenopteridae; genus Balaenoptera; species Balaenoptera ricei. The sequence continues at coordinate 102,576,680 of NC_082640.1, read as the reverse complement.
AGAGCCAATGCTGTTAATTCCTAATCTCCCAATTAATAAACAGCTACCATTGATTAGGCATTTATTATGGAAGCAGCCCAAGAGCCCATCGACAGATGAAAGGATAAAGGAAATGTGGTATACATATACAATGCAAAATTATTCAGCCTTTAAAAGGAAGGACTTTTTGATACATGCTGCAACATGGATGAACCTTAAGGACATTATGCTAAGTGAAATAAGCCAGTCACAAAAAGACAAATACTATATGATTTCACTAATCTGTAATACCTAGAGTAGTCAAAATCATAGAGACAGAAAGAATGGTGGTAGCCAAAGGCTGGTGGGGAGGAGGGAGTGGGAAGTTGTTTTTTTGTTTTTTGGGGGTTTTTTTGAGTATTTTTTTTTAATACTTATTTATTCATTTGGCTACCCCAGGTCTTAGTTGCTGCACGTGGGATCTTTTAGTTGCAGCATGCGGGATCTTTAGTCGTGGCATGCGAACTCTTAGTTGTGGCATGTGGGATCTAGTTCCCTGACCGGGGATTGAACCCGGGCCCCCTGCACTGGGAGCACGGAGTCTTAGCCACTGGACCACCAGGGAAGTTCCGGGAAGTTGTTTTTAATAGGTATAGAGTTTCAGTTTTACAAGATGAAAAGAGTTCTAGACATTGTACAATATTGTGAATCTATTTGACACTGTTGAACTGTATGCTTAAAATTGGTTAAGATGGTGAATTTTATGTTATGCATATTTTACCACAATTTAAAAATTTTGTAAGTTTTTGAGCAATGGAGAATTAAACCTTAGTATGTAGAATAGATTTGAATAGATATGACGAAGGGGTATTAGAAGGTTATTCTAGCCAATAAAGTGGTTTTGAGGCCCCCGAGTAGGTGGAAGTGATGGTATTAGAAGGGCAGGGGGAGATGCTGGAGAAGAGTGCTGTGATCACAGCTCTTCTCAAGCCTCCTTCCTAAATATGTCTGTACCATATTTAGGTTTGGGGATTTTTTGTTTGTTTTTAATACGCTAGTTTCTTTTCTTTATTTGCTTTTGTGTTATCTTAGCCTCTAGCTGTCTAGGGAGCAGGGACCTTGCCTGCTTAATCCTTTATGTAAAGCACCCAGCACCACAGAGAGATGGAAGCCTAATAAATGTGATCTTAAGAACATGTATTGGTGGGGCAGCAATAATTGTGAAAAAGGATGGGCCTGGTTCTGATATCAATTTATATTCCCATAAGCCCATGAAAGGTTATAGGATTTTGCTCGTGTCTGAAATATTTCAGTAATAGTAGTTGTTTTGAGTAAAACTTGAATGCCAGGGCTTCCCTGGTGGCTCAGTGGTTGAGAGTCCGCCTGCCAATGCAGGGGACACGGGTTCGAGCCCTGGTCTGGGAGGATCCCACATGCCGCGGAGCAGCTGGGCCCGTGAGCCACAATTACTGAGCCTGCGCATCTGGAGCCTGTGCTCCGCAACAAGAGAGAGGCCACAATAGTGAGAGGACCGTGCACCGCGATGAAGAGAGGCCCCCACTTGCCACAACTAGAGAAAGCCCTTGCACAGAAACGAAGACCCAACACAGCCATAAATAAATAAATAAATTTTTTAAAAAAATTTGAATACCAAAACTATGATGAAAACATGTAAATGAACGTATGGCTTGTATAAAACTGACAAGTTCTTTAAACCTTTATGTCCTAACAGCTTGTGGTCATTAGTGACCCCCACATCAAGATTGATCCCGACTACTCAGTGTATGCTAAGGCCAAAGAACAGGGCTTCTTTGTGAGGAATCATGAAGGGGGAGACTTTGAAGGTGTATGCTGGCCTGGTAAGATGTCATTTGATACACCTGTTATCCACTGTTTAGTCCCAACTAATGAAGGTTGCATGGCCATGTTTCTAATTTCTTGTAGTTGTCACATGCTACATTTATGTGCCTTTCCTTAAAGATGATAGTATTATCTTCTTTTATATCTTTCATTTAACATCTGGTACAGTGTGTTTTGTATACATTTATAAGTCAATGAATGAATGAAAAATTAACAAGCAAACCTCAGTGACATGCTATTTCCCTAAGCAAATAAAAATTAAAAGCCAGGGAATGAGAAAATGAGAGGAGGAGAAAGAGGAAGAAAGAAGAAGAATCCTGCAATCTCTCTCCCTGTGATTCTTCTTTGCCCTGTTAGCCCATAGTTTTGACTTCCCAGCCTTTCATGAGTGACCTCAGCTGCCCCTGACAACACTGAAGTCTTCATTTCAGAAATTATTAGTTTAAAGCCTTGGTAAAAACTCGTCAAGGACAAAAGGGAATCACCACTCTGTCATATGATAGCACTCTATCACAAGTCCATGCATTGTAGAGAAACCGCACGCATTCCTCTGCTCCGTCTACCACTTATAATCATGTCTCTCCCCTCTTTAAGAACAGAGAGGTCACTCCAGGCTATCTGCCATCCTTACTGGGCCTGTCTGAGGCCATCAGTGAGGGACAGGCTCCATCTTGATGCTTGTTCATTGGCATTCCCCTGGCCGCTGAGGTGGAGAGGGCTAGTGATTGTCACTGGAGTCCAGCATTGCCTTCTTCATTCGCTTCTCACCAGACCGTGCCTCTGTATCAGCTATCTTTTACATTTGATGTGAGGTGCCCATTCATTACGCAGCTTTCACATCTGATATTCTTCTTTACAAATATCTTACCATGAGGAGCACCATTCCTAACAGGCTGTCTACTCCTCTGCCTCTGCAGGTCTCTCCTCTTACCTGGATTTTACCAGTCCCAAAGTCAGAGAGTGGTATTCCAGTCTTTTTGCTTTCTCTGTTTATCAGGTTTGTTTTTATTCTTTTGCTCTTTCCTAGTTACTTGGAAGGATAAAGTAAGGAAAAAAAAGTGATTAAATAGAGCTACTCTGCTTCACTGAGTAGCTCTGGATAAATAATACGTGTATGAAAAGACAGGGATGCCAGGGACTTCCCTGGTGGTCCAGTGGTAAAGAATCCGCCTTACAATGCAGGGGACGCGGGTTCGATCCCTGCTCAGGGAACTAAGATCCCATATGCCATGGGGCAACTAAGCCCGCACGCCACAACTACTGAGCTTGGGCGCCTCAACAAGAGAGCCTGTGTGCCGCAGACTACAGAGGCCACATCCCCTGGAGCCTGCGCGCCACAACTAGAGAGAAAAAACCCACACGCCACAACTAGAGAGAAGCCCGTGCCACCAACGCGCCTCAACAAAAGACCCCGCATGCCTCAACAAAGATTCCACGTGCCGCAACTAAGACCCAACACAGCCAAAAGTAAATTAAATAAATAAATAAATAATAAAATAAATCTTTAAAAAAAAAAAAAAAGATGGGGATGCCAACCACATTACAGACCTTGGTGGTGCCAGGAGTGGTGCCATATGAATCACCAAGTACACAAAAGCTGTGATTTTTGACTTCTATTATGATAGACTCTATGATATATCAAAGTACTTAATAATAGAGACTTATTATATTTTCAAACTGTATAAATTTGTACATAAAATAGTATTGTATAATATTATTAAAGATGATGATAATGATATACGAGAAAGTATCTTGCAAAGTATAACGTGATATTAAAAGTAAGGTACAATAATAATTCTTAAAATCTTATAAGAATCACAGAGAGAACTGGAGAGGCCACATCTAGAGAACCGTTTGCAATCAGCGGTGGGGATGAGAATAATGATGCCTGATATAGACTGAGTATGTGCTGTGTGCCAAGCACTATGCTACTCACTTTGTGTGCATTATACCATTTCATCTTCACAATAACTCTTTGAAGTTGGAATTGTAATTAACTCTAATCCCACAGGTGAGGAAATCAAGGCATGGACAAGTGTAAAAACCTGCTAAGTTCACCCATCTAGTAAGTGGTGGACCCAAGATTTGAACTCAGCTCTGTGTGTCTCCCAAGCCCATCTCTTAACCACTAAACTGTAGTTTCTGAGCATCCTGTATTAGGATATAGAAAATAACTTAGAGCAGGGGTAAAGAACACATGGGCCAATCTGGCCTTGCTCATTTGTTTCCCTATTGTCTAGGCTGCTTGCACATAACTACAGCTGGGTTGGGTTATTGAAAAAGAGGCCTTATGGCCCGAAAAGTTGAAAATATTTACTGTCTGGTCCTTCCAGAAAAAGTTTGCCAACCCCTGCCTTAGAGGGTGCTAAAGAAGAACAGTCAAAGTGGTTAAATATTTGGAACCCATATAACCGTGTTCATAGAAGTATACATGATTAGAAATAATTCAAAGTAAAGAGTCAAAAGAAAATATATATGCCTCCTCCAGTCATTTGAAAGGCTACCATGTCGGGGAGGCAGCAGATGTATTCTGTGGTGTCCCAGAAGGCAAGCTAGGCCCTGTGAGAGGATGTTACAAGGAGCAAGACTTTCAGAAAATAATGGAATGAGCTGCCTGAGGGACTCCCGGTCATTGTAGCTATTGAGTCAAATGCTGAGAGACCAGGGATTCTATAAAGGGATTGCAGCACCCTGTTAACTACATGACTCAACAGCCCCTTCCCACTCTAAAGCTAACAATTCTATGTGGAACACAAACTATAGCTCCTGCTAACAAACGGATATCCTAGCTGTCAAACCTTTCATAGTGTTAGAGGGAAGGGAGAATCTTTTCATGGACAGCTATAATTGCCCGTAGTTAAGAGTTGTAGCGGATGATGGATGATGTAGAGCCTAATTGTGAACATTCACAACCTTTCCTGTAGTGGTACTCCAGGGGGTCTCGGAGCAGACCTGTGGGCAACATGGGAGTACAGCACAGCACTCTTTCATTCATAAGTACTCAACAAGTACTTACTGAGAACCCTCTGACATTTAGGTTGTTCTAGGTGTTTGGGATTTATCAATGAACAAAACAGACAAAATTCCCTGCCCTGTGGAACTTTTATTCTAGCAGAGGACAGAGCATAGATAATAAACATAACAAATAATACATTAAATGGAGTAAGAAAGAGGAATAGGGACGGCTATCATATTAACCTTGTCACTGTAGGAGTTTTATCATGACTTCCTAGGGATCTACTGACATCCTCTACATATGGAACGACATGAATGAGCCCTCCGTCTTTAGAGGGCCAGAACTAACCATGCAGAAGAATGCCATTCATCATGGCAACTGGGAGCACCGAGAACTTCACAACATCTATGGCTTTTATCAGGTAAGACATTTAAAAAGCAGCCACCTGGATCCATGTGCCCTGCCTTTTGGGCTGAAAGTCATTTGCTTTGTAACAACCGTGCTATACAGTTCATTTCTCTGTGTGTCTTTTCTGACAACTGTTGATACAATGGGCCTTATCAGGTTGTAGCCAATATAAGACTCATTATTTCTCCCTTTGCATCTTTTCCATCTATAATGAACTTGGTTAATTTATAGATATTGGGAGATCAATGATAACATAGAAACATCTTCCTTGACAGGAGCCATTAGTAAATGGCATTAGATAATACCTCAAACCTTTTATTGAAGTAGGCTGTGTATAAATATGTAAACAAAGGCAATTAAAACAGATTTTTTAAAACTTCACAAACGTCTAAATACAGCAAGTCTTATATTCATACCAGGGGAGTAAGATTTAGAACACAGATGCACAATTTCAATATGTATACTTCTAAATGTAGAAAGCCTTCCTTAAGGACTTAGCCTTCTCAATAGGAGGTGGTAGAATTGTTTTCCATTTGCCAGTCACATCCAAAAACCTTGGCAGTCACTTGCCCTAATTTATATCCTTGGTTCTTTGTTATCTTTAAAATGTAATGGTGCTCCTGTGGGCCTCCCACCAATTGCTGTTTTCCAGCGGGAGCTGCTGGCTACATATAGCACGATTTTCAGAGGGTATCTGTGTACTTCTCTACACAACCTCTTGCTATAACTGTAAACTATCCATACTTGATAGTTGGAGAATTTTCTTATGTAGGCCAGGGCCAGTCACTTAACCTCTCTGAATCAGTTTTTTTTTTTTTGCGTTAATGAAAACTATCTCAGGGGTTTTTGTGTAGGTTACTAGAGAAAATCTTATAAAAATGCCTTGCAATAGTAAGCACCAAGTAAATACTATTATTTACTATTATTTCATTGCTATTTTAATCAGATAAATTGCTTCACTCTTTTAATAGGGGAATTTAGAGTAGTTTCATTACATCATGAAAATTATTGGGCAGATTTTTAATATTTTCCACTTCACATTCCCACCTACTATTTACTTTTTGCATGTGAAATAGCTTATTGGGGATGTCTGCACAATGCCATAATCCAGTCATCTCTTTGAAATTTTTCTCCTTTGACTTTATAGCAAATGGCCACTGCAGAAGGACTGATCCAACGATCTAAAGGGAAGGAGAGACCCTTTGTTCTTACACGTTCTTTCTTTGCTGGATCACAAAAATATAGTAAGGACTGGTTCATATGATCAGACTTAAAAACACAAGCTAGCAATCTGTCTCTTTTGACCATATATGGTATATGGTGCTACTGTGTTGATGCCTTCCTTTTCAGTAGGTCAGGTCTTAGAGTGTAGAGAGCAATGTGCTCTGAAGTGTGCCTTTTGTCCTTTGAGACTGAGTAAACCAAATTTAATAAAGTTTAGTTACTTTTTTCCCACTGAAGAACTGGACACTTAATTGTTGGGAGAATGACTTCAGAGTATCTGTCTGCTGGGATGGTCGTATTTTTTTTTTTTTTAACATCTTTATTGGAGTATAATTGCTTTACATTGTTGTGTTAGTTGCTGCTGTATAACAAAGTGAATCAGCTATACATATACATACATTCCCATATCTCCTCCCTCTTGTGTCTCCCTCCCACCCTCCCTATCCCACCCCTCTATGTGGTCACAAAGCACCGAGCTGATCTCCCTGTGCTATGTGGCTGCTTCCCACTAGCTATTTTACATTTGGTAGTGTATATATGTGAACGCCACCCTCTCACTTCGTCCCAGCTTACCCTTCCCCCTCCCCGTGTCCTCAAGTCCATTCTCTACATCTGCGTTTTTATTCCTGTCCTGCCCCTAGGTTCTTTAGAACCTTTTTTTTTTTTAGATTCCATATATATGTGTTAGCATATGGTGTTTGTTTTTCTCTTTCTGACTTACTTCACTCTGTATGACAGACTCTAGGTCCTGGGATGGTCATCTCTGATCCTGTCTCTTTGATTTATCAAGACCAGAGAAAATATACTTTAACACATTCCTTCAACCACCTGTTCCACTCGGCAATGTGGTTTAAAATAGACCCAGCTTTTGCTTGCGGTCAGCGTCGTCTATAACTGGATCCGGTTTACTAGCTAATGCAGATCTAGTTCAACTTAACCACCCTGCGGCAGGAAGGCTATTTTAAGTCCCCTGGCCTTGCATAAATAACCTGAAGCTTAGGTCCTAGTTTGAGGAATCCAGCCTTTATTGTACCACAGACAATATTAGGCCTCCTACTCCACCCCTGAAAACCAGCCCCAATGGCACTCTGGAAAAGGCCAAAATATAATCATCGGGCAAAGATTCAAGTACAGAGATACTCAGCATTAGTCCTTAAAATAAAAAATAAAGAAAATCCAAATATCCAACAATACGGGAACAGTTATTAAATTATGGTATATCCGTATGATAGACTATCATAAGGCTATTTAATATAGCAGCGTTAATTGCATGAGAAAATTTTTGTGACATCATTATAAAAGAAAAAAACAGTAGAAAGCCTAAATGTTTATATATTATCCTGATTTTGTTTAAAAAATAAATATATGTAGGTAGTAATCTAAGTAATTATAATACTGTGGTGATTATGAGTGATTTTAATTTTCTTCTTTTTACTTATCTCTATTTTCCAAATTCTCTACAAGTATCCTTTTTAATCACTATAACAAGTAAAAGTCTTTGAATGAAAACGTTTATAAGCAGCAGTTTAAAAAAGATAACGGGGGTGGAGGAGGGATGGACTGGGAGTTTGGGGTTAGCAGATGCAAACTATTACACAGAAAATGGATAAACAACGGGTCCTGCTGTGTAGCACAGGGAACTATATTCAATGTCCTGAGAGAAACCACAATGGAAAAGAATTTTAAAAACTGCATATATATGTATAACTGTATCACTTTGCTGTGCAGTGGAAATTAGCACAACATTGTAAATCAACTATACTCCAATTAAAAAAGTAGATAACAGAAGATACGCATACTAAGTAATCTTTGATCTCTTAAATATTGGCTCACTGCCTAGTCTTCAGTACTCTGTGTGAAGCTGTCGATTTGCCCCAAAGCATAGCAAGTGAGGCATTACAGAGAACACTGCTGTGTCAAGTTCTATGCTGAGACCAATAGCCAGAGAGAGCTTTCAACAGAACAACCACATGAGACCTGAAAACATCTGAACGTTTACATGAACTTTGTTTCTCGATAAGAATGTTGTCATGTGGGTTTCAGCATCATTATGCAGATATGTACATATCTCATCTGAAGTCAAGGAGAAATTATGAGAATACTATTTTAAAAGAAAAGTCCCTCAAAAATATTTTTCTTTGCTCCCCATAGGACAGCCTAAAATTTCTACAGAATATTAAAGCAAAAATAGCTACCAAAAGTATTTTGGTAAAAGATTGACAAAAGTGTTTCAGGTGTAATCTAGACTTAGTAACATAAGATATTTTTTCCTTTATGAACCTCTTTAGTGTTATATATCTTTACAAGATCTTATCAACTATTCAGTGAGCAAGAGCACTGACTTTAGAGTCAGACTGCCTGAGCTCAAATCCTACCATATCCATTGTTTGCCATGTTTCCCTCACTGTAAAATAAAGTTCAACAGTGTTTACCTGATAGAGTTGTTGTAATGATTAAGTGGGATAATACAGGCAAAGCAACGTAACACCTGGCTCAGTGAGGGCTCTGTAAATGTTAACTATTGTTATTGCTGCTGTTATTATGTCTCCCTTGTACCGTCTTAAGTCCTCTTATAGAGGATTTTGTGGAGTTGGGGGCGGTGTGTGGCGGATAGGCATATAGATCAATGGAACAGGATAGAGAATCCAGAAAGAGTCGCACACATATATGATCAAATAATTAGCAACAAAGTTGCTAAGGCAATTCAATGGAGAAAGGAGTTTTTTCAATAAATCGTGCAGGAACATGGGGTATCCATGTGGGGGAGGAGGAAGAACCTTGACTCTTACCTCACACCATACACACAAAGTAACTCAAAATGGAATATAGACCTAAATTATAAAAGCTACAACAAACAAAAAGCTTCTAGAAGAAAACATAGAAAATCTTTGTGACTTTGGGGTGGCAAAAATTTCTTAGATAGAACACAAAAAACATGAACCATAAAATTAAAAAAGATAAATTGGACTTCATCGAAATTAAAAACTTATGCCCTTTCAAAGATATTGTTAAGAAAATGAAAGTCAAGCCACAGACTGAGAGAAGATATTTGCAATATACATATATATCTGCCAAAGGACTTGTATCCAGAATATATAAAAAGAAAGAAATGTTTTCCTTTATGTTGGTTTGCCTATTACAAATAAGGAATCTAAATATGAAATTGAGTACCTGGGCTGATTTGTGATTTTTTTTCTTTTAATACCTTCTTACTGATGACCAAAGGTGCTGTGTGGACAGGTGACAACACAGCAGAGTGGAGTTACCTGAAAATTTCTATCCCTATGTTACTCACCCTCAGCGTGACTGGGATCTCTTTTTGTGGAGGTAAGATGATATCCTCAAGCTTGACGTGAGAGAAAATCAAAGGGAGGGTGTTTTCTATTTTTTTTTTATTATTAATTTTTATTGGAGTATGGTTGCTTTACAATGCTGTGTTAGCCTCCACTGCACAACAAAATCAATCAGCCATACAAAGGGAGGGTATTTTCATTGAAGCTGGTCACAAATCCCTTCTTGTGAGCTGTTTTCAACAGGGATACTCTATGGCCATACCACCCTGAATGTGCCCGATCTCCTGTGATCTCGGAAGCTAAGCAGGGTCGGGCCTGGTTAGTACTTGGATGGGAAACAAGGGTAAACATGGGAAAGAGAAAATTAGGAGAGTGAAGGAGAGCAGACTAGAGAGGAGAGTGAAGGGGACGCTTCAGAGCTGTGTGTGTATTGTCTGAACTGAGGACATGAAGAAAGTCATCAGAAAGTGAGCCACAGTGTTTCTTTCCCTCATTCTCTTACTGCTCCCTCCTTAGACACTCTTGATAACTGAGTTTCTCTTCTTGAAACATGCCTTTTCTACCTGAAAGTAAGAAAAATGGAGAGAACTACAAAGAATTTAGCAAATCAGAAATCAGCCTTACAGAACTCCTGTGACACATTTTAACTGTTAAATACACACACACACACACACACACACACACACACACTCTTGGAAAAGATAAAGTTAATTAAAATAAGATTCTCTGATGGGCTGCCTTTCCCTAATCCTAATACTTCCCTGCAGGTGAGAGATCCCAGTATGGCAGGTGCTCAGCCTGGCTACAGGTCCAGCTGCTCCATGTTTTCAGTGGGCCTGGGAGCACCTTAATATCACTTTTTGATAGATGTGGTTTTTTATGGTATTGGTCCACATTCAATACAAGGAATATGTATCCTGCTTAAGGGATAAGCACGAAATTCTCCCTAATAAACCTCTAATTCTGATTATATCTTTCCCTTTAGTTCTTTCTATAATTTTTATCTTGCTTCAGCTGTTGATTTCAAATGAAATCAATTGCCAAACCGCCCCCCCCACCCCTAAACACAGGCTTATTGAATCAGGCAGACATTTTGCAATTTCTGGGTTACCTGGGCTCAGGACATACAGAAATGTTGATCTTGCAGTAAAGCCTTTTGACAGGAAAAAAATATATTCAAAGAGCGTACTGTCAGATCCCCAAACCGCCTTGAGTTTTTTAGTATGTGCTCCCTAATTTGAGGTCACAGTTTTATGCTGTCATTTTTGAGTGCGCATACAGCGCCTTTGCCCTGTCCGTCTTCAAGGCCTTATCTTACCTGGGTACATCGTCTGTTAGACGCCTGGGTGTCTGACTCAGCCTTTCTTAATTGACTAATCAGCGGATGTAGGCGGCTTCATCGGGAATCCAGAGGCAGAGCTGCTAGTGCGGTGGTACCAGGCCGGAGCCTACCAGCCCTTCTTCCGTGGCCATGCCACCAAGAACACCAAGCGACGGGAACCCTGGCTCTTTGGGGAGGAGCACACCCGGCTCATCCAAGAAGCCATCAGAGAGCGCTACACCCTCCTGCCCTACTGGTATTCTCTGTTCTACTCTGCACACGTGGCTTCCCAACCCGTCATGAGGTAAACAGGCTTCACCAGTCACACCAGCAACCAATCTCTACCAGAAGATCCCCTCAGCCACTGGCAATGGAGTGATTACAGTGATTGCAAAAGAAAAGCCAGGTGTTTAACCAAGTGCCAATCAGCTTATTGAGCACCAACTGTGAGCAGGGTCAGGCAGTAGAGGTCACAGAAGATAAAAACTAGATCTCCTGCTACTTGGTGGTTCAAGTGTTAATATTTGGTAGGAGAGAGAAATAGGAGAAAGAAAGAAAAGGAAAAGGAAGTGACTTTGTAACTGAATTCATCCAATATTTAACCCATGTAGTTCCCCTACAAAACTTGCCACCGCAAAATGTATCTCTTTGGCTTGAGGATTCTTGGGGGCTGATTGTTTTTAAGAAACAAAAGGTTCAGGAAGTCTTTCTTTTTAACCTCCTCCCTAACTGCCTAAAAGAATTTAGTTAAAGGACCTGGTCCAGGGAGTGCATTATCACCAGAGATATCTACAAGGAACATGAGCTAAGCATGGTAGGGGGAACGTGGAGACCGAAGTACTCTCTGTGTCCCACTGTCTCTGCATGGCCCAGCAAACATTTGTTTACCAAACATTTGTTTTTCCATCTCTGAGTGAATATCCTTCCTCCCCTTTGAAGTCCCAAACCCACTCCCTTCTCCTTTTCTCAGGTGTTATATAAGCCTCAATTGCCTATCCTGTCCTTAGGCATCATATTTTTATGGAACCCCCCTCATATGTACTAATTACATTTGATTTTCTCCTGTTAAATACTCTCATGTCAATTTAATTCTTCAACCAGCCAGAAGAACCTAGACGGGTAGAGGAAAGTTGTTTTTTCGTCCCGACACCCACAAGCATCCTCTCATGAAGAACAACTTATTCTGCCAGTCTTAGCTCTATCTTACCCTTAGGACTTTTCCTGGTGTATGAATTATATTCTGATTCTATTTTGAAGACAGGATGTGAATACCAACTTTCTGGGTTAGAGAACAGTACACACAGAGACACACATAGTAAGCACATCAAGACCTCTAGATTAGCAGTTCCTCAGCCTGGCTCAGATCAGAATCATCCGAGGAGCTTTTTAAAAATACAGATTCCAAGGCCATACCACCAAACCTACTAGAAATCCCTTGGTTAAGTTCCAGGGATCTATATTTGTTAGAAGTTCCCCTGGTGATTTTAGACATCAACCAGGTTTAGAGACTGCTGCTTTGTTATATTTAGTAGGAAAGGAATAGATTATTACAAAGGCTAGTGAATAAACTAAAAATAAGTTTCTCTTATTAAAAAATATCTTCTCCTCATGAAATTGAAAATAATATTAGAACCATTAGGTTAATATCCAGATACATAGGTATTGAAAGTTTTATGATTTTTATAAGCCCAAGTGCCTCCTAGTTAGTTGTGTACAATAACAATAAAACAAAACCCAAAAGCCACACAAGTTTCTGAAACCTCCAAAAAATGTTGCCAGCTTGAGAACAAGAAAAACCAATTATTTTTATTTAAATAGGCAATGATTAACGATTCATGAAAAGCAGTGACAGAATGAAAAAATGGCACAGATTTTACAACACTATAAAATTCAGTTTTACAAACATTTAATTTGTTTTACGCCAAACGTGTTAGGCATTTGGACTTGGACAAAGCTCCGATTCTGTCTGTCAGAGTAGTATTTAGTGCTCAACAATAAGAAGGGGAAATTTCAGGTACCAGAATTCTCAAGCTTTCATTGACCCATTTAAGCTAATACATAGCTCTTTCACATAAGAAAAATATATAGTAATCATAACAAGTGCTCATAAAATCTTTTGTTATAAATTTATTTATTTAATTTATTTATTATTTTTGTCTGTGTTGGGTCTTCATTGTTGCACGTGGGCTTTCACTAGTTGCGGCGAGCGGGGACTACTCTTCGTTGCAGTGTGCAGGCTTCTCATTACGGTGGCTTCTCTTGTTGCGGACCATGGGCTCTAGGCGCGCAGGCTTCAGTAGTTGTGGCTCACGGGCTCTAGAGCTCAGGCTCAGTGGTTGTGGCGCGCGGGCTTCTGTAGTTGTGGCTCACGGGCTCTAGAGCGCAGGCTCAGTGGTTGTGGCACACGGGCTTAGTTGCTCCGTGGCATGTGGGATCTTCCCGGACCAGGGCTTGAACCTGTGTCCCCTGCATTGGCAGGCGGATTCTTAACCACTGTGCCACTAGGGAAGCCCTCATAAAATCATGAATCATACAAAAAGAGTCTTGGCTTTTTCCAATTTCCTTTGAATAGTTATAAAACTGAAAATGTAAGTGACTGAATTATAATAAAAATCTAATGATGTTGAAGTAAGAAATTTCTTTTTTCCTTTCCCCAGGCCTCTGTGGGTAGAGTTCCCTGATGAATTAGAGACTTTCAGTATGGAAGATGAATACATGCTGGGTGAGCATTTCTTGATTAATTATAGTTTTGATAAATACTTTAATTATGTTTTTCTTATTGTATTTTCTAGTGTAAGAACGCTAAAAAATCCCTAATCTCAAGAAAGCCAAAAACAAAAATAAAAGAAATTCCATCACCAAGATCTTTAGTGTATTAGTGGGATCACAGCTCTATTCTCTTGTCATGCAGAGCTTCGCATAACATGTTAACTTCATATAAACCCATTCTATTTGTGGATGCAATTTGGGATTCTGGTCTGGGTCCACTCCTAAGCCTTATGATACCACCACAGGGAAGGGAAGTAGAAAAAAGTAAACCAGATAGTAAAGACTCAGAAGAGCTTATTTCATATGCAAGATAGGGTTGTTTGTTTGTTTTGGGTTTGGGTTTTTTTGTTTGTTTTGTTTTTTGGGTTTTCTTGGTTTTGATTTTGGTTTTGGTTTTTTGGGGCTTTTTGTTTGTTTGTTTGTTTTGGTTGGCCTCTTCTTTAACAAGGGTTAACCAGATTTGGAACATGGAAGTTTATCATTTGGGGAATGGGGTCAAGAAGCCAGGCTCAACATAGAGTTACCCAAAAGGTGAATTCCATTTCTAAAGAGTAGAAACCCCAAAATGTAAACAACCTCTCTTTTGGTCTCCACTCATCCTTAGGTCTCAAGTTTCAAAGCTACTTCCCTGGAGAAAATTTCCCTGACCAAAATTGCTTCCTAATACCTAATTCCACCTGCATTAGTCAAAGTCAGTCCCTCTTATTATATAACTTTCATTCCATTTTGTACTTTCATCTTTTTGGTATTTGTCTTAACTCTAATTAATTTGTAATTACTTGTTTAATATCTGTCTTTACTGACTGTAAACTTCATGAGGGTGGGGACCATGTCTGTCTTATTTGCCACTCCATCCCCAGAGCCTTAGCACAGTGGCTGGGACTCAGGAGGAACTCAACGAATATTTGTTGAATTAAAGAGCAAATTCATAAATGGATGAATTTTACATATGGTGGTGCCAAGATCAAAATGAAATTAATAATCCAGATTGCCTTTAAGAGAATTACAGGCTTCCAGTGATACCTGCCCAAGGAAGAGGACCTGAGTATCTACGTGGACCACACTTCTGGGTCACAGTTGTAGACTCACCACGATCAAAGTCACGTTTGGCAAACAATGAAGCACTTAGAGAAGTGCAATGGTGCTTTCAGATGACAGTTATGCACAAAATGAGGCTGTGCCAGACTTGTCAGGGTCCCTGCCTGTAATCCTACTATACCATAGAAGGATTAATGATAGGTAATAATACAGTTACCTCTTTGAGCACCTGTTCTCTTTCTAACTAACAGTGCATCTCCCGGATGAATCATTGGTTCAACTCACCAAGATCTCTACCTTCAAGAAGTTCAGTTGAGTGGTCTTTGAAACCACAAAGAGAAGGGATGTTTTCAGACCTCTTATCATGATATTCAACTTTATTTCTTCTCCATTTTTCAGGAAGCGCTTTATTGGTTCACCCAGTCACAGAACCAAAAGCTACTGTGGTTGATGTGTTTCTGCCAGGATCAAATGAGGTAAAAGTAAATGACAAACATCCGCATACCTTACATGCCTCACGTCTCTTCCCTTCAAACTTGGTGGCTTAAAATGACAAAAATTTGTGCTCTCACAGCTCTGGAGGCTTGAAGTCTGAAATCATGGTGTCACCAGGGCTGGCTCCTTCTGGAGGCTCTGAGGGGGAATCTGTTCCATACCGCTCTCCTAGCTTCTGGTGGCTGCCTGCACTCCTTGGCATTCCTTGGCTTGTAGCTGCATCGCTTCAGTCCATGCCTCCATCTTCACAGTGTGTGTCTGTGTCTCCCCTACCATTGTCTCTTATAAGACACTTGTGATGTTATTTAGGGACCATCTGAATAATTCCAGATTACCTCCTTATCTCAAGATCCTTAATTTAGTCAAATCTCTTAACCATAGAAAGTAATATCCACTCCATCCAGGGATTAGGAAGCAAATACATCTTTTTGAAGAGCCACCATTCAGCCCACTACACTTGTCATTACTGATACGACAATAACCAGGCTTTTCTACAGAGTGCTCATGAATGATGTTCTTTCTGCTTGGTTTCTCTAGTAATTTGTAGTTCTGAAGGTGGGGCTCTTTATAAAGGTTCCCCTGCCAAGCAGAAACCCGAGAAAAAAGTTAAATATAACAACAGCTAAATAAATTGTCCTGCCAAGCATTTCTGCTGAGAGTTTCTCAAGTCGATTCTGACAAAGCGTAGGTTCCCACTGAGAAGAACTAGCTCCCTTTCTGACTTAGCCACAAATTTCTATAATGACCTATTAACATTGCAATCACATTGTTGTAACTATGTAACCTATTCCTTCAACACTATTTCCCAGACTGGTCTGTGATTGTTTCTCTTGCTACATCTTCCCAAAGCCTGGGTAGGAGAGCCAAGCCGTTTCTTGCCAGAACTTTACCTTGCTGGTTAGCTAGTATCGCATCACACTGTGCAGGGAGCTATCTAAAGGCCTTGCTGTCACCTTCCCCGTGTTTCTGTGTGGCCCATTCCCTCTCCCACGAATCTGTTTATCAGGGAGGGCTTCTCTGACACCCTGTTTAAGATTATAAACCGGGGCTTCCCTGGTGGCGCAGTGGTTAAGAATCCACCTGCCAATGCAGCAGACACGGGTTCGAGCCCTGGTCCGGGAAGATTCCACATGCCGCGGAGCAACTAAGCCCGTGTGCCACAACTACTGAGCCTGCACTCTAGAGCCTGTGAGCCACAACTACTGAGCCCGCGTGCCACAACTACTGAAGCCCATGCGCCTAGAGCCCGTGCTCCGCAACAAGAGAAGCCATGCAATGAGAAGCCCACGCACTGCTACGAAGAGTAGCCCCCGCTCTCTGCAACTAGAGAAAGCCCGCATGCAGCAGCAAAAACCCAATGCAGCCAAAAATAAATAAATAAAATAAATAAATTTTAAAAAACCAAAAGATTATAAACCACTCCCGCTGCCCTGGTACTTTCCAGCCCTCCTTCGTCCTTTATATTTCTCCGCAGAACATGCCATTTTAAACATTCTATGTATTTACTTTTATGTTTTGTTTATTATTTATCTCTCCCATTAGAATGTTAGCTTTTTGAGGGCAGTGATTTTTATCTGTTATGGTCTCTGCTGTATCCCCAGCATCTAGATGGGCACGTGGCCCATAGTAGGCCTTCTGTAAGTACTTGCTGGGTGAGGAGCTTGGTGACTAAGCTCCGGGTCTGATCTACATTATGTTTTGTATCAGTTGTATGCTTCCTAGGCTGGAGATCTTTGAATATGGCACCAGAGCACACACTCTATACCTCTCGTTTCAGTTAGTTAGACTGGAAATGGTCAACAGGAAATCCCCAAATATTGTTTGAATCCTTTTTTTTTTTAACCTTTCACTCCCACCAGCTTTTTATCTAAAGCTAGTAGAATTCACCAAAGAAAGACATTAGGAGAAAAGAAAGCTAAGACAATATCCCTTGTAAACACAGATGCAGAAATCCTTGGCAAAACATTAGCAAATTGAATCCAGCCAAAGATAATACTTCATGACAAGGTGGGGCTGATCCAGTTGAATTAAGAGTTCACTGTAGCTAGCAATTGTCAGGTCACAGCCCTCTCACATTCACAGCAGGACAATGACAGATTCAACAGCCCAGCTTTATAAAGGCTCTGGTAATCCCAGGAGGTGAACTTGTGAAATAGACTCTGTGGCTGCCAGAAATTATATTGAACTAGAAGAGAGAAAAAGGTTTGTTTTCATGCTGCTTCTGATGGTATCTTAAGGATTTATCCCACCAAATTACTTTGCAGGACTTTTTTGGCACTTTAGCAAGTAAACCCCCTTGACAGGCCTCTCAGGTAAGAGTTTGAACCTCATCCCTGAATTGAACTCTGTTAAGAAACAATGACAATATAGTAGTAATCCAAGTTTCCATTTGTTTTTCTCTAAGATCTGTTTCCTTGTCTGACACTTTTTTTTCTCCTGACTCATTTGTAATCTGTTTGCTTGCAATGTGCTTTTCTGCTTTGTTGTGGTTTTCTCTCTTCCATTGTCTTTTTCACTACTAGATCATTAAGTTTTTTTGTTTTTTTTTTTAAAATTATGTATTTATTTTTGACTGCATTGGGTCTTCATTGCTGCACGCAGGCTTTCTCTAGTTGTGGCGAGCGGGTGCTACTCTTTGTTGCGGTGCACGGGCTTCTTATTGCGGTGGCTTCTCTTGTGGAGCACAGGCTCTAGGCGTGCGGGCTTCAGTAGTTGTGGTACGTGGGCTCAGTAGTTGTGGCTCACGGGCTCTAGAGCACAGGCTCAGTAGTTGTGGCACACGGGCTTAGTTGCTCCGCAGCATGTGGGATCTTCCTGGACCAGGGCTCGAGCCCATGTCCCCTGCATTGGCAGGCGGATTCTTAACCACTGCTCCACCAGGGAGGTCCCGATCATTAAGTTTTTATAAGCCAACTGGACTATAAAATACATGAGGGCAGGTTCTATGTCTTTCTGTTCACTCGTGGGTACCCAGCAATGCTGGGCACACGGTAGATTGATCTATAAATAACTTTTGGATGGATGAATGGAAAAATGAATGGCCTTTTAGTCAGCTTAATCTGTCACAGTACTAGGTTTTTCCTTTGGAATCTTTTTAAAAGCATATGTTCTTCCTAACTTCTACTCAAGGTGTTTTTTTTTTTAATTGTATTTATTTTAGCTTTCTGGTTATTTGAAATCCAGATAAATGGATGTTTTACTAAATAATGAAATTGTGAACAGAGTTGCTTATGCACTCTTTTTCATTAGGGTCTGTTTCTTTTCAGGTCTGGTATGACTCTAAGACATTTGCTCATTGGGAAGGAGCATGTACTGTAAAGATCCCAGTAGCCTTGGACACGGTAAGTTATTTTCAGACTGTTATTTTTACCTATTGTGCTGTATTAGTCTACTCGGGCTGCCATGACAGGATACCATAGACTGGGTGGCTTCAACAACAGAAATTTCTTTTCTCACAGTTCTAGAGGCTGGAAGTCCCAAATCAAGGTTCCAACCAATTCGGTTCCTGGTGAGGGCTCTCTTCCTGGCATGTAGACAGACACCTTGCTGTGTCCTCATATGGCAGAGGGAGAGAGTGAGCTCTCTTGTCTCTTATAACACTAATCATTTGGATCAGGGCCCCACTCCTATGACCTGATTTAGTCTTAATTACCTCTGTAAAGGCCCTGTCTCCAAATACAGTCACATTGGGGGTTGGGGCTTCAACGTGAATTTTGTGGGGACACATTTAGTCCATAACATGTGCCTACATAGAAAGAACCAAGGACATCAGTGTTCTGCATAATAACACATACATATGAAGACCGAATGTAGATTAGTGGTTGCCTAGAGCTGAAGGCAGGGAGGGGGTTTTGGGAGCAATGGGGAGTGACCACTAATGGGTATAGTGTTTCTTTTTGGGGTGATTTTAAATTGATTATGGTAATGGTTGCATGACTCTGAATATACTAAAAACCATTTAAGTGTACACTGTAAATGGGTGAATTGTATGACATGAATTATATCAATAACACTGTTAAATGTGAGAAGAAAAGAGTATAAAAAACATACTCTGATTTACATTTGTATGTCTAAGAAAAATAATAACACTGACAACAGAGAGTATACATGATGGTCCCCACATACACCATACAGAATATTCTTCTACAACACCAAGTCAGAAAACATGAGTTTTTAGTTGGACCTCTAGGCCCAAGGGGAGGCTATGAGTTATGATTTTAGACTCAGAGTGGCCCATCTAGGCTGCATTTCTGAAGGGAAGTTTGCTCCTGCAGCTGAATCACAATGACTACCACAGGCCCTAAGTAGTGTAAAGATTTATAAAGAGATATTGATGTTATTTTTTTAAATTCTCAGCAGCAATATGAACTCCATTATACAGAAAATGATTTCAGATGCCAACTTACAGATCTAGAAGAGACCTCACCATTCATCTCCTTGAATCCCTCATGCTTACAGGTGAAGAAAGTGAGGTTCAGAGAAGTTAAATTTCTTGTCCAGGGTTGCAGCTAAACTGTGGCAGAACTGAGACAAGACCCCGGGTCAACTGGACACCTACTCCAGAGCCCATTCATACTAACTTACTGCCTCATTCTTTGAAGGAAAAAAAAAAGAATAAGAAGAGATTGGCTGATGAGGGTGAGGAGGTAGATGTGCTTTACTTCTTGCTGCTGACTTCAAGTCAAGCAGAGGGTGGACATCTTAACTACTCCACCCTGATTCCCAGTTTCATGTATACAGCAGTCCCCCTTATCTGCGGTTTCACTTTCCACAGTTTCATTTACCTTCAATCAACCATGGCCCAAAAATATTAACTGCAGGGCTTCCCTGGTGGCGCAGTGGTTAAGAATCCATCTGCCAACGAAGGGGACCATGGGTTCAATCCCTGGTCCGGGAAGATCCCACATGCCACAGAGCAACTAAGCCCGTGTGCCACAACTACTGAGCCTGCATGCCTAGAGCCCGTGCTCCACAACAAGAGAAGCCACCGCAATGAGAAGCCCACGCACCACAACCAGAGAAAACCCACGTGCAGCAACGAAAACCCAGTGCAGCCAAAAATAAATAAATAAAAATAAATAAAATTTTTAAAGAAGAAAAAAACCCAAAAATATTAACTGTGGTCCGAAAACATTAAATGGAAAATTCCAGAAATATACAATTCATATTCTTTAAATTGCATGCTGTCCTGAGTAGCATGACAAAAATCTCGCGCCACCCTGCTCCCTCCTGCCCAGGACACGAATCATCCCTCTGTCCAGCAGATCCACACTGTGTGTGCTACCCGCCCATTAGTGTAGGGGAAATACCTTTATACAGGGTTCAGTACTCTCCTTGGTTTCAGGCATCCACTGGGGGTCTTGGAACGAATCCCCCGTGGGGAAGAGGGGACTACTCTATTCTTGCTCTTTTCCCTGCTTGTACATTACTCAGAGCAAAGTACAGGCCTTCACGTGATCCAGGGAGCTTCCTTACAGAGGATTGCACTGGGAGGCAGGGAACCTACTGGGCTGTCCCTGCTGGGAATGCCATTCCAGAAGACCCATAGATAGGGGCCATGCCTACAACCCTGTTGTCAGAGTCACTTCAAGTGCCCTTGGTGGCTTCTATAACAAAAGTTTCACAGTTTTACCCTCAGAACTGAGTCAGTCATCCTGGTGATCAGGGAAGCAGGAACAAGAAGGGTATAGGCTGAAGTAAGGACAACAGTCATCTTTCCCAAACCAAGAACCTACCTTTTTTTTTTTTTCTTTTCGGCTTAGTCAGGTCTTAGTTGCAGCACATGGGATCTGTCGTTGCTGCGCACGGGCTCTTCATTTCTGCGCGTGGGCTTCTTTCTAGTTGTGGCACATGGGCTCAGTAGTTGCGGCTTGCAGGCTTTAGTTGCCCCGCGGCATGTGGGATCTTAGTTCCCCGACCAGGGATCAAACCTGCGTCCCCTGCATTGGAAGGCAGATTCTTAACCACTGGACCACCAGGGAAGTCCCTACCATCTTTTATAAAGACGTACGTATGTACATCTGGGCCTGCTCATACAGACAGACAAATTCCCTCTTTAGCAGGGTCCTAGAAATAAACTTGTTTGTTATATTGACAGGAAAATTAAAAATACAAAACAGGAAAGGCTACTTATAGGATAGTCAGAACAGATAATAATTGATGAAGGGTGGGAAGTTTCCCTAATAATTTAAAAATGAACCATTTTTAGTGTTTGAACTCTTTTCCTTTTAATGCCAGGGCCCCCATATTTGCCATCTCTGTGTTCACAAATTTATTTTGCCTTTGAGTCTATACTTGTAACGAATGTGAGTCTTGTACAATGAAATATTTTAAAAGTCTAGTTTGAAATTGCCTTATATGAATCCTCCTTCTCTGAGAGTGTTGCTGTGTTATAGATACCAGTGTTTCAACGAGGTGGAAGTGTGGTACCAATAAAGACAACTATAGGAAGATCCACGGGCTGCATGACTGATTCCCCATATGGGCTCTGGGTGGCCCTAAGCACTAAGGTATTTGAAAAATGTTACTTTTACACATCTTTTTCGTTACTACTCTATCTCTTTACAGTGGTAGCCTTTGAGTATGTGACAGTATGTAAAAGTGGTGAACCCCATCTACGGGATAGGTGCTTCTGAAGTTCATCTAGAAATCAAAGTTTTGAATCATTTCTTGTCTGACTTTCCTGGAATTATCCTTAAGGGTACTCTGAGAACTAGAAATAATAGAAATTTCCTCTAGGGCACCGGGACCCTTGGTGCTCTGCAGCTTGGCATTGATTACCACTGGACTGAAAGCTCACTGAGCCACAGGCAGCCTGCCATGTGGATTAGCCCTGAATCTCAGTCTCCTGTAAAAGGGTCCTGTGTCTATGCAACATTCCAGGGACATAGCCTCATGCAATGACTTCTATGCTCATCAGATGGCTCAAACAACTACAATCTCCTTGGGTAAAACCTGGAAGGATCCAGAGTTGGTCTGTCCTTTTGAGGAGAGCTTTTGAGCCAAATGAGGCCTGTAACAGATTCCTCTCCTAGCCATTTGCCAAAATACAGTGCCAAACACAAATCCTTACTCTTAAGCAAATATTATAAAATAATTAAGCTTTCTTTTTCTTACATCTTTCTTTTCAATCCGTTTCATTTAAGCATGTTTTCTTGGGTCAAACTATGGACCTCGGGCCCATGTGAGGCCATGGAATAATTACAAGAAACTCGAGGTCCATAGCACATGAAGCGTTGTCAATAACAGTGAA
The DNA here is from genome assembly GCF_028023285.1 of Balaenoptera ricei. NCBI lineage: Eukaryota > Metazoa > Chordata > Mammalia > Artiodactyla > Balaenopteridae > Balaenoptera > Balaenoptera ricei. The sequence continues at coordinate 102,554,106 of NC_082640.1, read as the reverse complement.
CTGCCATATGGAGTGCTGTGACATTGTCTGACATGCAAAAGTGGTCCTCCTACTGGCTTCCCTGGTGGCGCAGTGGTTGAGAATCTGCCTGCCAGTGCAGGGGACGCGGGTTCAAGCCCTGATCTGGGAGGATCCCACATGCCACGGAGCAACTGGGCCCGTGAGCCACGATTACTGAGCCTGTGCATCTGGAGCCTGTGCTCCGCAAAAACAGAGGCCGCGATAGTGAGAGGCCCGCGCACCGCGATGAGGAGTGGCCCCCTCTTGCCACAACTAGAGAAAGCCCTCGCACAAGAAACGAAGACCCAACACAGCCATAAATAAATAAATAAATAAATAAATAAATAAATAAACAAACAAACAAACCCAAAGTTTAAAAAAAAAACAAAAAACCTAAAAGTTTAAAAAAAAAAAAAAGTGGTCCTCCTACTAAAAGACAGTAGGAACTAGATACCGTTCTCTAAATGGAGGGTCTTCTAAAGATAGCTGATCTCATCCATTATATACCAATTTTTTCTTTTAATTTCATTTCCATTCTGTGAACTTTTCTTGACCTGTTGTCACCTTCTAGTGGGGGAAGCCACCTATGCTGCTGACCATACTTCATAGTTTAAATCTCTTTCAACAAGGCCTAACTCTTTGTCCTCCTCTTGTGTGACTTGTTTATTCATATTATTTCACAAATATGTATTAAGTGTATATACTGCATGACTACTTTGTACAGCTTGAATATTAAGCAGTTGTTCAACATTATTTTTCATAGATTTTAAAATCTATTATTTCCTTTAGGGAGGCGACAGTCTTTTCCTAGAAAGCTATTACATAAGCACATTCTCTATCCGTGATTCACTCTCCAGGGTTCTGCTGTGGGTGAATTATATCTCGATGATGGTCATTCATTCCAATACCTCCACCAGAAGCAGTTCTTGCACAGGAAGTTTTCATTCGCCTCAGGTGTTTTGATCAACAGGTAATGGCAGCTAAAAAAGCTGTGTGCTTTCTTAAATTATGCTATCCATTTGCTATCCTCAAATGCAGAGTTGCTATTTTAAGAAATTAATGATGAAGGCCACTTGTGGAGTATTTTTCTTTCACCCCCCCCCCAGATTCATTAAGGTATAATTTTTTTAACTTTTTATTTTAATTGGAGAATAGCTGATTAACAATGCTGTGATAGTTTCAGGTGCACAGCAAAGCAACTCAGCCATACATATACATGTATCCATTCTCCCCCAAACTCCCCTCCCATCTAGGCTGCCACATAACATGGAGCAGAGTTCCCTGTGCTATACAGTATGTCCTTGTTGCTTATCCATTTTAAATATGGCAGTGTGTGCATGTCGATCTCACACTGCCTAACTATCCCTTCCCCCCGGTAAGGGTAAGTTCATTCTCTAAGTCTGTGAGTCTTTTTCTGCTTTGTAAATAAGTTCATTTGTATCATTTCTTTTTAGATTCTGCATATAAGGGATATCATATGATATTTCTCTTTCTCTGACTGACCACACTCAGTATGATAATCTCTAGGTCATTAAGGTATAATTTAGAAATAAAATTTTAATAAAATATACTAGTATAAAAATACAATTGTAATATATTTAAAGTATATAATGTGATGATTTGATATATGTACACTTTGTGAAAGGATTCCCATCATCAAGTTAATTAACACATCCATCACCTCACATGTTTAACCCTTTTTTTCCCCTTTTGATGAGAACACTTAAGTTCTACTCTCTTGGCAAATTTCAGTTATGCAATACAGTATTATCAACTATATTTACCATGTTATACATTAGATTCTCAAACCTTATTCATCTTATAGCTGAAAGTTTGTACTCTTTTACCAGCCTCTCTCTACTTCCCCCACCCCCCAGCCCCTAGCAACCCCCATTCTACTCTCTTTTTCTATGAGTTCAACTTTCCTTTTTTGAAAATTTTTTTACATTCCATATATAAGTGACACCATGCAGTATTTATTGAATTTTTCAGTTCACTTCTTGTATTCTTCAGGTCTATATTTTGTTTGGTACTTTTTAATATTTTCTGTCTTTGCTGAAATTCTCACTTTGTTCATGCACTGCTCTCTGACCTTGGTGAGCATCATTATGACCACTAGTTTGAACTGTCTATCAGGTAAATAACTTATCTCCATTTTGCTGAGGTCAGTTTCTGTAGATTAATCGTGTTCTTTTGTTTGGAACATATTCTCCTGTTTCATTTTCCTTGACTCTTTGTGTTGGCTTCTCACGTTAGGTAAGACAGCCACCTCTTCCAGTCTTGACAGACTGGTCTCATGTAGGAGATGAACCTCGTCGATCAGCTGGGCCTGAGCTCCTTGTTGTTTCTCAGACCTTTGTGATTATCCAAGCTGCCGTCTTTGTTCTTAGTGACTCACAGTTGTTGAGGATTTGCTGAGACCCATCCATGTCCCAAAGGGGCAGATCTTAGTCAGCACCTAGATGCAGGCTGGTTAGAACACTCAGGCAGTAGCTGGGAAAGTATGCAGTCAAATCCCTTCCAGGGAGAACCTGTGAGATGGATGTTTTTGCCTGAGCCCTGGAGGGGGTAGCCACACTGCCTATTAACAACTACTTCTTTATTTGCTATGATTAAGCCCGTTGGCTATCAGAGCTAGGTGATTTGAGGGCCATCCCTCAGGTGGGAGCCTTGAAAGGAGGGACACTAGAAGTGTGGTCCAAACCCTTCACTCTTCCTGGAGAAGCCAGGAGTTGGGGATTCCTTCCCAATTGTGTGGGACTATGCCAGGGGTGGGGGTTATATGGAGAGTGTGTCTCAGCTTTTCCTACTTTTTTTTTTTTTTCATATATGGCCTTTCTTATGTTGAGGTAGGTTCCCTCTATGCCAACTTTCTGGAGAGTTTTATCAAAAATCGGTGTTGAATTTTGTCAAAAGCCTTTTCTGCATCTATTGAGATGATCATATGGTTTTTATTCTTCAGTTAGTTAATATGGTTTATCACATTGATTGATTTGCATATATTGAAGAATCCTTGCATCCCTGGGATAAATCCCACCTGATCATGGTGTATGATCCTTTTAATGTGTTGTTGGATTCTGTTTGCTAGTATTTTGTTGAGGATTTTTGCATCTATGTTCATCAGTGATATTGGTCTGTAATTTTCTTTTTTTGTAGTATCTCTGTCTGGTTTTGGTATCAGGGTGCTGGTGGGCTCATAGAATGAGTTTGGGAGTGTTCCTTCCTCTGCAGTTTTTTGGAAGAGTTTGAGAAGGATGGGTGTTAGCTCTTCTCTAAATGTTTGGTAGAATTCACCTGTGAAGCCATCTGTCCTGGACTTCTGTTTGTTGGAAAATTTTTAATCAGTTTCAATTTCATTACTTGTGATTGGTCTGTTCATATTTTCTGTTTCTTCCTGGTTCAGTCTTGGTAGGTTATACCTTTCTAAGAATTTGTCCATTTCTTCCAGGTTGTCCATGTTACTGGCATAGAGTTGCTTGTAGTAGTCTTTTATAATGCTTTGTATTTCTGCAGTGTCTGTTGTAACTTCTCCTTTTTCATTTCTAATTTTATTGATTTGAGTCCTCTCCCTCTTTTTCTTGATGAGTCTGGATAAAGGTTTATCAATTTTCTTTATCTTCTCAAAGAACCAGCTTTTAGTTTTATTGATCTTTGCTATTGTTTTCTTTGTTTCTATTACATTTATTTCTGCTCTGATCTTTATGGTTTTTTTCCTTAGACTAACTTTGGGGGTTTTGTTTGTTTTTCTTTCTCTAGTTCCTTTAGGTGTAAGGTTAGATTGTTTATTTGAGATTTTTCTTGTTTCTTGAGGTAGGATTGTATTGCTATAAACTTCCCTCTTAGAACTGCTTTTGCTTCATCCCATAGATTTTGGATCATCGTGTTTTCATTGTCATTTGTCTCTAGGTATTTTTTGATTTCCTCTTTGATTTTTTCAGAGATCTCTTGGTTATTTAGTAACATATTGTTTAGCCTCCAAGTGTTTGTGTTTTTTACATTTTTTTCCCTGTAATTAATTTCTAATCTCATAGCATTGTGGTTGGAAAAGATGCCTGATATGATTTCAATTTTCTTAAATTTACCAATTTGATTTGTGACCCAAGATGTGATCTATCCTGGAGGATGTTCCGTGTGCACTTGAGAAGAAAGTGTAATCTGTTTTTGGATGGAATGTCCTATAAATATCAATTAAATCTATCTGGTCTATTGTGTCATTTAAAGCTTGGGTTTCCTTATTAATTTCCCATCTGGATGGTCTGTCCATTGGGTAAGTGAGGTGTTAAAGTCCCCCACTATTATTGTGTTACTGTCGATTTCCTCTTTTACAGCTATTAGCATCCACCTTATGAACTGAGGTACTCCTGTGCTGGGTGCATATATATTTATAATTGCTCTGTCTTCTTCTTGGATTGATCCCTTGATCATTATGTAGTGTCCTTCCTTGTCTCTTGTAACATTATTTTAAAGTCTATTTTATCTGATATGAGTATTGCTACTCCAGCTTTCTTTTGATTTCCATTTGCATGGAATATCTTTTTCCATCCCCTCGCTTTCAGTCTGTATGTGTCCCTAGGTCTGAAGTTGGTCTCTTGTAGACAGCATATATATGGGTCTTGTTTTTGTATCCATTCAGCGAGCCTGTGTCTTTTGGTTGGAGCCTTTAATCCATTCACATTTAAGGTAATTACCGATATGTATGTTCCTATGACCATTTTCTTAATTGTTTTGGCTTTGTTTTTGTAGGTCCTTTTCTTCTCTTGTGTTTCCCACTTAGAGAAGAAGTTCCTTTAGCATTTGTTGTAAAGCTGGTTTGGTGGTGCTGAATTCTCTTAGCTTTTGCTTGTCTGTAAATCTTTTGATTTCTCTGTCGACTCTGAATGAGATCCTTGCCGGGTAGAGTAATCTTGCTTGTAGTTTATTCCCTTTCATCACTTTAAATATATCATGCCACTCCCTTCTGGCATGTAGAGTTTCTGCTGAGAAATCAGCTGTTAACCTTATGGGAGTTCCCTTGTATGTTATTTGTCGTTTTTCCCTTGCTGCTTTTAATAACTTTTCTTTGTCTTTAATTTTTGTCGATTTGATTACTATGTGTCTCGGCGTGTTTATTCTTGGGTTTGTCCTGTATGGGACTCGCTGAGCTTCCTGGACTTGGGTGGCTATTTCCTTTCCCATGTTAGGGAAGTTTTCGACTATAATCTCTTCAAATATTTTCTCAGGTCCTTTCTCTCTCTCTTCTCCTTCTGGGTCCGCTATAATGCGAATGTTGGTGCGTTTAATGTTGTCCCAGAGGTCTCTTAGGCTGTCTTCATTTCTTTTCATTCTTTTTTCTTTATTCTGTTCCATGGCAGTGAATTCCACCATTCTGTCTTCCAGGTTACTTATCTGTTCTTCGGCCTCAGTTATTCTGCTATTGATTCTTTCTAGTGTATTTTTCATTTCAGTTATTGTATTGCTCATCTCTGTTTGTTTGTTCTTTAATTCTTCTAGGTGTTTGTTCTTTAATTCTTCTAGGCCTTTGTTAAACATTTCTTGCATCTTCTCGATCTTTGCCTCCATTCTTTTTCCGAGGTCCTGGATCATTTTCACTATCATTATTCTGAATTCTTTTTTTGGAAGGTTGCCTATCTCCACTTCATGTAGCCGGTTTTCTGGGGTTTTATCTTGTTCCTTCATCTGGTACATAGTCCTCTACCTTTTCATTTTTGTCTATCTTTCTGTGAATGCGGTTTTTGTTCCACAGGCTGCAGGATTGTAGTTCTTCTTGCTTCTGCTCTCCTACTTGTTTCTTTTGTTTGTTTGTTTTGGTTTTTTGTTTTTAACTTATTTTTATTTATTTATAGTTTATTTTGGCTGTGCTGGGTCTTAGTTGTGGCATGCCGACTTCTTAGTTGCAGCATGCATGTGGGATCTAGTTCCCTGTCCAGGGATCAAACCCGGGCCGCCTGCAATGGGAGCATGGAGTCTTACCCACTGGACCACCAGGAAAGTCCCTCCTACTTGTTTTGATGTGGGTATTTTCTCAGTCACCCAATGTATAGGAGTCACTCAGCTAGTTTCTGGATTTCTCTCAAAGGGAATTGCTCCATGTGTAGCTTTATATTCAGTGCATCTGTAGGAGGAGGGAAATTCAGGAGCCTCTTATGTTGCTATCTTGGTCTGGAGCCCCCCAGGAGTATTTTTCAACCACTTCATGAACATCCCTTCCTTATTGTCTCTGTCTTCCTTTCCTTCCCTCTCTGAAAAATAAAAAAGAATTCAGTATAAATTCCCATTAATCCCATTTATTCATCTCTTCAACCATTCATTAAGTATCTGATTTCTTACAATTCGATTGCAGCATCCAAGTCACATTTGGGACTTCAGTATCCTTAAATGATGTCTCTCCAAATGGCTTGTTAGAGGGAGACTACTGGTTAGCTTGTCCTCGGCACATAGGGTCATCTTTTTCCATCTCTTCATCCTAGTAAATGTGACCACTATATGTTTCATGCCTCCACAGAGAAAGATGGGAGGGGAACTCACAAGGCTCGGGTTGGTGACCTGGTAACCAGTCCAAACCCCTATTCCTCTCCTTCTCCTAATGCCATTTGTTGTATCTATTCCAGTTGTGCTGACAAGAGGGGTCATTATCCCAGCAAGTGTGTGGTGGAGCAGATCTTGGTCCTAGGCCTCAAGAAGCAGCCATCTTCTGTGACCAGCCACTCACCTGGTGAGGAAACAGGCCATTTGTTTTTGTAAACATAGAAGTATCTGCAGTGAAGAGATGATTAGTCTAAAACTGACATAATGTGCTTAGCCAAGTGGACTCTGCTCTTTCTGGCAGGAGTCAAATATACTAGTATCTAGAGGGCATGAGGCCATCCTGCTTCTCTTCATCAACTGGTCTTTCTGCTCATTGTAAGCAGTTAATATTTTCCTAAAGGAAATTATTTGGGACTTGAAAGACTATTGTAGCTTCTCTGAATATTTTTTTTAAACTGTAGATATCTGAAGTCCTGGGGAATCCTGCTCATGGAGTTTATGGACATGTCTTAAAGGACATAGGATAGGATATATCCTTTTTTACCTACTGAATTTGTTGGACAAATCACTTTGTTCCTTAGTTTTTCTTCAATCAGTCTTGCACTCAAAACAGTGGAGTGTTTCATGTTTTAAAATTTCATGGAAGTCCATGGGTACAAGTGCTATTAATTTGGATTCTCCTATATGGGGCATAAGGTTTTATAACAGAGTCAGAAACATTTTAAATTCAAATTTTCTCTCCTAGATGTTCATCAAACTTTCCTTTTTACAATTTTGATATCTAGATGGTAAAGCTCAGCCTGTGGCTTTTACATATTGTGCCAAAACATCCACCCTGAACCTGGAGAAGTTCTCACTGAACATTGGTGCTGACTGGAAGGTCCAAATCCAGTGACAGAGCAGCACACCTGGTGACAAGTGCTGGGAACAGCTGCACCTTTCTGCCTTTCCAGGGGCCTTTTTTTTGCGATTTGTGCTGCACGCTATTGACTTCTCTGGCTCAAAGTCATCTTTCATAAGTCACCAGTTTACTAATGAACAATAGCTTTCAGATTTTTCAGATGTTACATTTTTAGATGTGCTAATAATACTCTTTGTGTCACACCGCCCCCCTCTTCTCCTACATGCAAGTGGCCCAGAGACATTTATAGCGTTCACAGATCTCGCATTGCTCCTTGGGCCATGACCTGTGGTATGCACTCTGGCCCAGTGGGCAGCTTCTCTTTGAGCACAGCTGGATGGCTTTGTTTTATGTGAGAAGTGGGCCAAGCCCACCCACCTTGTGGAAGCTTGTCTCAGTCCATGTGGCAGAGCCACTCAGGCTCCAGCAGCTGAGCTGCTTAAGGCCTATCTCCAAGTGGACAGCAGCTTCTGGTGCCTCCCCACCCCAGTTATCTTTTACCCACTTAGACCTGGACAAGACAACCTTTTCTGCTTGCAGTGTATTCACTGCAGCAACAGGGAGTTACTCTACCCTAGAGACTGACTCAGGAACACAAAGGGCTCTTTTCCCTGTCATGTTTTTTGGGCTCCAAAGTTCCAGATTAATCTCCTTAAACTTCTAATTTCTTTACATTAATTTTTTTATTAAATACTGTCCACTAACCAAAGCTTATTTGTAATATGAGTAAGCTATAATTAAAAATAATAAAATAATTACCCATGTCCCCACCCTCAAACTTCAGAAATAGAACACAGGGCCGGGATGAGGTTGAGGCAAGTAAGGCACTTGCCTGGGGCACAAAATTTAAGGGGGTGCCCCAAATCACAGTAATCAAAATAAATAATATTTTAACGCAATATTTTTAAAAATCAAAATTAACAGCAATAAAAAAATCCATGATGAACAAAATATCAAAATTTTAAATAAGGACAGGATCAATAGTACTGCGTTTTACTTTTGCCTCAGACTCTAGTACAGCGTGGCGTGGGCTAGAACACTACACCATGCCAGTTCCCCAGGATGCTCCCCAGGGACACCCTGCGGCCGCAGCATCTGCTGGGGCAGTCACATGTCCTCAGCACAGCTCAACATGCACATTTGTTTATCAGGCTTCTTCCACTCAGCAGCTTGCCAACTGCCACCTCTATGCCTCTGTTCCCTGGGTCCCAATATCCACGGTCTGCCCTCCACCTATGCAAATCCTACCATCCATCCAGGCCCAACTCAAATCCCACTTCCCCACAGAGCCTTTCTAACTACCCTAACACTCTCAACTCCCCTTTACTATGAGCAGTGATTTTGCCCTTCTCTGAAATGCTGCCCCACTTATAATATGCATTCTGCTTAACATTCTCAGGGATGGTGCCTCAGTGTTTCAGGTTTGTCTGTCTTGTTCCCCTACTAGATTGTATGTTCTTCAAGATCATGTTATATTTGTCTTATATCTGCCAGAGCACGATTATACTTGGCTTTTAGTAATGGTTGGCTGTAATTGGTTGACTGATGGATTTGATTGATTTAAAATTGAGAATTGAATGTATTTGTTTCTGATTTACTTTTCTGACCTAGGACTCTTCCCTCCAGATGTAGTAAACATTATACATTTCCTCGTGGACTCATTTGATTGTATCAGTTGAGATTTGAGCTTTGCACCATATATAAGCACACATAGACATATACAGATTCTTTGCTCCTATTTCTGTAAGTTTTGCAATTAAGGAGAAAGGAAGAAGCCTCCATTAGCTGAAGTCCTATTTCCCAGCTTCAAGTTTCCCTTGCCAAGCTACAGTAAGACTTAAACTGAAAACTGAATGCTCTTACCTAATATAAATGATGGTTTTTAATAGCACTTAAGGCTGAATAATTAAGACCTATCTTCAGTTCAACATTTATTACGTGTCTATTCATCCATTTAAAATATTTTTGGAGGAAGGAACGAAATAAGAACTTTAGAGTAGGTTAGTGAGGAACTGCTCTGTCTTGACCCAGGACTATCCTGAAAGGTTTAACTAGATACATTGAATGGAGAGAAATACATCCTGGGTGTTCTTAAATGTTCTCTGCTCTTATTGCTTCTCACACTTTACCCACCTCCTATATCTGAAGCTCAGAACCAGAGAGCTAAGCGGGGCCAAGTTGGCCTACAGTGTTGAGTTACCTTGTTGTGGCTAATTCTCGATATGTTTTCTCAGGAAACTGGATTTTATGTAAGAACTTAGAATCATTTTAACAAAGACTAAAAACAAAGCTCTAAAATGAATATATAATGTGTCTTTCCTTTAAGACTTAAATGCCAAGGAATGAGTTGACAAATCAGTTTAAACATTAGAAACTGCTCTAAAGAAATATGGGCAAAGGTAATTCATAAAAGAAATTGAAACAGGCAAAATAAGCATGAAATACGCTCAGCGTTATTAATATTCAGAGAAATGGGGGCGTCCATGATTGGCCAAGATTAAAATGAAAATATCCAGTGCTAATGTTGGTGTGGGGAATAGCCATTTTCGTGCATCATTGGTGGAATTATGCTAAGTATAATCTTTCTGGATGGCAATCTGGCAATAGCATCAAAATTTTAAATTTGCATATTTTAACCCAGAAATTCCACTTCAAATAAATCAGATAAATTGCTCAGAGCTACTAATTGTAATGTGGTTTATACTCTGGAAAACTAGAAATAAACTAAATGTCCTTTAAATATAAATATAGCCCTTTTGTACAGTAGAATATTATGCAGCCATTAAAATAACAATCTATATATATCAACATAGAAGTATGTTTTTGATAAAATGTTTACTGAGTGATTTCATTTATGTAAGTTTATAATAAACAGACCAAAGCTGGGGACTTCCCTGATGATCCAGTGGCTGAGACTCCGCGCTCCCAATGCAGGGGGCCTGGGTTCGATCCCTGCTCGGGGAACTAGATCCCACATGCTGCAACTAAGAGTTCACACACTGCAACGAAGATCCTGCACGCAGCAACGAAGATCCCGCGTGCCACAACTAAGACTTGGCGCAGCCAAATTAATTAATTAATTAATTAATTAATTTTTTTTTTTTAAAACCAGAATTGAGGCACATCCTATACTGCTCAAAATGTGAAGGCCATGAAAAACAGGTCTGAGGAACTGTTCCAGATTAAAGGGGGACTAAAGAGATATGATAACAAATGTATGATCCTGGGTTCCATCCTGGAACTATAAGGGACATTACTGGGACAGTTGGCAAAACTTGAATAGGATCTTTTGATTACATGGTAATTTTCCTAATTTTGAGAACTGTACTATGATTACATAGAAGAATTTCCTTATTTTTAGGAAATACATACGGAAGTATTAAAGTAGCATAGCTCTGACTTACTCTCAAATGGCTCAGAAAATAATTTATGTATGTATGAGAAAAAGAGACAGAGACAGAGAAAATTGGCAAAATGTATTAAAATGTTATAACTGAAGAATCTGCATGAAGGGTATACAGGAATTCCTTACACTATATTTTCAACTTTCCTGTAAGTTTTAAACTATTTCAAAGCAAAAAGTTTTAAAAACAAAGATGCTGAGCCATATCTTCCTAGTATCTAATAGCTGTAAAATGTTTGGTTTCGGGGCTTCCCTGGTGGCGCAGTGGTTGAGAATCTGCCTGCCAATGCAGGGGACACGGGTTCGAGCCCTGGTCTGGGAAGATCCCACATGCCACGGAGCAACTAGGCCCGTGAGCCACAATTGCTGAGCCTGCGTGTCTGGAGCCTGTGCTCTGCAACAAGAGAGGCCGCGATAGTGAGGCCCGCGCACCGCGATGAAGAGTGGCCCCCACTTGCCGCAACTAGAGAAAGCCCTCGCACAGAAACGAAGACCCAACACAGCCATAAATAAATAAATAAATAAATAAATTTTAAAAAAATGTTTGGTTTCTATTGTTGTAAAGGCTTATAAGCTGTAGCATGTAAAATAGGATGAAACAAATGGAGTTAAGAATGAACTCCAAGCCACTATGGAGAACAGTATGGAGGTTTCTTAAAAAAACTAAAAATGGAATTACCATATGATCTTGCAATCCCACTCCTGGGCATATATCTGGAGAAGACTGTAATTCAAAAAGATACATGCACCTCTATGTTCATAGCAGCACTATTCACAATAGCCAAGACATGGAAGTAACCTAAGTGTCAATCAACAGATGAATGGGTAAAAGATGTGGTATACACATACAATGGAATACTACTCAGCCATAAAAAGAATGAAATAATGGGACTTCCCTGGTGGTCCAGTGGGTAAGACTCCATGCTCCCAATGCAGGGGCCTGGGTTCAATCCCTGGTCGGTGAACTAGATCCCACATTCATGCTGCAACTAAAGAGTGCACATGCTGTAACAAAGATCCTGCATGCCGCCAAGTAAGACCCAGCACAGCCAAAATAAATATTTTAAAATAAATAAAAAAATATTTTAGAGAATGAAATAATGCCACTTGCAGCAAATGGATGGACCTAGAGATTATCTTACTAAGTGAAGTCATACCGAGAAAGACAAATATCATGACATTGCTTATATGTGGAATCTAAAAAAAAATGATACAAATGAATTTATTTACAAAACAGAAACAGACTTACAGACATGGAAAACAAACTTATGGTTACCAAAGGGGAAAGTGGGGGAGAGGTAAATTAGGAGTCTGGGATTAACAGATACACATTACTATATATAAAATAGATAAACAACAAGCGCCTACTGTATAGCACAGGGAACTATATTGAATATCTTGTAAAAACCTATAATGGGAAAGAATCTGGAGAAGTATTTGTATATCTGAATCACTTTCCTGTAAACCTGAAACTAACACAACATTGTAAATCAACTATACTTCAATTAAAATTTTTTCTAATAAAAAGAATGAACTCCAGTACAAGAAAACACCTTTATTTCTGATGTAGCAGACCTCTTCAGAGTCATCAGATCAGCTGTTCTTCACCGGAGAAATGCCGGGCCAAGCCAAGCCCCCTACTTCAGGGAACACAAATACCACCCTCGGAGCACTAGGCCAGCAGCCCCTGACCTCACACCACCCACACTATGGCAGCGCTGTATGTGCTTCTATATGTGCTTCCCCACAGAGGTCCTGTCTGACTGCAGGAGCTGACCATGGAGCTTTCAGGAGGGTATTCACACTAAGAAATAGGATGGAATACATGTTTATGGCAGGCATTTATTTAGGGCAGATGCCCTGTATAGTGGTCAGGGAAAGTCCTTCATGCATTTGGAAGGCCAGTTTTGTCACCTTCCTTCTTTTCCCAGGTCTAAATCATCCTGCGGATTCTGGCTATGGTGGACCTGGGGTGGTCAGTTCCTGACAGAAGTGATCCCAGGATGTAGGTTCCAGTTTGAACAGGTACCAAGACATTCCCTGCCCTAGAGGCCTAGTTCCTTTTTTTTTTTTTTTTAATTTATTTATTTACTTGGCTGCGCCGGGTCTTAGTTGCAGCATGCCAGATCTAGTTCCCTAACCAGGGATGGAACCCGGGTCCCCTGCACTGGGAGCACGGACTCTTAGCCACTGGACCACCAGGGAAGTCCCAGCTGTTTTCATTTAAATGTACCTATAGGACTATTTATGTTCTGGGGTACAACTCACTTTCAGAACTAAGTGAATTCTAGGGTCCTGGTCCCACACATCAACATGACCAGGGCCAGTCCCAGATTGGGCCATTCTCCTAAAGGCTCCCTAGAGTGGAAAGCACAGCTCGTCACCGTGAGTTCGCCTTAAAGTTGTGCTGAGCCTTACGTCCTGGTTAACTAATACCGGCCTATCAGATTGTTGTAGCCGTAGGGAAGACCGCAGTTCTGGAGTTTGGTCTGCGTGCAGAATTCCTTCACTTTTTCACATCTTTTTCAGTATCAGTGTATCATAGTGATAGGCAGCAGAAACACAGTCAAAACACATAAATATTTGGAGTTTAATGGGTTTTAGCTCATAATTGACCATCTTACCTAAAAGCCTTCTTAGTGGGCTTCCCTGGTGGCGCAGTGGTTGAGAATCTGCCTGCCAATGCAGGGGACACGGGTTCGAGCACTGGTCTGGGAATATCCCACATGCCACGGAGCAACTAGGCCCGTGAGCCACAACTACTGAGCCTGCGCGTCTGGAGCCTGTGCTCCGCAACGAGAGGCCGCGATAGTGAGAGGCCCGCGCACCGCGATGAAGAGTGGCCCCCGCTTGCCACAACTAGAGAAAGCCCTCGCACAGAAACGAAGACCCAACACAGCCATAAATAAATAAATAAATAAATAAATAAATAAATAAATAAATAAATAAATAAAAGAACGTGAATAAAAAAAAATTATAAAAAAAAAAAAGCCTTCTTAGTAATGGAACTCCTATGACAATATCAAGCATTCCACTCTGCTTTTAAGATTTCCATCTACCAAACCCTCTGAATGTCCAGCATAATTCCAGGGGTGAGGGGGGAGTGGCACTCTAGACTAAAATAACTTCTCAGTCCAGGGGATAGAAAGCCATCAGCAACTCCACTGGAAACAGATTACCATATTAACCGCAGACAATGGGGGCCATACAACTCACATTCTAGCAGAAATAAAGGAGACATTGGCATCTGATATCAGATCTGCCTGTCTTATGACCAGCTAAAGACTGCAGTGCCACAGCAAGGCCAGCCAGAATCAGACAGCTGCTTCTTGACTGTTGTTTTCAGCACGGCTGATGGTGTTAGATTCCACTCCCATCAGAGCTAGGGGAAGGGAAGCCCTGACTATTTATATGCAAGGATCCAGAAATCTTATGCCTAATGCACATTACTGGAGTCTTAGTCATGCATTTATTCCTTCACTGGATATCAGGAGACCTGGGGTCTAGTTTGGTTCTGTAGTGAACTGGCAGAATGACCTTGACCATGTCATTTAATCTCTCTAGGCTTTGGTTTCCTCTTTTGTTCAAGAAAAGAGATAATCTCTAAAGTTCTATGAGTTTCCCATGACTTAACTGTAAGAATAGAGCAGATACCTCAAGTTTTCTCAGCTGTAAAATGGGATTAATCAAACCTGCAGGGTTGTGTACAGATTAAAAGTATTCCATGTGTATGGAAAGGAAAAAAATAGTAACTTTACTTTGGAGAAACCTGGTAGACGCCACCTTAGCCCAGTACTCAAGGGTGGTATCACCAGTAACAAAATACATCAATGTCATGTACCCCCAGATCTGATTTGATGAGAAGGGTGCATAACCTCTGTGATATTCGTCCCCCAAACCATAATCTCAGTCTAATCATGTGAAAAACATCAGACAAACTCAAGTTAGGGACATTCTACAACGTATCTGTCAAGTACTCTTCAAAAGTGCCAAGTTCAAGAGAGACAAAGACTGTGGAACTGTCAGAGATTGGAGGACCCTAAGGAGATATGACAATTAAATGCAGTGCAGATCAAATTCTGTAACAGAAGGAGGAAAAAAGCACTAGCGGAAACACTGAAGAAATCAAAATCTGTCTTGTAGTTCAGTTAGTGGTATCTTACCAACATTCATTTCTGATTTTTGATCATTGTACCATGGTTATGTAAGGTGTAAACATTAAGGGAGGCTGTTGAAGGGTATTCGGGAAATCTGTGCTATCTTTGCAATGCTTTTGTATGTTTAAAATTACTTTAAAAGTTTTTAGGGGACTTTCCTGGTGGTCCAGTGGTTAAAACTCAGCACTTTCAATGCAGGGGACACAGGTTTGATCCCTGGTTGGGAAACTAAGATCCCACATGCCGTGCAGTGTGGCCAAAAAAAAAAGAGAATGTTTTTACAACTATGTGAAGTGGCTAGCTCACAGTAGGCACTTAATGAATGGTAGGTGTTCTAATTATAAGCGAATGCACTAATTCTAACAGTGTTGAATCAAAGAAATGTTGGTGGAAGACAGTGTTACGCAATCATTAACTGCCTTGTTGGTGCAACAGAAGCCATTCCAGCCTCAGATATTGCATGACCTTGGCTGAAATATGTTATAAAAACGAGTTCTTTATCCTTGAAGAGGCTCTGGGAATTGAAAACGTGCAGCTGTTTGCATGCTCATCATCTGCCTTTGTTTGTGGGCTCAGGCTGGATTTCTCGCTGATAGCATGAGTTTCTACAGCTGTGCAGCTGAATAAACCTTGAGTTTGGACCTGCTAATCTGAGAGGGGGTTTTATTCACAACAATTGGTAGAGCAAAATGAATAGCACCTTGCACTCTGTGTGTTTGATACAGTATTCCCATTGTGCTATGACAAGAGGCTGATCTCCATCACACACCCATCTTCATTACCAAGGACGGAACTAGCTTAGACAGCTGAGGAAAAGAAGCTCAGCTGTGTGGGGGCCAGAGACAGCTCCTCCCCCGGGGGCAGATCAGCCAAGATACTTTGATTGCATTGGCAAAGCAATAAGAAGTGGAAGACATTTCCAAGGGAGAGCTAGGTCAAGTGGGCAAGAAGAGACAGGGATTTTCTCAACTGAGGACTCTGCTGAGTGGCATTTTCTACCCAGTTTCACTCAATGCTGACATCAGAACATTCTAGAAGAGATACCAAATCCAGTTGAATAATATTCTGATATCCTAGAATTTTAAAAAGTAAAAATCATGTTCTCAAAAATGCCTAGAACATTCTCCTAGAATTCAGTATCTCACATTCACCCTTGCAAGCTTTTTTCAATATTGTTCTCCATTAATTTGGTGGCTAATAGTTTGATAGTCTGGATAACTGCCAATTCAATAATGTACCTGCCATTCTTTGCTAAGTTTCAGTGTTCAACTTACTCAAATATTCCCCTTTCATTTCCTGACAACACCAGAACTTAATGGCAACACAGGAACATCCCTGGCCAGGTCCTTCTCTCTCGAGCATGCAGTCTAGCTGCACTGCTAGCCTCTCTCTTGCTCTCATACTCATGATCTTTCTTCATGTCTATTTTTGGTTTTCCTGGCTCAGGCTTCTTCGGGCCACTGAAACACAACCCTCACTTTCTTTCTCTCCCTCTGGCATGTATGCTGCTGGTAGGAGCCCCCTAAGTAAAAACTGCTACAGAAATCCTTACTCCTTCCTCAGGAAAACTGGATGGCTTCTGGATCACAGCTCAGTTTTTAACGTGAACACAAGCTGGACGACCTTCTGATGGGCTTTAAACTTTGAAGTGGATGTGGACATTTTTCTCTCCGATGACAGAATCACTACAACTTCCTCTCTGCAGTTACTTCCTTTCCTTAAAGGTAGCTGAATCTTGTTGTCTTTAAAAACCTGTTCCTTCCAAAGTTGCCTGTCATGCTGACCGCCATTAGTGCGTCTGTGGCCCCACGGACAGGGGCTGAGCCCAGGTCTCCGGGGCCAATCCCCCAGGCAGCCCAGGGCCAGGGCACTGAGGCCGGCGGCGGAAACCCGAGTGGCATCTACTCAGCCATCATCAGCCGCAATTTTCCCATTATTGGGGTGAAAGAGAAGACATTTGAGCAGCTTCACAAGAAATGTCTAGAAAAGAAGGTTCTTTACGTGGATCCTGAGTTCCCACCGGATGAGACCTCTCTCTTTTATAGCCAGAAGTTCCCCATCCAGTTCATCTGGAAGAGACCTCCGGTGAGTAGCCGAGTGGTTGCAGCTTGGGTTTTTTTCCCTCAGAGAAGTCCTCCTGCTCCGTACCTCCCCACAGCACAGCTCTGTGGTGCGCGGGGCACTGGGCAAAGGGTCCTGGCAGTAGCCCTGCAGGGCTCTGTCCTCAGGTGAGGCAGGGCTGATTCTCACTCTCTGCTCTCTCTCTCTCTCTGAAAAAAATCTTGCTTTTTATGAAAGCCACTGGAAGTCAGTTTAATTCACCCTATAAAAGTAAATATTCCTTTCCCAGAACAAATTCCCAACTGGAATTTCCAAACAAATTCCAAAATTCCGACCTGGAGAGTAGTCCAGATCTACCCTCCTGTTTAAGTATCTTGCATCTTTATAAGATTCCTTCACTTTCTCACTGAAGGGCTAAAATCATGATGTTCTTTTAAGTTTGCCAGTAGCCATGTCTTTCTGAAATGGAGAGCCCTGGAAAGAGGAGAGTGGCAGCAAAGACTACTTTTTCATGCACAAAATGTTAGGATTAGAAGGAGAATCCCTAGGAATCATTTGAGTCCATCTACCTCACCTCACAAGTGAGGAAATAAAGGCACACCACAGTGAAGTACATCCAGGGCACGCATGACAGCCTGGATTAAAACCCTGTTTCTTTTAGTGACTCTTCCAGCCTCTGGCTTCCATTGACAGTGGTCTACCAGGAGGAAAGTCACATTCTCCCGGCTCCCTTCTCTGATCCCACCTCCGGCATGACTCTTGTCCTTAATTCAAGAAATCTTTATTGAACATCTTCTAGAGCCAGAAACCAGGCAAGCAACTGAGGAGACAGCATAAATAAGGAAAACAAAAATTCCTGCTCTCCTGGAGCCTGAAGTCTGAAGCCTAGAGTCCTGAAGGCAAGACAGGCTTTGAACGAGAGTGATGAGTTTCAGGAGACAATGTTCAGGGTGCTTCAGAAGGCAAGGAGAGCTAACCCAGGCCAGGGAGTGAAACCCTCCTGAGGAAACCATTTCACCTGAGCCCCAGTGCTATTCATGAGCTACATCAGGTTAAACTGAGGCCCAGTGCTATTCATGAGCCATGTGTTTCTTTTGTTTTGTTTTGGCTACACTGCGGCTTGTGGGATCTTAGTTCCCTGACCAGGGATTGGACCCGGCCCCTCGGCAGTGAAAGCACGGAGTCCTAACCACTGGACCGCCAGGGACGTCCCAAGCCATGTGTTTCCTTTTAACCTGAGATGAAATATCCAGGTTAAATACCAACAACCCTGTCCTCACCCTGTGTGTTCCACAAGGGCCCCTTTCCTTGCCTGCCGGCTCTATGCTCAGGCCCATGACTGTCCTGGGGGCCCTCAGTTTGGAAGAGAGGACTGGAAAGAACTTCATTCTCCAACCCAGTCACTGCCCTACTGTGAGGGAACTGGGACATGTCGCATCCCTGATGAAATATCTTCAGTGACACTGTTCTCCCCTCCCCCCATGTTTTCAGATAAGTCCAAACTCCTTACCTGGGCTATAGGCCCTTCTCCAGCCAGCCCTGGCCTCCCTATCCATCTCTCCGTCACCCTCTCCCCTGGACCCCTACACATTCAGCTGCTCTGTTGTTCTAAGTCTTCTCATACACAGCCTTTAGACCAGTCAAGATACTACTCAAAGCAATGTGTCTGAGTATTTCGTGCCTGATCTAAATGAATCGGTCCAACCGAACATGAGGATATGCGTATGAACCATCCCCTCATGGGCAGGAAACTGCCTGTCCTTTTGGGCGATTCCAGTCATCCCCATCAAATACAAAATGTGTGTTTGATTGTGAAATGTGAGTGCATCATTCGAGTGTGAAGGTGACCACGTAAAGGGGGAATCACACTGGGTCGGGGAACTTGGCTGCTCACTCAGTTATCGGCTATGACCACCTCTGGAATAAGGCGGTGAGCAAATGCTCCCATTTTCCCCATCTGCCTTTGCCTTGTGCGTTCCAGGTTATTTCTCCATACTGTCCTGCAATCACTCTTAAAATCAGGGGCAACCTAGATCCCTTTTGCTTTTGGAGGGATGGGACACAAGGGGCCAGCTGCAAGGCCTTGTGCATCTGGCACCCTCCTTCCCTTGCGAATGCAGGACCCCCAGATCGCTCCATGGAGACCCAGAAGCCCACGAGGGAATCCTCCCTTGGGAGGCAGCATCTCCCTTCTTGGTGCCTCTGCCCTTCCAGGCGAGGGCCCCTCCATAGGCAAGTTGACTCACATCCTCTTGTGGTGCAGGGCACAAGGATTCTGTGCAAGGATTCTGCATAGAAGATTCTGTGCGGTGCTAACCCTCTGAGTCAGCTCAGCTCACTAAGGCCGCCAACAACAGAGACGGGCAACGTGTTCCTGAGCCTCCCGTCTCTGGCTCTAGGCAGAGTCACCTTTCAGGAAGTTCCATCTCATTCCAGCCCCACTCTAACCTGGACCCTAGAGAAGCAGGAGTCCACCTATTTGGGAACCAGGTTAAGTTGGTTAAACTGCACTTGACGGATGCAGCCTCAGTGTCTCTTGGCTCTGCCAGGAGAGGTTATAACCTATTTGGGCCTCCCACTCACAGCTGAGTTGAGGTCAAAACTGCATCACTGATGGACAGCCATCCCCAATTTATCCCATCAGCTCTTTCCCTAGGAAATCTGTTTTCCCTTCCTCCTCTGCCCTCTAAGCTCCTGGGGCTGATAGCTGGGATTCTGCATTTTCCCTCAGCCACTTTCTGCTCAGCTTTGTTTCCACTGGTTCTTGGGGGTTGGGGGAATTTACCATCTTTCCTTTATCTCCAGATCCAGTGCTTTATAATTTGCTGGCAGTGGCTGGGCCTCCAGCCATAGGCTGCCTAACTGCCTCTTCCCCTCAGGTCCTGTCCCCATCGCTCCATCTTTTCAGAGCCCAACCCTTTGCCAGTTCGGAGCTGGGTCCCAACTTCACCCACATTTCTCCGGTGTATGCCTTCCCTCTCACCTGTTATTACTATTACAACCCCATACCCAGCTGTGCTTTGCCCCGTTGGTCTAACCTGGCTCTCAGCCCTGCTCTCCTGCGCTCCTTGGGTCAGCTAGCTCCCTCTGCCAACACCTAGACCTGAGGAAACCTCTTTCCCAGACAGACAGCAGCCCCTTTATATTCTGAACAGGCGACTATAGTTTCCATACCTGGAAATCTCTTGAATTACACTCTTTTTAAGGCTAGAGTTTAGGTAAGTTTCCCAAGTTGTAATTTATCATGAACCATCTTTCAACAAGTCTAGAAGATTTTGATGCTGGTACTAAGATCTTATCAGAGGGTATCCACGGAAGGTCATGACCACCACCCAGCTGAATGCAATTGGAGGAGGCTTTCTAATGTAAGATGCATCACAATTTCAGGGATGTTAAAATATGAGGGGGGAAAAGTACCTTGAGAATAGACAAATAAGACCCCTTTCCCCCTTAACTTACAGTCCTGCCATCCCCTTCCTACTCCTCTTCCCAAACCATTTCTTTCTCCTCTGCTGCCTAGCAGCCTGAATCCAACCCCACCAGCTGGGCTTTGCTGCTCTCTGTCTGATGTGGTCTCCTGCCCCTTCCCAAGTCCCCACCATCCAGGCAGAGCTAACTTCTCCCTTGTCCCAAACTGTTACACCAGACAAAAATTTAAAAATAAAATAAATCACTACAGTCTTCAGGTTAGGTCTTGTTACCACTACAAAATTATCTTTGATAGTTTATACATATTTATCCAGACGTGTTTATATGTGAATCCTTAGCGTGGCTGAATCATCAGCTTTTCTCTTCAAGAGGAAAACACATAAGGAAAAAGTAGGAAGATTCTTGTAGTTATAGGAAGGGGGCTGGACATGGTTGTTTTCTAGGGGAAAAAAAAGGAAAAAAAAAAAAAGATTTACTTACAAGAGGAAGGAGAGCTACAACAGAAACCAAAGGGGGGTGGGGGAAGCAACAGGGCAGGAGGCCACACAGGTGAGGGTCATCCCTCCCCTTGACCTGACCCTCAAAGACCTCTTTACCAATGAACTTGTGAAACGCCGGAGGCAAGTATGTAACTTTTCTCAGTAAAGGGCGGAAGTTAGTGTCTTGATTTACACAGGCCCAACTGGGCCAGCACACCGGGAAGTCAGAACGTGGAAAGCACAGGAGTGGGGAAATAGAGAAGCATAAAGACGCAAGCTGCCCGGAACCCGCTGAACTGTGGTGGGAGGGAGGAGGGTCTGACCTCTCAGAAGCTATGATGTGGGGATTCAGGATCTCCAAGGAACCATGAGCCCTCAGCTAACACCTGGGAAGCATGCTGCTTAAGAGAAGCTGACACTTGCTTTACCATTTTCATCCAAACTTCAGGTTTAAATAATCACCATCAGAACTTCTAGGAGTGTATTATACCCCACAAGAGCACCAGGAATAGATAGTATATATTATAAAGCAGTATCAAAGCTGCTATAAAAAAAAACCCTGTATCATAGACTTGAAAAATGTTTGGGAACTACTACTTTTTGCCACTCCAGGTAGATGGACTTCTTTCCTGATGTTAAGGTTTTGAAGGGAAAACGATGCCCCCATCTCCTTTATTAACCTATAGTTAGTACCTTTCTCAGTCTGAAAGTTCACCCTTATTTCTAGCCAGAACTCTTCCGGCCACAATTTTAGCACATTATATCCGGCCCTGATCCAGCAGACAGTGAAATTGAGTCAGCTGATTTCCTCTATATAGTAATTCTCCTTATTCGTGAATAATGCCATCCTTCCTTTAGTTGCTTCAGATCAAATAGTCATAAAACTTCTCAACTCTAGCCGATAGGTGTGATTTTTCCAAGTCTGGAGTTGTCAATGCTATGATCCACATACAGTTGATCCTCAGGACTTGTGGATTCTGTATTTGTGAATTCACCTACTCACTGAAATTTACTTGTAACCCCGAAATCAATATCCATGGTGCCTCTTCGGTCATTTGCTGACATGTGTAGGGCAGTGAAAAATTTGAGTCTCCCTCCATGCACGTTCCCAGCTGAAGTCAGACAACGTGACCCTCTGCCTTTTAGTTTCAGCTCTCAGACTATAACCAAGTATCGTTTTCATAGTCTGTCTGGTGCCACGTTTTTTCTCTGTTTAAAATGTCCCTGATGAAGACTTCCCTGGTGGCGCAGTGGTTAAGAATCTGCCTGCCAATGCAGGGGACACGGGTTCAAGCCCTGGTCCAGGAAGATCCCACATGCCGCGGAGCAACTAAGCCTGTGTGCCACAACTACTGAGCCTGTGCTCTAGAGCCCTTGGGCCACAACTACTGAGCCTGCGTGCCACACTACTGAAGCCCGCATGCCTAGAGCCTGTGCTCCGCAACAAGAGAAGCCACCGCAATGAGAAGGCCGTGCACCGCAACAAAGAGTAGCCACTGCTTGCTGCTACTAGAGAAAGCCCACGCACAGCAACGAAGACCCAACACAGCCAAAAATAAAATGAATTAAAAAAAAAAAAAGAGTAAACATGTTAAAAAAAAAATGAAGCAAACAGGCTGAGGGCAAATAAATAAATAAATAAATAAATAAATAAATAAAATGTCCCCAGCGTGTAGTGCTGGAGTGCTATTTAGTGTTCCTAAGTGCAAGAAGGCTGTGACGTGCCTTGGGGAGAAAATACATGTGTTAGATAAGCTTCATTCAGGCATGAGCTATGGTGCTGTGAGTTCAATGTTAATGAATTAATAATATATATTAAATAAGGTGTCTTTAAACAGAAACACACATAAAATAAGGTTGTGTATTGATGGTAGACTCCCAGGAATCTAATGCTGTATTTCCTCCAGGTGCAATGACTCAATATTCACTAATTGAGCATTCACAGTCACAGTGACTTTATAGAACGTAACTACCATGAATAATGAGAATCAACAGTCTTCCTATGTTCTCTCTATTCCTAAGTATCACAGCTTGAGATAATACCCTATCAACAGTGTGATCAGTAGGAAACACTGCAACATATTTTAATCCATTACAGTCATTATTCTCTTTGATGTTCAAATTGTCCCATCTTCAGACAATGGGAGCCTCCTACAAGTTGCCTGTATCATTTGACATGACCCCATTCATCTTCAGTAGCTTCCTTGTTTTCTGGCCACAACAAAAAGTCTCAGGCTCATCTTGTACATTTCTTGCTCTAGATCTGGAATGAATCATTTCTTCAAGGAGGCTGGTTCCTTTTAGTCTGAACTAGAGTTAAAGAAAAGGAGTGAAATGTAGAAGACAGCTGCCCATTGACTTCCTGGGACCCAGTGCTTGGCCTTTACATCAGCACTCTGAAGTTTGAAAGTTTTCTGACAATCTGTGAGGACACCAGAGGTCTGTTGCTCTAACAACCTCTTCCACATGCCCATCACCTCTATAAATAACACCCCACCCTGGGTAACTTCCCCCCAGGGGGTCACTTGACCTGAGTTACTCAATTCCGAAAAGAAGAAATCCTAGCTTGGCACAAAATAAATTTAGTCCATTCCAGTGTGAGATGAGAGGGAGGGAGCAGAGCTACGGAAACACCAAGGCTGTGTGCAGTGAGCCCTCTCTTCCTGGGTCTAGAGCCCAGTTGCTGTGCAGCTGCTTCTCTCAGGGATATTATCTTTCCAGTAAAACCAGCTGGGAGGTCTGCTTGTAATCTGTTTTAGTGTCATCATCTGTCAGACAGTTTAGAAAGAAGTGGGGATCCCTGAGCTAGCCGCTAAGAGGAAGAATTGGGGGCATGGTGCAGAGTGGTTAAGACAGCTGGATTTAGAACCAAACAGACCTGGTCTGAACCTTGGCTCTGCCCCTAGCAAGTCACATAAACTTTCCAAGTTTCGAGTTTCTCTTCTATAATGCACATAGTGATATTCTCATCATATGGCTATATCTGAGTATCCATAAAATCCTAGTAGGTGCTCAAGGTAAGGTAGCAATATTAGGATAGGCAGCTGAGGACAGGAGCATAACACGGTGACGGAGTGCACAGGCTTTCAAGTCAAAGAAACTGGATTCAAATCCCGGCTCCACCTCTTACCAATGTGACCTCAGGCAAGTTACGGACCATTCCTGGGTCTCAGTTTCCTCCGATGTGAAAAGAAAATGAAAATTCCTACTTTCATAGAGTTGTTGTAAGGATTAAACGAGATACTGTACATGACTTGCTTAGCACGATCGTCAATAGCGGTGACGGTAAATGAAAGGCAAAATGAGGTACCCAGTTGAGAGCCAGCCCCCTCTCTACTCAGCAGAGAATCATCACAGTGCCATCCTGGAGTGGGGGTGGGGGAGCATAAGTTTTGGCGCAAGTGTGACAATTCTATAAATATCGATAACTTTTAGGACCGCCTCCCATTATATTCCGCAAGACAGCAGCTCCTCCTGAAAGTCATGATGGAGACAGGACTCTAGACATCATGGGAGGAACAAGCTGAAATAACTCAGCAGTAGAGCACTGAGAATGGGAGGGGCAGAGACAGAAATAGCCAAGAAAGGTATGAGAAGATGCATTTCATTGATTATGAATAAGGAAGAGCATCTTTTCATAATTCATGTAGTTCTTGATTATTTGTTATCTTGCTGTCCACGAAATAGCTGTTAATGTCTTTCGCTCATTTTTCTATTGAGTCATTTGTTTTTTTCAACTTGAATTATAAGCATTCTTTATGTATCCTGGGTACTAATCATGTATTGTTTAGATGTGCTTTTTTTTTCCATTTTTTGGCCGCACCACGTGGCATGTGCGATCTTAGTTCCCCAACCAGGGATCGAACCCACACCCCCTGCATTGGAAGCCCAGAGTCTTAACCACTGGACTGCCAGGGAAGTCCAAACTTTTCCCTCTTTTAAGGGTATTTTTTTACGTAAAAAATTCTAAATTAAAAGCTCTTAATTAGAAGTTCTAAATTAATTCTTAATTTATTTTTTCCTTTATAGTTAGTGCTTTTTGTGTTCTGTTAAGAATGTTTTTCCTAAACCAAAGTAATTCCTTTTTATTATCATTTAGAAACTTTATTTTTCTGCCTTCATATTTGGGTCTATAATACATCTAGAAATGATTTTTCCATATAAGATAGGGATCACATTTTGTTTTTCCATATGGATATTCAAAGTTTCCAGCACAATTTATTAAAAAGACAATCCCTTTTACAAGGCCACTTTTTAAATAAATCAAGTATCTATCAATGCGTGGTTCTGTTTCTGCGCTCTCTGTTGTGTTCCATTGTGTGTGTCTATCTTTGTGCTAACACACCTTGTGCCAATAAGTCTTTTTTTTTTTCTCTTGGCCGAGCCACATGGCTTGCAGGATCTTAGTTCCCCGACCAGGGATTGAACCCGGGCCACAGCAGTGAAAGCGCCGAGTCCGAGTAACCACTGGACTGCCAGGGAACTCCCACTAAACTCTTAGTAATTCTAATAATTTGATTGTCGATCCCAAGTTATTTGTCTATGGAGTCTATGTTTCTGTATAACTAGTTAGGTCATGTGAAAATAATAATGGGGCTGCCCAGTGCATTATGCACAACTGTATTCAGCAGCCTAATTAGTGTTTTATTGCACTGGCGAAACCCTCTAGCATAATGTTAATAACTAAGGAGATAGCAGGCATCTTCCTCAGGTTTCCCATTTTAAAGGGAGTATTCTTAATGTTTCACTGTTGAATAGATTTTCTACACATTGATTTGTAGAAACAACTTATCATTAAGAAAGTTCCCCTGTATTCCTGCTTTGCTAAGAGTTTCTTTTAAAATCATAAATGGTTGTTGAACTTTAATACTTTTTCTGCATTTATTGAGAAAATCGTGATTTTCCTCCTTGAAACAGTTAATATACAAAATTACATTATTAGAGTTTTCCAGTATTGACCCCTTGCATTCTTAGAATAAAACAAACTTAGAATGTATTATCGTTTTTACATGTCACTGAATTTTGGCTTACAAATCCTTTATTTAGGTTTTTGCATATATGAACATTAGTGAGATTGGCTTATTATTTCCCTTTCTGGTGCTGTCCCATTTTGGGATCAAGGTTATATTAACCTCCTAAAATGAGTGGGGAATGTTCTTTCTTCTATTCTGTGAAACAGATTGTGTAAGATGGAAGCTATATGTTTTTTAAATATTTGGTAGAATTTTGCCAGTGTTTTCTTTAAGGGAATATTTTATCTGTTAATGAAAATACAGCCTCTTCAATAATAATGGGATCATTTGAAATTGTTTTTCTTCTTGAGTCAATGGTAATATTTATTCTTCTAGGAATTTTTAGTAACCATTTTATCTCTTTAAAAACCTTTTTTTTTTTTTTTTTTTTTACTCTAAGGTCAATCATATAGGATATTAATGTAGGTACAGCAACTTTGGGGGCAAGATTTTGCTTGATATATATTTTTTTCATTCTTTTACTTTCAACATTTCTATGTCCTGATGTGGTGCATGGGCTCAGTAGTTGCATGCAGGGGCTTAGTTGTCCTGCGGCATATGGGATCTTAGTTCCCCGACCAGGGATCAAACCCACGTCCCCTGCATTGGAAGGTGGATTCTTAACCACTGGACCATCAGGGAAGTCCAAAACCTTTGTCTTTTAACTGGATATTTTAGTCTATTTACATTGATTATGAGCTTTGATGTACTTTGGGTTTATTTCTATCTTCCTAACCATAACCTTTCTGTTTGTGTTTCTTTTGAAATGTTCCTTTTTCCTCTTTATGTCCTTTTAATTGATTAAAAGTGCTTTCTCTCATTTTTTTTTCTTTCTACTAGTTTGGAAGTTATTGATTGTTTCTGTCTTTTCAGTGGTTGCCTTAAATTGTTAGCATACATATTATCTTGATGAAGCCTGAAATATCAATACCATTATTTTTCTCATAAATAATATGAGGACCATAGAGCACTTTAAGTACTCCTCTTCTAACTAATATGCCATGGTTGTTCAGAATTTTATCTCTATCTTGATTTTTCAACCTTAAAATTAGAAAATATGGTAATTTTTCAATATTTGCTTAAATTTACACACATTTGCCAATTTCTTTGTTTACTGATCCTTCCTGAGTCTTAGACTTTTCTTTCTAGAATAATTTTACTTTTTCCTAAAGTACATTGTTTAGAAGTTCCTTTAGTGGGGGTCTATTTGTAGTAAGCGTTTCAATTTTTATTTGTGTGAAATTTGCTGTCACTCTTAAAATACTTTTCCTGAGTAATCAGCCCTAGGTTGATTCTCAGTACTGTCCTCTGGATTACGTTGTTGTTGAAATCAGCAATCATTCTATTTGGTATCCCTTAATAGGCCATCTGCCTTTTCTCTCTGACTGCTTTCAAAATCCTCTCTGTCTATGGTATTCTGCATTGTTGTGTCTAAACATGTATTTCTTTATATCTTTCCTGCTTAGGATTCATTGGGATCTTGAATCTGAGGACTGGAGTCATTAATCCATTGTAGAAAATCTCTTAGAATATTATTTCTCCCCATATTTTCTATTATCTTCTTCTAGAACGCCAATGAAATATATGCTGAGCTTATCTTGCTCTATCACATATATATCTTAACCTCTTTTAAAAAAAAATTTCCCATCTTTGATTCTCTGTGTGGTATTCTAGGTGATTTCTTCTGAAGTAGCTTCCAATTCACCAATTCTCACTTTAACACCACCTAATCCAATTATTGAATTATTAAATTTAAGTGTGAACATTAATTGGATACTGGTTCAAAAACTAAAAGCATCTATAAAAGATATCTGGGGAACAACTGAAAAAATTATCACAGGGATTTGGATCTTGGATAATATTAGAGAGCAGTAGTTAATTTTCTTAGTGATAATGGCGTTACGGTCAGTAGGAGAGTGTTCTTGTCTTTAGGAGATGCCTGGTGTATCCTAAGTATATTCCTAAGTATTTAGGTATAAACTGTCATTGTACGAACAACACTCTTTCAAACGGTTCAGCAAAAAAATAATAAAATCTATACATACATATATAGATAGGTAAAACAAAGATGGCAAAATGTTAACAATTGTTGAATGTAGATGTAAGTTATATGGGTGTCTATTCTTTAAACTTTTCTGCAAGTTTGAAATTTTTCATAATAAAAAGCTAAAAAACTGTGGTGGCCAAAATCTAACATTTCAATAACAGGGTTAAAATATAAAATCAAGGAAAATGAAAAAAAGAAAGAGAGAAAGGAAGAAAGGGAGAAAAAATAATTGAAAGGGAGAGAAATGTAAAAGAAATAATATAAGAATATCCCAGAACTGGGGACAAAATTCTCTACATTGAAAGGAGTCACTGAGGGCTCAGCACAAAGAATTTAAAAAATAAATAAACTCATAACAAGACACACAAATGTGGCTTTTGGAATTGGGGTGGGGGATTGTTGGGGAGAGGGAGAAGGGAGAAAACCCTAAAAGCTTTCAGAGGGAAAAGATAGGTCACATACAAAGGAATGTTCATCAAAATTGCATCATACTTCTCAACACCAGATGCCAGGAGCAATGAGACAATGCCTTAAAACTTCTGAAGGAAACTGATTTTCAACCTAAAACACCTAGACAAATTCTCAATCAAGTGCAAAGATAGAAAAGAGATAGATGGGCAAGGACTCAAGTGATTTACCTCCCACTCATCCATTCTTACGAAACTGCAAGTTGTGTGCCAATAAAATCGAGGAGTGAACCAAAGAAGGGTTAAGATCCAAAAAACAGATTTCCACCCAGGAGAAGGGCAGTCAGTCCCAGGCCACTGCTCCAGACCTGGAAGATTGCTGGTCTGGTCTGTAGGGGAGAAGGGCTGCAAAGGAAGGCCCTAGGTTGGGGAGCAATGGAACCTCTAGGTTATCTATGCATTTAAGTATTTGTAAGAACTACTGCTGAAGAAAAGCATTGATGGATACATAAAAAAATCAGAGAATTATAAAGAATAAGAGAAAAGAAACATTTATACAGAAAGGAAATGTAACACAGCATACTACTTAGTTAAGAAGTGAACGATATTTAACTAATTATATTAAAGGAAATAATGAATTTTAATTTCTCTAAAATTTATGACATAAGTATTTTGGGAAGATGATGGGCAGAGCATAATGTGAGGAACCTAAATCTCATTCCCCCAAATAGGAATTCTATTGATACTTTCTAAAAATAATAAATTAAAAAGTAATAATATAAGCATATTATTTAGAAATATAGAGGTAAATACCAGAAGAAAGAGCTAAAAGAATTAAAAGTGGCTGTCTCTGAGGAGAGAAATTTGCAGGGCAAGAGACTTCTATTCCTCTAGGTAACTTTTGTTTGACTTTTTAAAACTTTGTTCATGTATAAACTGAATAAAAATAAAATTATTTCTTAAAAAAACTGACCTGGGGCTTCCCTGGTGGCACAGTGGTTAAGAACCTGCCTGCCAATGCAGAGGACACGGGTTCAAGCCCTGGTCCGGGAAGATCCCACATGCCATGGAGCAACTAAGCCCGTGCGCCACAGCTACTGAGCCTGCGCTCTAGAGCCTGTGAGCCACAACTACTGAGCCCACGTGCTGCAACTACGGAAGCCCGCACGGCCTAGAGCCCCTGCTCCGCAACAAGAGAAGTCACCGCAATGAGAAGCCTGCGCACCGCAACGAAGAGTAACCCCAGCTCACCACAACTAGAGAAAGCCCGCGCGCAGCAACGACGACCCAATGCAACCAAATATAACTAATAAATTAATTAAAAAAAAAAAAACTGACCTCAAAAATTACTTTGAGCTATTATAGTGTCCTGTAAAGCCAATGTCGTGGTTTCAAACACTAGCGAACATAGAATCCCTGATGTGCTTATTTAAATTGCAGAGTCCCAGACCCCTACCAAGAGGATCTGAATCCTTAGGTCTGGGGTAAGCCCTGGGAATCTGCATTTTACACTTGCATCCCAGGTGATTCTGATGCAGGTAGTCCAAAGACCACACTTTGAGAAGCACGGAGTAGACAAAAACTGACAAGAGTGAACAAGTGGACAGGGAGATGGCATCCTCCTAGTGGGAAGGCTGCCAAAACGGAGTTTCCACCCATGCCAGCTCCCTGCCCTTACTCTCGAGTTGCCCGTTTGTGCATGGTGAAATTTTGAAAAAGCTGAGCTTTCTTGTGAATATATTCTGACACACATTTATCCTCCTTCCCCATCTACCACCTTCTCTGCCTCAAAGGTCCTGAACTCACAACCGTGGATGTCTGTTCACTGCCACTGGGACCCACTCTAACAGGGACTCTCATTTGAGGTCAAGCTACCTACCCTCTGGGTCCCTCTCACAGATTAGAGTCCCTAAATGGCCAGTCAAGGTCTTTGGGGGGTGGGGCAGGGACATCAGGAGAATGAAGGCTTCATTAACCTCAGACAATGGCCCGGAACAGAATCCTCCTATGCATTCAGGAGCCTGTATAGGATTAGTGTATACAGCATGTTTCGAAGGCCCCATGCTATATCCCATTGGCCGCCAGTGTTAAAGGCATGAATGCCTTTTGCTGAGGCAGGGTAAGCCTCTCTGCAACTATATTTTCTCTTTTTAGAGAAAGAATCCCAGCAAGGCTGATGGAAGTAGCCTGCAGGTCTGCAGGTCTTGTGGCCTGTCCCGGGGCTGTCCGTGGCTCTCTCGCTCCCCTGGCCGGCTCCCTGTCTGACTGGCATGGTGTCGCCCCTTGACCGTGGGCTCAGGGGCCTCCAGCCAAAGCTGCTGACTCTGACCACGGCCTTTCTCTGGGCTGTGTTCATTTGCATTGCGCTGCTGAGAGTGGAGGAGCTATATAGGCTCCGGCCCATTCACGGGAGGATTAGGCCTTGGACTGAGGGCGCAGCAGGAGAGAGGCCACAGTGAAGGCCCAGCTCCACTCCCTGAGCGGCCACCATGCCCTACCTGCTGCCAGGATTCTTCTGTGACCGTGTGATCCGGGAGAGGGACAGGAGAAACGGAGAAGGCACCGCCACACGGCCCCTCAAGTATGAGGGGCAGGATTTTGTTGTTCTCAGACAACGGTGCCTGGCTCAGAAGTGCCTCTTTGAAGACCGTGTGTTCCCAGCAGGTGTTCAGTCCCTGGGCTCCCATGAGCTGAGCCAGAAAACCAAGATGAAGGCCATCACGTGGAAAAGGCCAAAGGTAGGGATAGGAGGGACGGGGCTTCAGGAGATAGCTCTTGGGGATGGGAGGTCAAGTGGTCCAGAGCCTGAGGCCCCAGATCCCGGATCTGAGCAAGTGGCTTATCAACATTCTCCTACCCATTTGCCCCCCAAATACTTTCCTGCTTCCTCCTGAAACTGGAGCTGTTATTTTCTATTCCTGAACTAGAGATTATTTAATACTTTATAGATCCCTGAGACTGTAAATATTTTTAAGAGAGCTAATGCACTGACTTAAATTCGTAGTAAAACAGTAAGGAATAATTGATTATCATGTTTCTTCTCGAGAGCAGGTATTCTGGGGGTGGGAAAGTGGAGTGGGGAAGAGGACTAGGGCTCACAGTTTCAAGGAGAGTTCCCTGGAAGGTGGTGAACAGTTATGACATAGGAGGCTGCAGGAGGCTAGAGATTTGCCTTCTTAACTTCTTGCCTAAGGCTGGTTCATTAGTGATGTGTCACTTCTGTGTAAACAAAAAGGTCCATGCTGACCTGCCACACTCTCTACAGGGAGAAGCAGTTTGCTCAAGGATACCTTACTGCCTGGCAATTGAGGAGTCCATTTGTTTCAACTGTATTCAGCTACTCTGTGCTTCTCAAAGTGTGGTCTTTGGACTACCTGCATCAGAATCACCTTGGGATGCCAGTTTAAAATGCAGATTCCCAGGACTCATCCCAGACATAACTGTATTTCTATATTAACTATCTGTATTTATAATAAGCAAAACATGAGTTCATACTAAGTTATACCAAAGTATTTCTCTTTGTGTGTGTATGTGTTTTTGTAAATGAAGTTTGTTTTTGTTTTTATCAAATTCCATTTGTTCATTGCTGGTATATAGGAAAGCTACTGACTTTTATATACTAACCTTCTATCCTGCAACTGTGCTTGCTTATTAGTTCCAGAAAGGTTTTTTTTTTCTTTTTGTCATTTGTTTGGGATTTTCTACATAGACAATTATGTCATCTGTGAATAAAGAGCTTATTTCTTCCTTTCCAATCTTTATAAATTTTATTTCCTTTTCTTGTTTTATTTCATTAGCTAGGACTTTCAGTATGATGTCAAATAAGAGTGGTAAGAGGAGACATTTTGACTTGTTTCTGACCTTAAGGGGAAAGCATCTAATTTCTTAACATTAAATATGAAGATAATTGCAGTTCGTTTAAAACTTTTAAAAAGTAAATTTTCTTTACCAACTTGAGGACATTCCCCTCTATTCCTAGGGGTTTTTATCATGAATGGGTATTGAATTTTGTTAAATGCTTTTTCTGCATCAACTGATATGATCATATGATTTTTCTTCTTAGCCTGTTGTGATGGATGTCATTGATTGATTTTCAAATGTTGAACCAGTCTTGCATACCTGGAATAAATCCCAGGTAAATGATATACTTGTAGTGTATAATTTTGTTTATACATTGTTGTTTTTGAGTTACTAATTTTTTTTTTTGAGGATTTGGTTTCTACTTTCATAAGAGATACTGGTCTGTAGTTTTCCTTGGCAATGTCTTTTTCTGGTTTGGGTATTAGGGTAATACTGGCCTCATAGGATGAGATAGGAAGTGATCCCTCTGCTTCGATTTTTCTGGAAGATATTGTAGAGAATTTGTATCATTTCTTCCTTGAATGTTTCATAGAATTCACCAATAAAATCATCTGGATCTGGTGCTTTTTTTTTGGAGGGTTATTAATCATTGAATAAATTTCTTCAATAGGTATAGCCACATTCAGATGGTCTGTTTGTCTTTGTGTGAGTTTTGTGTCTTTTACGAAATTAGTCAATTTTATCTAAAGTTATCAAATCTGTGGGCTTAGAGGTATCTGCAGTATTCCTTTATTATCCTTTTAATGTCCATGGGATCAGTAGTGGTGATCTCTACATTTCTGCTGTTGGTAATTGGTGTCGTATCTCTTTTTTCCTTGGTGAGTATGGCTACAGGTTTATTGATTTTATTAACCTTTTCAAGAAACCAGTTTTTGGCTTTCTTGATTCTCTCTGTTGTTTTGCTATTTTCAATTTCATTGATTCTGCTCTAATCTTTCATTATTTCTTTTTTTCTGCTTGCTTTGAGCCTAAATTTTTTTTCTTTCTCTGGTGTCCTGAGGTAGAATATTGGTATTGATATCAGATCTTTCTTCTTTTCTAATATATGCATTTAATGTTATAGATTTCCCTCTAAGCACTGGTTTCACTGCATCCCACAAGTTTTGATGATATATTTTCATTTTCATTTAGTTCCAAGCAATTTTTAACTTCTCTTGAAACTTCTTCTTTGACTTGTGTGTTATTTAGAAGTGTGTTGTTTAATTTCCAAATAATTTGGGATTTTCCAGTTATCTTATTGTTATTGCTTTCTAGTTTCATTCCGCTGTAGTCTGAAAACATA
Source organism: Balaenoptera ricei (assembly GCF_028023285.1). Lineage (NCBI taxonomy): Eukaryota > Metazoa > Chordata > Mammalia > Artiodactyla > Balaenopteridae > Balaenoptera > Balaenoptera ricei. The sequence continues at coordinate 102,520,542 of NC_082640.1, read as the reverse complement.
CTTTGTATGTTTTCTATTCTTTTAAATTTGTCGAGGTGTGTTTATAGCCCAGAATGTGGTCTATCTTGGTGACTCTTCCATGTGATATTGAGAGCAGAATGCATATTCTGCTATTGGTGGGTGGAGTAGTCTATAAATGTTAATTAGTTCAAGCTGATTGCTAGTGCCATTCAGGTCAACTATATCCTTATTGATTTTCTACCTGCTCGATCTATAATTACTGAACAAGGGGTGTTAAAGTCTCCAACTATAATACTAGATTTGTCTATTTTTCCTTTCAGATGTATCACTTTTTGCCTCATGTCTTTTGACACTGTTGTTAGGTGCATCTACATTTAGGATTGTATGTTTTCTTGGACAAAGGACTCCTTTATCATTATGTAATGCATCTCTTTATCTCTGATAATTTTCCTTGTAATGAAGTCTGCTTTGTCTGAAATTTATACAGCTATTCCAGCTTTCTTTCTTTTTTTTAAATTTATTTATCTATTTATCTATTTATTTATTTTTTTTTGGCTGAGTTGGGTCTTTTGTTGCTGCATGCGGGCTTTCTCTAGTTGCGGCGACTGGGGGCTACTCTTCGTTGCCGTGCGCAGGCTTCTCATTGCGGTGGCTTCTCTTGTTGCGGAGCATGGGCTCTAGGTGCGTGGGCTTCAGTAGTTGTGGCACGTGGGCTCCGTAGTTGTGGCTCCCGGGCTCTAGAGCGCAGGCCCAGTAGTTTTGGCACACGGGCTTAGTTGCTCTGCAGCATGGGGGATCTTTCCAGAGCAGGGCTCGAACCCGTGTCCCCTGCATTGGCAGGCGGATTCTTAACCACTGCACCACCAGGGAAGCCCTCCAGCTTTCTTTCTTTTTTTTTAAATTTATTTTTTAAATATTATCTATATTTATTGTTTTCTTTTTCTACTTGCACAACTTTCTCCTTTATTGTGAGTAGACAGTAATTGGCCTTGTATGGTATGTAACATTTTAAAATCAAACTAACTTCTCCATTCATTTGTTTATTAAAAAATATTTAACATGTATCTAGTATTTTTCTTTTTTTTTAGATTTCAGCTACTATATTTTTTTTTTCCATAGTTTTAACACCTTTATTAAATCTAATAACTTTCATAAAGAGCCTGGCACACCTTAGGGAAGCATGAGCTTATTAAATATTAGCTAACCTCATTTTATGACCAAATCTCTCTTTTCCTGTTGCTCTAATATTTATTTTATCAATTGTTTTTTTTTTTTTTTGTAAATGGATGACCACAACAAAAGCAACAATGATTGCAATTACCAAACACGAAACACACTCATACTATGTCATAATATTGACATTCAGTCCAGTAATCCTCCACTGTAACAGCTCCTTTACTTTGCAGTGAAAATTGATTTGTATATTCTTTGCCTCTGAGTCCTAGTGGGATTTTTTTTTTTTTAATTCAAACAGAAAGTCACAAAAACTATAATCATCCTCATCAGTTCACTGAGTCCCGTGTAATTAATTTTTTTTTTCATCTTGATCTTTTGTTAGCACTTTTATGAGTTCATCAGTTTTTCATTAGAGTTCTGAAAATGCTTATCCATTCAGTTCAGCAGTACCGTCAGTTACCAGAAACCTGTACTTGTCAGAGTCTTTTCCATGAATTCCTTGAAGATGAAACCCTTTTACAGGAACATATTTGCAAAAGCATCAGAGTACACCCAGAATTGTCTGTAAATGACAAAAGACTTAGAAATGACCACGGTTAAAGATTTGATGAAAGTTCATAATAATGCAATTGACAAGGAAATTTAGTTATTTCTGAGGTATACATTTTAAAGTAAAAACTAGAATTATGACTTATAACATTATACCAGAACATATAAGATTTTTAGAAATTTCATGTAATGTCTGAAACATTCATATTAACATATTTCCATACAAATAACCCAATGAAACTTTAGTATTAGTTGTTTTGTTTGTTTGTTTTTTTATACTGCAGGTTCTTATTAGGCATCAATTTTATACACATCAGTGTATAAAATCCCAGTCGCCCAATTCAGCACACCACCATCCCCACCCCACCGTGGTTTTCCCCCCTTGGTGTCCATACGTTTGTTCTCTACATCTCTGTCTCAACTTCTGCCCTGCAAACTGGTTCATCTGTACCGTTTTTCTAGGTTCCACATACATGCGTTAATATACGGTATTTGTTTTTCTCTTTCTGACTTACTTCACTGTGTATGACAGTCTCTAGATCCATCCACGTCTCAACAAATGACTCAATTTCGTTCCTTTTTATGGCTGAGTAATACTCCATTGTGTATATGTACCACAACTTCTTTATCCATTCGTCTGTCGATGGGCATTTAGGTTGCTTCCATGACCTGGCTATTGTAAATAGTGCTGCAATGAACATTCGGGTGCGTGTGTCTTTTTGAATTATGGTTTTCTCTGGGTATATGCCCAGTAGTGGGATTGCAGGATCATATGGTAAATCTATTTTTAGTTTTTTAAGGAACCTCCATATTGTTCTCCATAGTGGCTGTATCAATTTACATTCCCACCAACAGTGCAAGAGGGTTCCCTTTTCTCCACACCCTCTGCAGCATTTGTTGTTTGTAGATTTTCTGATGATGCCCATTCTAACTGGTGTGAGGTGATACCTCATTGTAGTTTTGATTTGCATTTCTCTAATAATTAGTGATGTTGAGCATCTTTTCATGTGCTTCTTGGCCACCTGTATGTCTTCTTTGGAGAAATGTCTATTTAGGTCTTCTGCCCATTTTTGGATTGGGTTGTTTGTTTCTTTAATATTGAGCTGAATGAGCTGTTTATATATTTTGGAGATTAATCCTTTGTCCGTTGATTTGTTTGCAAATATTTTCTCCCATTCTGAGGGTTGTCTTTTCATCTTGTTTATGGTTTCCTTTGCTGTGCAAAAGCTTTGAAGTTTCATTGGGTCCCATTTGTTTATTTTTGTTTTTATTTCCATTACTCTAAGAGGTGGATCAAAAAAGATCTTGCTGTGATTTATGTCAAAGAGTGTTCTTCCTATGTCTTCCTCTAAGAGTTTTATAGTGTCCAGTCTTACATTTAGGTCTCGAATCCATTTTGAGTTTATTTTTGTGTATGGTGTTAGGGAGTGTTCTAATTTCATTCTTTTACATGTAGCTGTCCAGTTTCCCCAGCACCACTTATTGAAGAGACTGTCTTTTCTCCATTGTATATCTTTGCCTCCTTTGTCATAGATTAGTTGACCATAGGTGCGTGGGTTTATCTTTGGGCTTTCTATCTTGTTCCATTGATCTATGTTTCTGTTTTTGTGCCAGTACCATATTGTCTTGATTACTGTAGCTTTGTAGTATAGTCTGAAGTCAGGGAGTCTGATTCCTCCAGCTCCGTTTTTTTCCCTCAAGACTGCTTTGGCTATTCGGGGTCTTTTGTGTCTCCATACAAATTTTAAGATTATTTGTTCTAGTTCCGTAAAAAATGCCATTGGTAATTTGATAGGGATTGCATTGAATCTGTAGATTGCTTTGAGTAGTATAGTCATTTTCACAATATTGATTCTTCCAATCCAAGAACATGGTATATCTCTCCATCTGTTTGTATCATCTTTAATTTCTTTCATCAGTGTCTTATAGTTTTCTGCATACAGGTCTTTTGTCTCCCTAGGTAGGTTTATTCCTAGGTATTTTATTCTTTTTGTTGCAATGGTAAATGGGAGTGTTTCCATAATTTCTCTTTCAGATTTTTCATCATTAGTGTATAGGAATGCAAGAGATTTCTGTGCATTAATTTTGTGTCCTGCAACTTTACCAAATTCATTGATTATCCAGCTTTCTTTTGATGAGCATTAGCATGGTATATCCTTCTCTAGCTATCCAAGTCTTTATTTTATTTATTTATTTATTTATTTATTTATTTATTTATTTATTTATTTTTGGCTGTGTTGGGTCTTCATTGCTGTGCACATGCTTTCTTTAGCTGTGGTGAGTGGGGGCTACTCTTCGTTGCAGTGCGCGGGCTACTCATTGTCGTGGCTTCTCTTGTTGTGGAGCATGGGCTCTAGGCGCGTAGGCTTCAGTAGTTGTGGCATGTGGGCTCAGTAGTTGTGGCTTATGGGCTCTAGAGCGCAGGGTCAGTAGCTGTGGCTCACGGGCTTAGTTGCTCCGCGGCATGTGGGATCTTCCCAGTCCAGGGCTCGAACCCATGTCCCTTGCATTGCAGGCAGATTATTAACCACTGCGCCACCAGGGAAGCCCTATCCAAGTCTTTATATTTAAAGTGATTTTCTTATAGATAACATATCGTTGGGTCTTTTAAAAAAATCTATTCTCACAATCTCTATCTTTTAATTGATGTATTAGACCATTCACATTTAAGTGATTATAATATAGCTGCATTAATATCTACTATGTTTATAACTGTTTTCTATTTGTTGCAATTTTTCTTTGTTTCTCCCCTCTCCCCTTTCCTGCATTCTCTGGTTTTAATTGAGTATTCTATATGATTCCATTTATCTCTTCTCTTAAGTATATCAATTATACTTTTTAAAAAATGTTAATGGTTATGCTAAAGTTTCCAATATACACTTACAACTAATCTGATTTCACCTTCAAATAACATATACCACTGTATATGTAGTCTAGTACCTTATAATAGAAAATTCCCATTTCCTCCCTTTCTTCCCTCATGACATTGACATTACTGTCATGCATTTCACTTATCCATATGCTATAATTACTCAACACGTTGTTGTGATTATTACTTTAAATAATCTTTAGATTAAAAATAAGAAAAATAGGGCTTCCCTGGTGGCGCGGTGGTTAAGAATCTGCCTGCCAATGCAGGGGACACAGGTTCGAGCCCTGGTCCGGGAAGATCCCACATGCCATGGAGCAACTAAGCCCGTGCGCCACAACTACTGAGCCTGAGCTCTAGAGCCCGTGAGCCACAACTATGGAGCCTGCGTGCCACAACTACTGAGGCCCACGCGCCTAGAGCCCGTGCTCTGTAACAAGAGAAGCCACCGCAATGAGAAGCCTGTGCACCGCAATGAAGAGTAGCCCCCGCTCGCCGCAACTAGAGAAAAGCCCACGTGCAGCAATGAAGACCCAACACAGCCAAAAATAAAATAAATAAAATAAAAATTTTAAAAATAGGAATTATTTTTAAAAAAAATAAGAAAAATAAAAGTTTTATTTTACCTTCATTTATTCCTTCTCTGATGCTCTTCCTTTCTTTACGTAGGTCCAGGTTTCTGATCTATATAATTTTCCTTCTCCTTGAAGAGCTTCTTTTAACATTTCTTGCAAGCCAAGTCTGCTGGAAATGAATTCCCTGTGGGTTATTTTTTTAAACATTTACTTTATTTATTTTATTTATTTATTTGGTTGTGCCGGGTCTTAGTTGCGGCAGGTGTTCTCCTTTAGTTGCAGCATGTGTGCTCCTTAGTTGCAGCCAGTAGGCTCCTTAGTTGTAACTCGCTGGCTCCTTAGTTGCAGCATGCACACTCAGTTGCGGCATGCATGTGGGATCTAGTTCCCTGACCAGGGATCGAACCGGGGCCCCCTGCATTGGGAGCATGGAGTCTTCACCTCTGCGCCACCAGGGAAGTCCCTTCCCTGTGGTTTTATTTGTCTGAGAAAGCCTTTAGTCTCCTTCAGTTTTGAAAGATAAATTCTCTGCATATAGAATGCTAGGTTGGTGGGGTTTTCTTTCATCAATTTAAATATTTCTTGCTTGCATGGTTTCTGAAGAGAAGTCTACTATAATTCTTGTCTTATTTCCTCTAGAGCAAAGGTATTTTTCTCCCTCTTGGCTTCTTTGAAGATCTTTTCTTTATCTTTGGTTATCTGCAGTTTGAATATGATATGCCTAAGTGTAGTTATGTTTTATTTTGCTGGCATTTATGCTACTTGATGTTCTTTGTGCTTCTTGGATCTGTGATTTGGTATCTGTCATTAATTTTGGAAAGTTCTTGGACGTTATTACTTCAAATATTTCTTCTGCTCTGTTTTTTCTTTCCCTCCAGTATTCCAATTATGCATATGCTGCACCTTTTGAATTGTCCCACAGTTCTTAGATGTTCTGCTCTGTTTTGTTGTTGTTGTTTTTGTTTTTATATTTTTCTCTTTGCATTTCACTTTAGGAAATTCCTATTGTCTCATCTTCAATCTCACTGATTTTTTTTTTTCTTGTCCATGTCTAATCTACTGATGAGCCCATCAAATACATGTTATACTGTCTTTTATTTCTATCATTTCCTTTTGATTCTTTCTTAGAGTTTCCATCTCTCTGCTTATATTGCCCATGTTTTCTTAAATGTTATGTACTTTTTCCATTAGACTTTTTGACATACTAATCATAGTTATTTTAAATTCCCTGCCTGATAATTCCAACATCTATGTCATATCGGAATCTAGTTCTGATGCTTGCTCTTGCCTGCCTTTTGGCATCTCTTGTAATTTTTTACTGAAAGCCAGACATATTGCTTTGGGTAATAAGAACTGAGATACATTAGCCTTTGGCATAAGGATTTATGTTAAGCTGGCTAGAAGTTGTGCTGTGTTTGTTTCCTCCAGCTTCAGGTGCCAGAAGCTTCAAATTCCTTTAATATCCTTGTTTTGTCTCGTCTCTTGACTTTGGGCTTTCCTAAATACTTATCAGAGTTTACATCTTGCAGCTCTTTCAGCTGTAAGTCACTGTTATTTCACTGGAGCCCTGTTGATGTGGTGGTATGATTGGGGAGGGGAAGTGTTCTATAATCTAATGATTAAAGCTCTATCTTTTAATGAGACTGTCTCTCTGGGCTATGACCTTCATACACGTTTCTCCATTGGTATAGCTTTTACCCCTTCTTAGGTGAGAAAGCCTGGAGGTGGCTGGAGTGGGAGTAATACACTTCCCCCAACATAGGTAAGACTGGAAAAGTCTTTTCCCCTGTAGGGGGGATCTTTCTTGGATCTTCACCATGAGAACTTAGAATTTTTGGAGGTAAAAACGATGAAAGTGTTGGGGGTTTCTCCCAAGACTGTGGCTCCAGAAGTTTCTCACTCTTGTGCTAGTCCACACTCAGCTTCCTGAAATTCACCAAAGTTACCATTTAAGTGTTCCTCCCAGTTTGTGGCTGAGGCAGCTTCTGTTCCAGATAAACAGATCTTGGCTATAACTCTCTGGTTTCACTTGTGTCCATATCTCAGGGTGGTAGGTTGCCCTGCAACCTCAGTTCTCTGATGGATCCAAGCAAAGTCACTGGTTTTCAGGTGTTTGGCTTTTTCTTGTGGTAAGGATGGGAGGGATGACTTCCAAGCTTTTTACATGTTGGAGCTGAAACCAGAAGTCCCCTACATATATCTATATTAGCCCACCCTTTTAAATGTATGCTTTTGTTTATCTTATAACGCACATTGTATGTTAGGATAACACACACACATAATTTAAAACTAATAAGAATATGTACAGTTGCATGTTCAGAATATTTTAATGATGGAGGTATAAAATAAAAAAAATGTTTGCAAACCACAGCACTCAAAAACTGAGGATATGGTCATCTGTTGCTAATTGCTGGGAATCCATCACTGACAGATCCAGTCTCCATGCTAAATTATAGCCAAACAAGTGACCGGAAGTCTTAGGTCCCCAAGTTAAAGTGACAGAGCCAGGACAATTTACCCTTTGTTCATATTAACCAACAAAAACAGGCCTCAGACACTCCAGGAAAGTAGGTGGTGGGAAGGGGTATCTAGGTAAATCTAGCTGTTCTGTGAATTAACCCTCAACAAGTTTGGTAACTGACTCTCACCAAACAGACATCTCTCATGAGGACAAACAACTGAGGGTCTCTAGGCTGGGGGTTTCCTGGAGGGCAGGCAGGGACGATTTCCTATTTTTATTATATCCTTAAATCCCCCAGCCCTGTGCATACTTGGAAGCTCAATTAATGTTTGGTGAATTTAGCTGAGGTAGTATTGAAGGTAAATGTAATATACTGGGGAATCTCTACTACTGCAAAAAATGTAACTCTATTCAAATACCTGGACCTCTAAGCAGATGGAAGAGAAAGCAGTGCAGTTGCTACTGCCTTTCCAAGTAGTCAGCCCTGGAATTGGTGGCAGGTGAGGAGATGAGGTGTGCTTCTGTACCTATAGACCCAAGGAGAGAAATCTATCCTTGTGACAGCTAAAAAATGTAGCTATAATTCTAGTATTTGAGTTACTCTATAATATATTCCTCATAACAGGGCAGGACATTCAGTAGTCAAGTGTCTCAGCTGGCAAGTAACAGAGGCCCAACACAAACTAACTTAAACCAAAAAAAAGCTCTATAACTTGAATGTTCAAAAGTGATGATCAGGTTTAGACACACTGAATCCAGGCCTCAAACAATGTCATAAAGACACAATCCCTAGGGCTTCCCTGGTGGTGCAGTGGTTAAGAATCCGCCTGCCAATGCAGGGGACACGGGTTCGAGTCCTGGTCCGGGAAGATCCCACATGCCGCGGAGCAATTAAGCCCACACGCCACAACTACTGAAGCCCGCGCGCCTAGAGCCCGTGCTCCACAACAAGAGAAGCCACTGCAGTGAGAGGCCCACACGCCGCGGCGAAGAGTGGCCCCCGCTCACCGCAACTGGTGAAAGCCTGCGTGCAGCAACAAAGACCCAACGCAGCCAAAAATAAATAAATAAATTTATTTAAAAAAAAAAAAAAAGACACAATCCCTAATATCATCTATTTGTCTAGCTATCTGTCTGTCTATTTATCACCTCCGACCTCTCCACCCACTCCCCCATCTGCTTCCTCTGAGTTATCTTTATTCTCAAGTGGGCTAACTTCACAAAGGGGCAAAAATGGCCACCAGCAGCTTCAGGCTGACACTCTACCAGCTTAGGAACTCCCAGAGGAGAATGTATTTCTTTCTCAATAGTTACAACGAAAGTCTTGGCCCATATCTCATTGGCCCAGATTTGGTCATGTGCCCATCCCTGAACCAGTCACTCTCACTCTGATTGCCCTTAATAGCCATCTGGATCTGGGTGAAGAGGGAAGCCCACCAGAACAACGTGGGCTGACAGCGGTGTTGCTCCCCAGTTGGAAATTGAGGTGTAATGCCAGGAGAAAGTAGAGTGTATTTTAAGGAGGCAAAACACTGGGGAGACAAAAATAACATATGCTGACTATACCTTAATTGGTTTCTTTGTTTTTTAAGAGGAAAGAGTCTTATTTGGAATAATGAGAGTTTTATATTTTATTAGTGGGAAATGGTTTTTAAAGACCACATTCTGGATGTTGATGTTTTCTTTACTGCTAGATTTTTACTGCTTCTAGTTTTTTTGTTTCTTTTGTTTTAGTGCAGAGAGAAAATTTTTTCTAGAGAGACAAAAATAAATCATGAGTTATAGATCCAATTCAACTTTAACATTGCAGCGTTGTTACTTAAGTTATTCAGTTTTATAATTTTACATATTTTCTTTTACACTAAAAATATCCTGGTTCCTAATGACATTAATGTACATTCTTATTTACCTTATCCTACATGCCAAAGTTTTGAAGTAATAACAATGTTATTTTTATTTATTATGGTTCACATTTCTTTATGGTTTGGGTTTTTGACCATAGGTTATATCCCAAAAGGAATAAACAACCAAAATTTTATATTTTAAGTCACTTGAAAGAATTCATTTTATGTGTGTGGTCATGCCATCAATTTGATAAGCAGTTTGGTTCCTTTGCTTCAATTTGCTCTCAGCTTTTAAAGATTGCTTTTTAAAATTGTCTTTAATTTTGGCTTTTAATTCTATAAAATTTACGTGATTCCTAAGTCAAAACTATTTTCAAACAGTTATATTCAGAGTTTTACTTCCATCCCTATATTCACCCCCTTAATCCTTCCCTCTCCTATAGGTAACGTTTTTAAAAATTATTGTTTCTGGTTTATCCTTCCATTGATTAAGAACTTCAGGAGGGATGTGTGTGTGGTGTGGTCTAAGCATGACTGACTTCCCATCTAGTAGGAGAGAGATTCCTGAGTGCAGGGAGCTTCAACTCATGTGGGTATACCAGCTTGTTGTGACGGGGGAGACAGAAGGAGAGGGCTGTGTCACTGGGATAAGCTTCTCTAAGCTGTGAAGATTGGTGTTAAAACAAATACACAGAATCTACAATTATTTCAAAAGTTAAAAAACAAAGCATGGGGACTTCACTGGTGGCGCAGTGGTTAAGAATCCGCCTACCAATGCAGCGGACACGGGTTCGATCCCTGGTCCAGGAAGATCCCATATGCCGCAGAGCAACTAAGCCCGTGCGCCACAACTACTGAAGCCCGCGCGCCCTAGAGCCCACGCACCACGACTACTGAGCCTATGCACGGCAACTACTGAAGCCCCAGCGCCTAGAGCCCATGCTCCGCAACAAGAGACGCCACCGCAATGAGAAGCCTGCGCACCGCAGTGAAGAGTAGCCCCCGCTTGTTGCAACTAGAGAAAGCCCGCGCACAGCAACGAAGACCCAACGCAGCCAAAAAATAAAAAATAATAAAAAATGTAAAATAAATTTAAAAAAAACAAAAAAAAAAACCCCAAAGCATGACACATCCAAACAAAGACAAGAGCACCCTCTGTTGGTCTCTGTTGGAATACACATAATTGGTAGTGCCTGGATTTGAAAACTGCTCATGCCAGGGGTGTCCTATTGGGTTACCTTGAATAAAGAACGCACCCGCCAACAGATGGGGAGGCCTTTGAGGCCCACACCAAATTTACCCTCGGCTCTCCCCAGCTCTCAAGTCCTGTGGCCCTTGGGACATATGCTGATACTAAATATCTATGTTACCATGTCTTGGGGGAAAAGATCTTTACTTTCCCTCCTGTACCTCTTTTCCCCGGCATAGAAAAAAAAAAAAAAGCAAGAGCCATGTTTTCTATTGTCCCTCCAAAGCTGTGACAGTAATGACACTGCCCTAACTCTCAAGGTGCATCTTTACTCAGACAGTATATCAGTGTGAGGGAGCAGTGTGGAACAATGGGAAAAGAAGCCATGTATCTGGCTTCTCTCACTTACTAGCTGTGTGTCCTTGGGCAGGTTTCTTAACCGCTCTGAGCCTTGGTGTCCTCATCTGAAAAACAAGAATGATAGTATCCAATTCATGGGCTGTTTTTGGAGGTTTAAATGAGTGGTGTGTGTTAAACTCTTGATATGTGATGCCAGTACTACGTATGGACCTCAGTAAATAATAGCTACTGCTACTGTTATTATTTCCTTTTTGTTTCACAGGAAATTTGTGAGAATCCCCGATTTATCATTGGCGGAGCCAACAGAACTGACATCTGTCAAGGAGATCTAGGTAGGAAAGTCCCTCGGGTCATATCTAGCCAAACAATCAAGGGGTGATTAAAAGGTGTGATCCCTTCACAGTAAGTAAAGGGACAATAATCTGGTTTTGCTTTTAATGGATTTGGGGGAGGAGGTTTTGATAACATTACCTTATACTCATTTATCAACGTGCTGGTGATTGCTTCATTTAATTTCTGTCCTTCCCACCTTTCTCACTAGTTCCTTGCCTTGTGTCACAGGAGGTGTGCCTCATTCCACAGCCTCCTCTCCAGAGTCTCCAGGACACTCACACACCCCACTCAGCGAGACAAAAGCCCTGCTTTTAGCTGTACCCACCTTCCTTAGAAGGCAGCTCTGAAACTGTCCATGTACCATGCATGTCCCTTGGGCACATGGAATCTATATGCTCACAAAATGTGCTTTTGTAACTCGAACTCCTGTTGAAATCGCCCCAGAATAGCTCCATATTAAAGGAGTCTTTCAACAAAGACGACATTTGCCATGTGGATGAGCGTCCAATTTTCTTTCTGGTTGGTTAGCTTGTCTGCTTCACCAGTCTTTCCTCTGTCTCAGCCTCTTGTTCGGGAAGTATTATCTTTGGCGTGGACTGTGGGAAAGCTCTGTGAAATAAAGTTGGAGAGACATCGACAAACACAGTTTAAAACTTGTGGGAAAAGGGCACTCAAGACCGAATGAAATTTGGCTAATCTGGCCCCAGAAGGAGAGGCCGAAGAGGTTTTGGATATCTGAGTTCCTGCACTCGAGGGAAGACTGCCTGCAGAGCCCTGGGCAAGCTAATAATCTGGGCCTGTTTCAGAGGAGAGGCTGGCTGCCTGGGGGGGGCCAATGGTGGGAGGAGAGCTGTGGCAGCTCTCAGCCTCCCCTCTGCAGTCTCAAAGATGCTGTCATATCCCACAGAGCACAACGAAGGCCTTGTATATAGTCTGTGCTCTGTTGGTGATCCAGGCCTGCCCCTTGGGCATTCACACATGCATACACACACATACACAGGGCAAAGTGCCGCCTCCAACTACTAGCCAGCTTTCCTTACAATACAAATGGGCTGCACTGATGGCTCTCAGATGCTCAGTCTCTGCCAAGGTCCGAAGGGGAAATGGACTCTCACTGCAAAGTTACGGGGCAGGCAGATTTCCTGCAGGTGTTAGAAAGAATGAGCCAATTATGACCCCTACTGCCCCGTCTCCACTGAGGTCCAAATGGAGGTCTGAGCTTATGTTGCAGACAGAGGAATTGCCTACAGCCTTCAGGAAAGCCAGTCACGAGGGAGTAAGTTACCCTGTTGATCACATGGTCCAGAGACTGCTGTCACACTCCTTCCCTGGGTTGACACCTCTGTAAGGTCAGATCTGGAAGTGGGACAGTGAATGCCAAGTGAACGCCCTTCTCCAGAGAAGTAGAGCAGCCGATGGGGATGAGTCTCCGTCTTCCCTGGAGGTGTGGGCCCTCCCGTGACCTGTGCCGCGTGTTTGCCTGCAGGGGACTGCTGGTTTCTCGCAGCCATCGCTTGCCTGACCCTGAACAAGCGACTGCTTTTCCGGGTCATACCCCATGAACAGAGTTTCACCGAAAACTACGCGGGGATCTTTCACTTCCAGGTGAGGTCAAGGGAGTGGAGTTAAGAGGGCCAGCTGCTGTCTACTCACCACTGGTCTCCCTGCCTTCACTTCCCAGTGGCTCCAGGAAAGGTTCCCACCCACCCTCCCAGCCATGGATGTGGGCAGTGATCCCCTTCAGGCCTCAAGTCTGTGAGGAAGCAGTTGTTTATCTCTTCCTACCCTCAAACCCCTACACCTTCCGCTAGGCCCCAGAAAGGTTGGAGGATATCCTGTTTGCTGACCTGTGGGTCTATTTTTGCCTCTCCAGCTGGCTGGCTTCTGTGTTATTACCGGCAGCCCTTCTCAAGTAAATCCCTAATATACTAGCACTGGGAATCCAGAGGGCCCTTTAGGTTGTAAAGGAAATCCCATCCACGGCTGCAGCTCCTTTTTACTTGTGTCCCTTAAACACAGGTCTATACCAAGACTATCACGCACCCTTTCCAGCCTCTGGAAGAAAAGTCTGGTTAATCTGGGAACCAGGCTTCTGCTTCGGCCCAGCAATGAGTTTTTTGGTTCCAGAATCAATTCAGCCATTGGAAACTTTCTGGATCCAAATTGTCCTGGCAAAGAGCCAAACCCTGTGCTGACCCAGAACTGAAATGAGCTTCGTATGTGGGCATCTAGCAGATATTGGGGTTCTGAGGCATCAATCTGTCTCCAGCCCTTAAGGCTCCAAATGTCCTGGGCTGACCCAGATCATCAGTTGATCTTCTATCCCAGGACTGAAGACTTCAGAAAGGGTCTTCTCTGCAAGTTCAGGATCAGTGTCCTGCTGCCGTCCCAGCTCAGGCAAGGCAGCTGGGCCCTGAATTTTGTTTCTTCAAAATCAAGCTACTCACCTCCCTCAAATATTTAAAAGGTCTGATATCTAAAGGATCATAAACACAAAGACCAGATAGATTTTTGCCCTCTTGTCCATAAGGGAGAAAATGTCATTAGAAGGAAATTAAACTACATTTGGCTTTCTTGGGTCAAAACTGATTTGTTCAAAAAAGAACATCATCCAGAATTCAGAATATTGGACAGTGTTCCTGCATTAGCCAGAGTATATTCTGGGTCACTTTCCTTTTCCACGTCAATCCTTCTTCTTCAGCAGCAATTTCTACCTTATTTGTCATCAAGAAATACATAAATCATACATCACCTTCACCTAGACCAGTGGTTCTCAACCCTGACTGCGTATCAGGATCAGTTGAGATACCTAAAAGTACTGATACCTAGGCCACACCCCAGACTTACAGAGCAGGAAAAGGAAAATCTCAAGCCCTCAGGTATGTAGGGAGCGCCTACCATCCCCCACACCGAGCTGGACTGTGTGGAAGAGAGTGTGGTTTGTAAACCACTTCTTGCCCTCAAGGAGCTCCCAGTCCAGTTAGAGAAAGAGTCACACACTCCAAACCCAGAATAATATGAACGAGCAGCAAGGTGCTTGGTATTAAGGAATGTGGGGTAGGGACACATTTCCCACTGGTAATCTGAGGATGTGACTCTGTGCTTGACGCTTCTGTGCAGTTCTGGCGCTATGGAGACTGGGTGGACGTGGTTATTGATGACTGCCTGCCAACTTACAACAATGAACTGGTTTTCACCAAATCCAACCACCACAATGAGTTCTGGAGTGCTCTGCTGGAGAAGGCTTATGCTAAGTAAGCAGCACTTTAGACTGAGGGGCAGGGCTAGAGGCGAGGAGGTGGACTGCAAAACCCAGCGTGTGTGTGTGTGTGTGTGTGTGTGTGTGTGTGTGTGTCTTCAACTGTGACACAAAGTCAGAGAAGATCTGGTCCAGGCAGCAGTGATTCTAAGTAAAACCACTAAGAGTAGAAATAAGACGTGTGTAGGAAATCTTTAGCTTTAGCTTCCCGTAGTGAGCTCTTTAATCCTGCCTTCTTGGTGGCATTGCGAATCCTAGATGAGAGCATTATATCTTTGGAGCTCAGATCCCAGAGTCTGGCTTGGCTCCACCTCATGAGCTTGCAATATATTAATAAAGCCATGTTGTCTCTGAGCTTAGAAGCCCCACCCCAGCTACTAATGGTTTTAACAGAGCCCTACCTCAGGTTCAGGGTATAGTGGAAAGCATCAGGAAGTGGCAATAGTGGGTTCCATCCCAGTGTTTCTCCTCTCTGTGGCCTTAGCTGGTCACTTAGCCTCTAGAGCTCAGTTTCTCCATTGTGAAGAAAGGGAATCATAGTACCTATTCCAACAGCTTACAGGCTTGTTGATGAACTGGATGAGACAACATCACAGGACCCAAGAGTAAAGTTCTGGTGGTAGGGGTACCTGGGTCATGTTTCCTAGAACCCTGTGACCCCAGATTGGTCTTTGTCCTCTCTCTAAGGCTCCATGGTTCATATGAAGCCCTGAAAGGTGGGAACACTACAGAGGCCATGGAGGACTTCACAGGAGGAGTAACAGAGTTTTTTGAAATCAAGGATGCTCCCAGAGACATGTACAAGATCATGAAGAAAGCCATCGAGAGGGGCTCCCTCATGGGTTGCTCCATTGATGTAAGTCTAGGGTGTGGGATGCAGGACAGGAAGCTGCCAGCTATTGGGAAGCCTTCCCCAGTGACTAGCAGCATAGGGCTTCCCTCTGGGACAGGGAGAATCTACTGTTTTAGGAAGGTGGAACTGGTTCTCAACTTCGAAAATTGGGCATTTCTCAAGGGAGAAGAGTTTGTGGAGATTTTCAATAAAGATATTCAGCAAGGACATTCTAAGCCCTGGAATTTAGGTGGAAATAGGTCCAGGTCCAGGGCCTATGTCCAGTGCAGGCCTCTGTGGCCAGTGTTCCTCAGTCCCAGCATGCCACTATTAAGCTGGCCACACACTTGGCTTATGGACCTGAGCCCACCAGTTCCCTAAGAAAGCCTCCCAGCCATTGAGCGTTGATTGTATCTCTCACCTGGGATACGGGCTTTGTGTTGTAATCTGGGAGAAACTCAGCCTGTGAGACAAAGTGGTGTGAACTGAGACCAGAGCCAAGAGTGAGGGAATGGCAGACTGGCCAGGAGACACACCTTTCCTGGGGGCTGCTCAATGTATAATAGTCTTGGCGATTCCCATTGCTGAGGAAGAGCCCCAAGCTAAATTCCTGTTCCTTCCTCTCCTAGTACACCCAGTAGATGGGGACGCTTGGGAAGACGAGCCAGCGTAAAGCACCCATGGATGAACATTTTCTTTCTGCATCACTGTTCTCCATCTTTTCTGCATTCATGCTCTACTTATCTCTCCTCTTTTCCTTTGTCTGTTCCCTCCCTTCTTTCTGTCTCCTTCCCTTTCTATCACCCTCCTTTGTTTGCTTTCTCTCCCTCCCCATCCCCTGCCCTCCCCGTCGGGCCTCAGGATGGCACAAACATGACCTATGGAACCTCTCCTTCTGGTCTGAACATGAGGGACTTGATTGAGCGGATGGTGAGGAATATGAATAACTCGCATCTCAGGGATTCAGACCTCATCCCTGAGGGATGCTCAGATGACAGACCGACCCGGGTGTGTACGCCTCTCATTGTCAGGGCTGACCATCCCTCCCACCTGCATGACCCGGCCCTGTTGTATGTGGCGTCAGACCTTCCTCAGCAGCCAGCACCTCACACACAGCCTCCTCCTGAGGCCTTCCAAGGGTCTAGGTTGGAATAACTTGCCCTCTCCGAGGCTCCTGAGGAAGGTGCGGGAGGCAGCTTTTGGAGGGAATCTCTGTGGGAGGTCCTTCAAACTCCATGGTCCAGGCAGTTTCTCTGATAACGAATTAACAGGCAGAAATACAAGAGAGACTTCATTCATTTTAAAGTACTTCTCTCCTTCTAATTTGTTCATTTATGTATTCAACACATATTTATTGAGCTCCTACTAGGCACTAGACACTTTTCTAGCAAACAAAGAAAATTCTCTCCCCTTTGTTTAGGATTCTAGTGAACAAGCAGTCTCCCCCCAACATTCCCGCCCCAGAGCTTATATTCTAGTACTTTTAGAAGTAATACACACCATGGAGTAAAGCAGAAGAAAAATTAAGCTATATTTTCCCCATCTAAGGATAATAACATTTGGTATACGTCCTTCTAGTATTTTTCTATGCATACTATTAATCTAAATTTTTATTTTAAAATAGCTGTCATACTGTATGTACCTCTTTGCAGCATGCTTTTTTTCAGTTAGCTTTATATTCCTAATGTGCCAATGAGAATTATTTTCTTAATGTGTCTGCTCTAACATTTTTTTAGTGGCTGCACAATATTCCACCATGCAAATAAGTTATAATTTATCTACCCAATACCTTATTATTGGGAATTTAGATTGTTTTCTTTTTCTGTTCTTGGCTATTATGTTTAAATGTTATGATGAACATCCTATAAGATACATCTTTGTGTCTGTCCATGATGATTTCCTTAGGACAGATGGCCAGCAGTGGAATAGCTAGGTATGCATAAGTAATGCCACAAGAGTCATTTCAAGTGGCTCCCTCCCCCCTCCCCTCCCCCCACCGCCTAGAACTGAGAGATGCATGCATCTCCTGCCCCCCTCCCTTTCTATTCAGCATGGTCTGGGTCCTATAAAGACTGGAATCTGGAAGAGGCTGAGACGCAAAAAGCCCTGGCCCTCCACACACCCCTCACCTTGAAAAGGCCTCCAGGCTGCTCCTCTTAAAGCTGTTACGCTATCAGGCAAAGTGAAGCCACAGAGATCCGTCTAGGGCTCACTGGGCTTTGGTGATCCTACCCCTCTGCCGAGGATCTCCTGTGGCTGCAAATCTCAAATGGAAGAGCTACTGCTGCTCCCTGAGGCACGGTCACGTCTCAGCAGGACTCTCCTCTGGCCTCCTCAGAATTCTCTCCCTGGGCACTTTTGATTTCTTGAGCATGTTCTGGGGGGGTGTGGAGGAGGTGAGGGGATGTAAAGATAAAGGGTTAGACCGACATGTTTCATCTAACCCCCTTTTCTCAATCCCTTTCTCTTCCAGGAATAGTCAACCCTGGGTGGGCTCAGGGGAAGGGGATCCCAATCCAGGGCAGCCTCCATCTGCCCCCACTTCCTCCTCTGAAAGACCCCAAGGGATCCAGAAAGGAGGGCCAGGCACGTTCTCACCTACCTCATGCCCCAGCTCCATGTTGCTCTCCGACGGTCTGGGGAAACCACTTGTCTGGGCTGCATCTTCTTGGCTGTCTGAAAGGGCTAGTGAGGGCCTTCTCACGGCTGGGAGGCACACTTCCAGGGCGTGGAGGAGTCCTCGTCCTTGCAGAACCCAGGACGTGAACCAGTGTGAACTTTGTCTCAGGCAGCAACCCCTGACAGGTTGTCTGGTTTTCACTCCACAGACAATTGTTCCAGTTCAGTACGAGACAAGAATGGCCTGCGGGCTGGTCAAAGGCCACGCCTACTCAGTCACTGGGCTGGAGGAGGTGAGCCTGGCGGGGCTCGGCGGGACGGGACTTGAGGGGCTACTTGGGTGAACCTCCCAAAGTCAGGACTTGGCTTTCTGTGTCCCTTCACATCTGTAGAATTTGCCTCCAATCAGGCACTCAGGCCGAGCGCCTGGGGTTGGAGGAGGCCACTGGGACTGGTAGGTGGATCTTGCCACAAGACGGTGCTCAGTTTATGTTTGTTTTTAGTGCTAAAGATAGCAATTGCCCCAACATTTCCAAAGAACAAATAGAAAGCACTTTGGTTTTATGAAGTTGATATCATGGGCTCTTGTCTTTCTTGTTTTTCATGGTCAGTTCCAAGGTTTTGCTTCCCCTGGGATGTCTGGCCTTCACTGGGTCACATCAGAGACAGGAACCTTGTCAGACCCCTTGTGCACAGTTGGGCGAGTTGTGCCCTGTTCACAGAGATGGGCAGAGAGGGGCAGTCGTCTGCAGCAGCCCATGCAGCAACCAGGAGGAAGGCCCCCTTTTTCTGATTGATCCATCTGGAAGGGACATTTTCTACAGTTCCTCAGCCAGCAGGGGCGTTTTATTCTAATTCACACAGAGGCACCTTGTGCTAGCAGAGCCCTACATTATATTCCCTGCCTCCTCTCCCAAAGCTCTGAATGGCCAGATGCTCGCTGGGAAAATCACTTCTTAGAAGATGGCAAGGTGGTAGCCAAGCCTGACTCCTGCAGACTCAGCCCTAAGGTTCTGACCCATCACCCTGCCATTCCACAGGGGACTTGTGATTAGTGTCCTTGACCGGGGCCAGACAGGACAGCCCCCTGTACAGGATTCTCTCCCCACTCCCACCCCAGCCCTCAGGGCAAGACAGCAGACCCCCCTTTCAGAAAGGGCCCAAAGGGAGAAAGCTTTTTCTCTTTGCTCAAGGCCCTGTACAAGGGTGAGAAAGTGAAGCTGGTGCGGCTGCGGAACCCCTGGGGCCAGGTGGAGTGGAATGGCTCCTGGAGTGACAGGTGGGTGAGGGGACCCCACGAATAGGGGACAACAAGGCCTGGGGCAAGGCAGGGCTGGGTACCGAGCCACAAGAGTACTACAAATGCTTGGTCTAAAATCACCCTTAAAACCAAGGATCCGCAGAGGAGAAGAGGGGACGTGGGCTTCAGGGAAGGGCTGGGAGCAGAGCCACGGGAACCTGGGATCCAGAGAGCTGGCTGATGGCCACTGTCTGGAAAGGAAAGATGTCTAGAAAGCCTGGGCTAGGTCCAGGCAGGAGGGGAGTCTTGATGCAGGGGTCTGGACTGGACAGGTGACTTCCCTTCTCGGAATCTCTGTTGCCTTATCTGTAAAATGGGAACAACGTTAGCACCTACCCGGTGGGCTGTTATGAGGAGAAAATGCGGTTGTGTCAGAAGAGCGCTTAACCAGTGCTAAGATACCCTCTCCCTCACTGTCCCCATAAAGAGATGCACAGGCCCTTTGTAAGAACTTTACTGCTTATCACTGAGAGCAGGTGACTGGGGGCTGCAAAAATAACACACCTGGGGAAGCTGCTATGAAGGCTCCAGAATGTTCACAAAGCCTTTATTGTCCCACCCCAATCACTGGCTCCTGACTCCGCCTCTCTGGTTGGAGAGTAGGCCCTGGAGCTCCTTTATTCCCAACGGGGGAGAGCAGGACTCAGCAGCTGGGAAGGACCACACCCAGGCTGTGTGTGTCCTTCAGCCCCTGGCTTACCTCAACATACCTCTCATCTCAGGGCACCGTAATTACTGGTTCATTCGGCCATTCATTCACTTAGCAAGTATTCGCTGAGCACCTACTGAATCCCAAGCACAGGTCTAAGCACTGGGGCCCTTCCGTGAGCAGGCAGCCTCGCTTAGTAGACCGATAAGGTGCTGATCCTGGTCTCCTTACCGTTCCCTTCTCTTATCCGTGCAACAAATCCCCAGTTCCTCAGTGTGCAGTATGTGCCAGGCCCCATGATACTGTCTGGGGACTTAGAAATGAACGCAGAGATTCAGGCCCTGCCCTGTAGGCTTTAAGGTCCAGTGGGAAGGACAGAAAAACACTAATCATTGAGAGAAATGCTATGGTAAGGGTCACAAAGAGGGAGCCCTTCTCCTGGTCTGGGTGGGACAGGAAGGTAGAAAGTTGCCTGGAGGGAGTGGCATTTGAACTAGGCTCTCTGCTCTGGGAAGGCCCTCGGTGCCCCATCAGTTGTCCACTCCACTGGCCCGAGTCACCCACAGGGACCCTCGCTGTGTCCTCCAGTCTCAGATCTTGGTGTCCGGCCTTAACTCACTTTCTGCCAACACCTCCACTGCAGGGATTGCTGACAAGTGGGGCCCAGCCTCAGTCACACAAGGAGACCCTCCCTCCACTCCCCGCCACTGTGTCCCTCCTGCTGGTCTCAGGAATCTCCACTTCCCCTCTGGTATTCCCTGGTTCCAAGCACTTCCTCAATCCCTTACCTCTCTAAACGAGTTTAGTTTCATTCTCCTCCACATGCCTGAAACACAAATGTGCTTTATTTCCTCCTTCTTCGGGAGAAAGAGTGTGTAAAACTGCCCAGCCTTTTAAAACACAAAACTGGGATGTTTCGTGGGGTGGCAGGAGGAAGGAGAAGTTTACATGTTTGGTCTTTCTCTCAGTAACTCAAGACAGTTACTTATTAGATGACGGGTCAGTTCTAAAAGTTTTGCATGCGTTATTTCATTTCTTGCTCATCACAGCCCTGTGAGTAGGTGATATAATCATTCCCCTTTTGCAGTTGAGAAAACAGAAGCTGAGAGGGGTGAAGTGACTTGCCCAAGGTTACAGCTAGTACTGGTATGATTAAATTGAAATCCCAGTTTACCTATTTCCAGAGCCCAACTCCTAACTTTAAAGTGTGAGGAATAGTTAAAGATTCAGCCAGAGAAGAGTCAAGCCCTTATAAACCATCCAAAAAGTGTGGTCTTAATCCTGAGGATGGTGGGAAGCAATTATTGGGTTTTACACTGAGGGTATCAGATCAGATTTGCATTTCGATGGTTCACGCTGGCTGCAGTTTGGAGATGACCTATTCTCTGAACTTACTCATATTTCTCTGACACCTCCTGTCCCAACTCACACCAGGCCTTCCCTTTCTTTTTCCTTCCCTAACTCCTCCACTCTCCCTCCAGTTGGAAGGACTGGAGCTTTGTGGGCAAGAACGAGAAGGCCCGTCTGCAACACCAGGTCACGGAGGATGGAGAGTTCTGGTGAGTCCAGGACCCAAGAGGACCCTGCAGGGTAAGGGACGGGGTGGGAGCTGAAATCTCAGGCCTCTATCCCCGGACAGTGGCCATCAGATTCCAGCCCTTGGGACATCTGGGCCCTGTTCTCCAAATCCAGCCAGAGACCCAGCAAGACTGAGGTTTTGAGAGGAGCCCAAGAGTCATGGTGATGACTGAGCCCAGGACCGGGCCAGCACGCTGTGGCTCCCGCCTCTCTGTGCCCCTCCACCACGCACGCTGCTCCAGCCACTTGCTCCCTCCCGGCCTCCGCGGAGCTGTTTCCTGAGCCGAGGAAGCTCTACTTACTCTGCTCAGTCAATGCCCCCCTCACCCTCACTCAGATCATTTCTACCTCAGCCTTCAAGTCTCAGATTAAAGGGAGCTTTCTTCAGGATCCCCTTGTTTTCCTCAGGATTGGGATTAATTTATCTGTGATACTCATCACCTTTAAAATTGCTTGCTTAATCGTCTGTCCTTCCCTAACTATCTCTCTTTCCCCTGGCCCAGTGCCTGAGCCCAGTGGAGGGGCACACAGTAACACTTTGGAGAACTGAATTGCTGCCAAGCTCTCCCATCAATTACACATGAGTTTGAGTCGTTATTGCAAGGGATACGTCAGAACTGACAGTGCTGACCCTAAAAAGGAAGGACAGGGTCCTCTCTAGAATCATGACCAAGTGCCTCTGGACTATTTCATTGTTCTGTGTTAGCCCTGGAGTCTTACCTTTCCCAGCCTCCCATATGGGTCTCTCTCTTCTTCCAACCTCTCAGGATGTCCTATGACGATTTCATCTACCATTTCACAAAGCTGGAGATCTGCAACCTCACAGCTGATGCCCTGGAGTCCGACAAGCTTCAGACTTGGACAGTGTCCGTGAACGAGGGCCGCTGGGTGAGGGGCTGCTCTGCTGGAGGCTGCCGCAACTTCCCAGGTGGGAGATGCTCTGGATGGGGGAAGGGTCCAAGCAGAACAAGTTCCAGGTAGAAGAATAGTAACTAGCATTTGCTGAGTCTCTACGAAGTCCCAGACACACATTATCTTATTAAACTGTCCCCATTTTACTGAGAAGGACACCTCCATGCTGAGGAGTTTGCATTAAGGAGCTGGTAACAACTTTTAAGCAGGTTATTATGTCAGAACAGGATTGTGTTCATAATGCTGAGGATGGGACTGGAGGACTGAGTTAGCAGCTTCTGCAAGAATTCAAGCCAGAGATGAGGAAAGCCTAGGCCAAGCCAGGAGCAGCAGAGATGGGGGGGATGGGGCAGGTTGAGGGGAGGGAATACTGGGTGATGTGGAGAAGGAAGAACAACTTCAAGATTCCCACTCTGGGAGCCTGAGTAGATGGTGCCAGGGACGTAACATGAAACACACAAGAGAAAAACAATCGGTGATTTTTTTTGTTTGTTTTTTTTTGATGGAGTCGGTTGTGGGGAGGGGAGGGGAGGGAGGGGAGTTTACTTTGGGACATGGGAAGTCTGAGGCACCTGTAAATATCCAGGTGAAGATGTGTGATAGAGAACTGGATGCACAGATAAGAATGGTACTTGACTCTACGATAGGGACTCAATATAGATTTGTGGAAGGAAGGAAGAAAGGATGGAAAGAAGAGAGGAAGGAAAGGAGGGAAGGAGGGAAGAAGGGATGAAGGGAGGGAGGAAGAGAAAAAGAAAGATAAAAGGGACAAAGGGAGAGAGTCAAAAGAGAGACTGAGGCTGGGATCTGCAGCTCAAGTGTCACCAGCATGCAGCGAGCAGTTAGAAAGTGGGAGTTGATAAGACAGCCTAGGGAGGTAGAATGATGGGGTGAGAGAATAGGCCCAAGACCAAATCCCAGGGACCAACAACACTGACGAGGCAGGTGAGGAAGGTGAAACCATCAGCAAAGACAGGGAATGAAAGTTCAGAGAGGAAGGAGGAGCCACACAGGCATCAGCGGAGCTCCATCTGTATACAGGTGTAAAGGCCACCCCCCCCCACACACACCAAACAATTAGACAAATGCCTGGATCATTTTTTTTCCGTACATATTTGAGCACCTAGGTGTGGGGGGATAGAGATAAATAGGTTCCCTCTGTCTCATCTCCCGTCCTGCCTTGTCTCTGAGAGGCAGCTCTGAATGTACAATTCCTTTCCGCGGGGCACAGACACTTTCTGGACCAACCCTCAGTACCGTCTGAAGCTCCTGGAGGAGGACGACGACCCTGACGACTCCGAGGTGATCTGCAGCTTCCTGGTGGCCCTGATGCAGAAGAACCGGCGGAAGGACCGGAAGCTGGGGGCCAACCTCTTCACCATCGGCTTCGCCATCTACGAGGTGCGCCGTCCCTGACCAGCTTCAGACCACCTTTTCAGGGAGGAGGCTTTCAGGGGGCTTCCCGAGGGGTCCCCCGGCTTCCCCAATACCCATGACCCCCCCAAACTCCTGATATCGGGCCCACTTGTGTCAGAACCTCTTAGAAGTTTGTAACGAGTGGAAAAAAAACCCCGTCTAGGGGAGGTGGAGGCGGGGCCAGGGCTATCCAGGTAGGTACACGGGGAGTCAGACCCCTGCATTTGCTCTATGATTGCTAGCATGCCCTTTTGGCAAGCTTTCCATCCCCATTCAGATCTGAAATCACAGAATCTGAGCACCTTCCTTTTCTGTTTCTCCCCAAGGTTCCCAAAGAGGTATAGAAGTGGAGCAGCCAGCAGTGCGTGCAGCGTTACCCGGGGGCCTGTGTCCACCTGTGGCACATCGGGGAGCCTCCTGTGGGGTTTGTGGGCAGGAATACGATAGGAGAGGGCCTTGCCCTCATTACTCAGCTCCAGAGCCAGGGCCTCCTGACCACCGCCCCCACCATGTGCCCTTTCACCCCTCCCGCCAGAGACCGTCGCACACTCGCACACGCACACACTCGCTCACACTCACACAGAGTCACACAGACACATTCTGAGGCTGACTGCCCTCTTTGGGGTGGAGGGATCGCCTCCCTCAGACCCCAGCCACAGCTCCCCCTGCCTCCCCGGGGTCCTTCCCCAGCCTGGAGGTGATCTGGAGCTGAGCAGCGGCAGTTGTGGTAAGTGGCCCTGAGTGGGGGATGCCAGAGTTGACACTCACTTCTGGATCACAACAGAAAAGGAAGGGGATATGGAGTAGGGCGCTCTAGGGATGTTGAACTACTCGAGGCCTTAGGAGTTAGAAGTCGGTAGGTCATGACTGTGCAACGGGTGACCAGGGAATCGGCAAGGAGGACTCCCTGGAGGAGGGCTGTGAGCAGGGCAGGGCGTCCCTCCCGAGGGGCTCAGGTCCCTTGGGCTCTTCTCTCCCTCAGATGCACGGGAACAAGCAGCACCTGCAGAAGGACTTCTTCCTGTACAACGCCTCCAAGGCCAGGAGCAAAACCTACATCAACATGCGGGAGGTGTCTGAGCGCTTCCGCCTGCCTCCCAGCGAGTACGTCATTGTGCCCTCCACCTACGAGCCCCACCAGGAGGGAGAATTCATCCTCCGGGTCTTCTCTGAAAAGAGGAACCTCTCTGAGTGAGTCCCAGCCTGGCTTTTCCCCCTAAGAGCCCACATGGCCCATTCCAGAGATTAGAGGTGTGAGGCAGCTGGACAGGTCTCCTCCAGGAGTCCTGGGATATGCTGACCAGGCTGTACCTCTTCCCCTGTTCCCAAGCCACTGGCCACTTCTCCCCTACATCCATCCATCCCACAGATAGTTATCGAGCACCTGCTATGTCCCAGGCACTCTTCCTCTAGGCACTGAGGATAGAGCAGTGAATTAAACAGAAGGAAATCCCTGCCCTCATGGAGCTTAACACTCTAGCATGAGACGACAATGTACAGGAAAAAGTATAGAGTATATTAGATTTAGATAAGTGATAAGGAGAAAAAATAAAGTGGGAAGAGGGGTAGGAGCAGTTGGGGGTGATTGAACTTTTAGGATTAGGATGACCAGGGAGGCCAGCAAGGCCACATCCTGCCCTCTTGGTCATCAGAGATGAGTTCATAGGTCCTGCCACTTTGACCTCTGTCCCTAAAAGAAGCACAAGGTCCATGGATAGGTGGCTGGGTAATGCATTTGGGGAAATCTGGACAAAGCCAACAGGAAGCCCTGTGTCTGCACTTGGCTGCAGGGAATGATACCTGTGGTGGAGGATGTTAGTTCCTGGGGTTCTCTTGAGGACAGTGCCAACTTGACTCTGAGAAGCCAGGCGACCTGAGCAAATCCCCTCTGTGCTTCCTACTTACTCCTGGTGACACTGAGATACCCTCATGTTTGTGTTCCTCACAGGGAAGTTGAGAATACAATCTCCGTGGATCGGCCAGTGGTAAGTGGTTTGGCTCTTACGTGTGAGAAGGCCCAGGGCACAGGCGGGTGATGGAGGGGAGAGTGGCTATCAGCAGAGGGACGTGGGAGTCTGGGGTGTGCAGAGCAATTACTCCGTGTTACTGCAATTTCTGTGTGGCATGGCCTGAAGTCGTGGGACTTATGTCCTGGGGATATTTAGTTAGTCCAGGGGCTAGAAGGACAGAAGAGAGTCCTAGAAGGAGAAGCAGTTTGAACAGTTAGGGGGAGGGATCAAGGCCACAGGAAGGGATGACAACAGCAGCAGCCAGCTCTGGATTCTGAGTTAGAATCTCACATAGGAAAAAACCAGCCCTACACTGGCTCTGGAGTCAGCGTCAAAACCCGGGTCCTCCACCTGCCAGCTCTGTGACCTAGACAAGTTATGTAACTCCTCTGACTCAGTTTCCTACTCTGTAAAATAGGGATGGTAATATGTGCCTTGCAAGGCTTTTGTGAGCTTTGAATCAATGAGATCATGTACATGAAGGGTCTGGCAAAGCACGGGCCCTTAAATGGTGATTATTGTTCACGTGTTTTACATCTTACAAGGTACTTCTCACATGTGTCATCTCACTTGATCCTTGCAAGGTTTCTGACATGTAATAATAAGGTCATTCTCCCTGATTTTCAAGTAAGGAAGCAGAGGCTCAGTGGGGTTAAATGGCTCCCTTGAATTCACAGAGCTTGTAAATGGCAAGGCTGGAGCTCACATCCAGATTCTCTGAGCCCAGACTCAGGCTTTCTCCCCCATCCCATGCCGAGGCCTGTCCCCCAGGGTGGGAGGCCCAGGGTTAGATGCACAGAGCTGGTGTGTGCTGGGGTTTCCTTGTGTTGAGCAGTCTTGTGACTGCCTTGGACTTTGGGCTCTGGCTAATAAATTGTCCCTTGTGTTCTGTGGGTGTGTCCTGGGCCAATAAGAGGACAGCAAATGCCCCACTGAGTTGTCTTCTGGGTAGTGACACTCATGGTTCTAATCCTGACCCTGTGCTAGTGGCAGATCTCCAAGTGCCTTCTGAATTATCACAGACGTTGCTTTTAGTATTAAGTGCATTTGGTGCTAGTCTCATCTTTTGAATGTCAGTAATCAGTGTATTTATCAGACGTTGCAAACTCAAAAGCTTACGGGGACTGGCATGTCACCTACCTGAGTGGAGCAGGCAGGCATGGGGGTTTTGGTGTCCCTACACTGGTGTATTTGCCTGTAGTTCTCAGCTGCCCCTTGGTTTCAGTGTCGGAGAGGCAACTGGTGTGGTGGTGTCTGCAGCAATCTGGAGGGTGCAGAGAGCTGCTGCTCCCAGCTCCCTGGATTGCTGTCACAGGGGGTCACAGGCCCGTGCAGCCTGCCAGACCGTCTAATTTTACCAAAAAAACAAAACCCAAAACTCTGTAAGTCAAATAAAATTCATTTTCAGGCCAGTTTGGGTGAGCCACTTTTTTTGGTGTTTTAGTCACCAACTTCATTAAAAAATACAAAACATCTGCCAGAAGATCCCCTTCCTTGGCCATGTCCAATAGCAGAGTGGACCATAGAAGCAAAGCCCTAGCAGCCGCCAGTCTCTGAGCCTGGAGAATTCTCTTCTCCTTTCACCCTTCAGTCCCATTTGGCTCCATGTGACCTGGATTTCTGGACCCTGGAACCTCACCCCACACTGAGGACCAGGTCACAGGGAAGCCAAAAGCCACTGGGTTTTCTGGGAACTTGCTTTTCACTTATTCTGCATTTATTATTTCCTTTCCTTGTGCAGAAGAAGAAAAAACCCAAGGTGGGTGTAAGAGGGTGAGTGGGCAGAAAACACGGCGTGTGTGTGTGCATGAGCATGCGTGCACTGGACTTGCCCCTCCCCCCAGCCCTCCACCTCCTTCCCTGAGCTCCTGTGGCATCTGTGGGTACACAGCAACGATAGCTAACGCTTGCCGAGCGGAGGCTACGTGCCAGGCACTCTTCTAGGTGTTTTCCATGGATTCTCTCAACCCTCACAGCAACTCTATCAGATTGGTACAGGCAGACCTCGGAGATATTGCAGGTTCAGTTCCAGACCAGCACAATAAAGCGAGTATCGGAATAGAGCAAGTCACACGAATTTTTTGGTTTCCCAGTGCATATAAAAGTTATGTGTACGCTATACTGTAGTCTTTAAAACTAAAAAAAAAAGTACATACCTTAATTAAAAATACTTTATTGCTAAAAAATGCTAATCATCATCTGAGCCTTCAGCAAGTCACAGTAGTAACATCAAAGATCACTGACTGCAGACCACCATAACAAATAACATAATAATGAAAAAGTTTGAAATATCGCAAGAATTACCAAAACGACACAGAGACACAAAGTGAGCAAATGCTGTTGGGAAAATGGCACCGATAGACTTGCTCAACGCAGGGTTGCCACAAACCTTCCATTTGTAAAAAGTGCAGTATTTGCAAAGCACAATAAAACAAGGTACGCCTGTACTACTATTATCTCCATTTTCAAAGGAAGAAAAGGTACAGGCAGATTGACTAACTTGCCCAAGACCACACAGCCAGTAAGTGGCAGAGCCAGCCCTTGGAACCAGGAGGTCTGGCTCTGCAGTCTGTGTTCTGAACCACCACGTTATATTGCCCGCTCATAAGAGGGAGGGAGAGGATGGCCCTCCAGTGAAAATGGGCCTGACATGGGGGTCCTGCAAAAACCAGAAGGAGCACCTCTTCTTTCTCAGAAATCGGTTTGGCTAAGCTAAGCAAGGCTTGATTCTTGCGGGTAATGGCAATGGGTTCTGTTCCTCAAGGGACAGTGAGAGAGTTGTGTGAGGATTTCCATGGAGAGTGAGGGCCTTGGGACGCCAGCTGCCTGCTCTGCAGACAGGACGGCTCCTTCTCCCTCCTCTATTTCCCTGCCTGCTCCCCACTCCTCCTTTTTTCTTAGCTTTCTGCGGAAGGGGTGGTGAGGACGCCCGAGGGGCTGTCACTGCCAGGGCTCTTGTTCCAGGTGAAGCCTGTTGCAAATCCCCTCCTAGACAGTGACCTCTCTGTCACTGTCATGGGCCCTGATGGACTCTGCTTGCTGTGCGTGTCCAGACGGCAAAGGGGAAAAGGGAAGAGAAGCTTCACTGGCACAGCCCCAGAGGGGCTGCTCAACGTGACTGGTTTAAAGGGGAGAAATGAGGAGAGCTACCTGGGCAGCTTCCCCTCCTGCGGTCTTAAGGAATAGTCCCTCCTGGGTGTCCTGGTTAAGACCACTTTGCTGTAAGGACACCATCACTAAAGGTGACCATGTGTGCTAAGAGCACCTCAGGGGCCTCAGATGAAAGCTTCCATCTGAGACCAAGGTCACTGTTTCCCTTGTGTGGTTTTGGAACTCGAGATTACAGCTGTAATCAACCCCATCCTTGCTCCATTCACCCCATAACTTCCCCATCGTCTTCAGGGTGGTAGTGCCTACAATAACGGTGCCCCTTTTAGAATTCTGGTTTGACCACCCAGAGTGCCATCCAGAAATGACTGACCTTTGGGCATCCTCAAGCCCACGGAGCAGTAGCCATAGGCTATCAGACAAGGTTTGGTGTTAGTGTTCCTGACAGCGTCTGGAAGGATCCATCACAGGGGTCCTCCAAGCACTGGTGCTGATGCAGACCAGAGCTGAGATTCATCAAGCACCTAAGCACCTAACACTACATATTAAGGCACTGTGCTGGGGGTAAAATATACATTGTTTTCATTACAACAGTATCTACAAGGTAGGTGCTGTTACGATTCCCCTTTTATAGATGAGGATAAAGACTCAGAAGTACTTGCCGAAGGACACACAACGAATGGAAGTGGAAGTCATATTTGTCTGCTCCAAAACCCATGTTTCTTGCCCTCAGCTCTCTGGTGCAGGCCCCTTACACTCCGTTGCCTGTGTTGCCCAGACCCACACTTGGGCCCCAAGATGTGTGCCTGGCAGGGGTGCCCCATGGCCACACCATGTCCATGGGCACACATCCCCGCCTCAGACTGTGAGCCCCACTTGCTCTGGGATTCCCTACAAGCATCGGTCACTTGAACAAGACCCTTTGCTTGGAAGGCAGAACAAGCCAAGGTATTTGGGGCCTGCTGGGAGCCAAAGCCCGGGAAGCTCTTTCCATAGGTCTGTCCATTTGTGCTGTCCCAGACGAACAGTATGGAAAGGCAAATGGGGACTCAGAGAGCGGTCAGGTTCCATTTCTGCTCTGAGAGACTCTGATTGCCCCCTTGCCCTCTGCCCTGCAGCCACCAGCCTAGCCTTTCTCCTCTGGCTTTCCCTGTGGGATGTATACACCAACCAGCACTGGCACAGCATGGCAGCTGCTCTCCACCCTTTTATATCCTCCTCACTTGCATGAGCATGTCTGGCAAATACCCCTTATATTTGTGTAGCATCTTAAATGTTTTTGCAATACAATTTTACATTCAGTATCCCATGTGATCCCCTTAAGAGCCCAATGAGAAAGGCAAAGCAGGTTTTATCATCCCCATTAATGGATGAGTAAACCGAGTCCAGAGGATATTTCTCAGATGTGAGGGGTACGGCCGGGACGCCAGCCAAGTGTTCTGACCTCACTCACTG
The DNA here is from genome assembly GCF_028023285.1 of Balaenoptera ricei. Classification (NCBI taxonomy): domain Eukaryota; kingdom Metazoa; phylum Chordata; class Mammalia; order Artiodactyla; family Balaenopteridae; genus Balaenoptera; species Balaenoptera ricei. The sequence goes on along the minus strand of NC_082640.1, from coordinate 102,490,088 downwards.
ACCATGCCATTAATCAGAGCCCTTTTTTCAATGTGTCCTCTGCCGAGTCCTAGAGGTTCCTTGGAGTTGCCTCAGTAGCTGCCATGGTGAGGTGGGGATGCTGAGGGAAAAGAGCTTCTTCATTAAGCAGAGAAGCTCTGTTTTTAATGACTTCTGGGGAAATTTAATTAGAACAGGGTTTCCATTTGAAAAAAAAAAAATCTAGAAAATACTTGAAAATCACTGCACTAGATCATGCTGCTTTTAGCATTCTTAGCATTTTCACGTGTACTAACTACCTTGCCTAATCCTCATAGTTCAACCACGAGGAGATAAGGAACTGAAGTCCAGAGAGACTTAGCATCCTTCCCCAAGTCACACAGCTTGTTAGTGGCAGAGATGGAGGTTGAACCGAGGTTCAGGAACTCCCGACTCTGCTCTTTCCCTCTTCACTGGACAAAGCTGGTCCAGGAGGGAGGTTGCCTCCTTGTGCCCGCTCAGCCAGTAATCATCGTTTCCTTCCTGCCCCCTCCCCACTTCCCTCCTCTCTCCAGCCTATCATCTTCGTTTCAGACAGAGCAAACAGCAACAAGGAGCTGGGTGTGGACCAGGAATCAGAGGAGGGCAAAGATAAAACAAGCCCTGATAAGCAAGCGAAATCCCCACAGGTGTCTGAGCATGTGCATGAATGGGGTAGCCAGCACACAACTGAGGTCTATCCTCTTGGGGTGCATGGGGGTTGGAGGGGCCACAGGGGTGGGGTGTCCCTTTAACATCTAGAGGTTTGGGTTTGTCCCACTGACCTTTTCTCTCATCAAGTTCTCCTAAAATTTGGGATGCTGCTTGGGTGAAAGTCTTGGGGTTGGCTGCCACACCAAGCTGGTCCTAGGCCTGGGAAGGACAGGCTGAGCCTCCCCGCTGGAGCCCATCCAGCCAGGAAGAAAGAGGGATGCAAAGCCTAAGACAGAAGCAGCTTGAGATGGAACAACTCCTGTTTCCTGGTGTCATTAACAATGGGGAGGATAAAGAATAGTAGTGGAAAAGGGGGATGACACCAGAAATGGAGTCCTCCAGAGCTCAGGGGACGGTGTTAGAGTGGGGAGAGGTGGTCATATAAAGCTTATAGGAGGTTAGACTAAGAGGCAAAAGTCCACAGATAAATCCAGGGCTATCTCTATCCTGTAGTGCCCATGCAACGGAGCGGGGAGGGGAGGAGGGTCCTCTGAAGATTTGGCCTTGATGACAGAGGCAGCTGGAAGTATCAGACTGGTCTGGCCCCCTCTGTCATGCTGGGGCTGGTTTGGTTGGGATGGTCAGGCTCAAAACAGTGGAGAGGGCTCTAGCTGGTGGGGATGGAGGGAGAGGACCAAGAGGGCTGTCTACATGATTGCAAAGCTAATATACCTCCTCTGGTTAGAATGTCTGAGCTGCGGGGGTATGGAGTGAAGGGTCACTTAGGCCTAGACGATTCTCACTCCAGATCACCAGGTTCAACTGAGAAAGAAGAGCATTTGCCCTGCACCCAGCTCCTGCTGCCACCTAGGGCTGTTTTAGGCACCTGGCTCCTTCAGTCCAGAAGGAACTTTCCTCTCGGGTCTGTCCATCTCCCTGGTCCTCACCAACCAGTTTTCCTTTGCGCTTCCATAGTCAGAGCCCAGCAACGCTGACCAGGAAAGTGAGGAACAGCAGCGATTCCGGAACATTTTCAGGCAGATAGCAGGCGATGTGAGTACCTCCAACCCCGACTCCCACAGACACTCCTCTCCTTGATTAATTGCTCAATTTGCCAGTTATTTCATTATGGTTCAGTAGAGGTCATTTTGGCTTTTGGTGGAAACAGGGTAGATGAGTGTAGCGCAGAAATCCACAAGTGAAGTCCTTGAGTTTTTGACCAACACACCCACTGGGTGGCTCTGAGCTGCCCACTGCAGTCTGGACAGCTGAGGCTGCGGTGTGTCTTCCTCAGAAAAGCCCCAGCTTCCCCATGACAGAATAGCCCTGACAGGGACTTTACAACCATGGACAGCTGGGATTTGTTTTGCAAAGCCTATGCTCCATCAGTTGCTGTACTCTTGAACCATGACTCTCTTCTCCCTTCCTCCTCAGGACATGGAGGTCTGTGCAGATGAGCTCAAGAATATCCTTAACAGAGTTGTGAACAAACGTGAGTGGCTCAAACTCTGTGAGAAACAGGTGGGTGGTGGGGGCAGTGTGTGTCCGGTTATCTGAAAGCAGCTCCTCACTCTTCTCCACACCTCCCAGATAAAGACCTGAAGACACAAGGCTTCACGCTGGAGTCCTGCCGTAGCATGATTGCTCTCATGGACGTATCCTTCCTGCCACCCCTTCCCAAGCCTCTGTCATCAGCCCCTGTGCAGCCTCTGGGGGCTAGGGCAACAATGGGGGGGGGGGACCCAGTCAAGCAGAGGGGCTCAAATTCATGCCCGAGGAAAGATTTAAGGAGGCCCTGAGTTAGAACTTCCTGGCTGCTGGTCTGAAAGGGGCTGTTGGAGGAGGTACAGTTGGGAAGAACATTGGCCCCTGCTCTTAACCTCAGGCCTGGGATTCTGCCTGGGGCCCTGCCTAACGAAAGTGGTCCTTAGGAGAAAGGTTCCCTGGGCTATAGAGCAGGCATTAATTTTGACTCAGGAAGCATAGAGGCGGGTGTTAAATACCAGGACAGGGCAGAATGGGATATCCTGGGCAAAGCTCTCCTATGGGGCTACCTTCCCTGCACAGCCCCCTAGAAAGCCCTCTCCCAATCCAGGGGGATTTTGCTATGTGCCCTGTAGCCCTGACTTCCTTGCTCCAGACAGACGGCTCTGGGAGACTGAACCTGCAAGAGTTCCATCACCTCTGGAAGAAGATTAAGGCCTGGCAGGTGGGATGAGAGAACGAAGGTGGGAGTGAGGAAGGGGCTGATTCAGAGATTCAGTGTGGGACCTCTGTCCTCAAATTTTCTATTGCCAGAAAATTTTCAAGCACTATGACACAGACCAATCCGGCACCATCAACAGCTACGAGATGCGAAATGCAGTCAATGACGCAGGTGTGGGGAAGAAAGGGGGTGGCCAGGATGCGGACTGGAGCCGGTGGGAGCAGGAATGGGAGGGGAGGATGGGGCCGCTTGGGCCCTACTGGAGAAAGGAATGAGAAAGGGCTTCTCGTTTTCCTCTCCCAGGCCACAGAGTGACCAGGAGGCAGGGGAGATAGCAAGCAGGCCTGAGGACTCCAAGCCTACCTCCACCTCTCCTGTGCTCTCCCCAACAGGCTTCCACCTCAACAACCAGCTCTACGACATCATCACCATGCGCTATGCAGACAAGTACATGAACATCGACTTCGACAGTTTCATCTGCTGCTTCGTCAGGCTGGAGGGCATGTTCAGTAAGTGGAGAGCTACCCTTTTGCTCTCTTTGCCCCTCCTGCCCCCTCTCCTGCAGCGACAGCTGTGGTGGCGGGAATCTCCACTAACTGACCTACTGTATGACCTTGGACAAATCCCAATCTACTCTATTCAGATTGAACAAAGGTGAAGGCCCTCTTTAGGCTCAGAATGGGATGGCAAAGGGAGGGTTACTGGTGGTACTTTGCCTGGTAGATTTTTGTGCTGAAGAGCAGCACTGAGCACATGGTCCTGTTAAGAAAAGGTGGGGCAGTGGAGGGGGACTGAGCCTTTAACTGGCCTCTGGCCTGTGCGTTCTTCCACACAGGAGCTTTTAATGCATTTGACAAGGATGGTGACGGTATCATCAAACTCAACGTTCTAGAGGTAAAGCCTAATAGAAGCAGTACAATCCCCCTGTACCTTAAAACTCGAGGTAGAGGAATCCATGAGGAAGACTGGACACACTATGTGCTCCTCACTTCCCAACGGCGGTGGAGGGATGGGACGGGAAAGGAACATAAAGGGGAGCTCACGGCTCAGCAGGATGTGGCTCATAGGGAGTGTGTACTGGGGGAAGGCTCCAAAGAGTCCTCAGTTCTACGATGACTTTATGCTGGAAAATATGTACCTTCTAGGAGAGATCTGTGGGAAGGATGCAGTAAACCGCTGCTTCTCAGAAAATCTTCCCAGTGTCTGGCATGCTGGGGCTGTCCCTTTCCTCTACCCTGTTAGATCCCTAGGGCTGGGCTCTCTTTTCTTGTTTGCATTCTGATCTTGGGACTTCCTCTTTCAGTGGCTGCAGCTCACCATGTATGCCTGAACCAAGCTGGCCTCATCCAAGGCCATGCAGGATCACTCAGGATTTCAATTTCACCCAACAGAGCTAGAGCCACTTACCTCAAAGGACACAGTAGCTGCACCCCCAGACCTCCAGGCACCTCATCGGTCTTGTTCCTCCTCTACTCACTTCCTTCTCAGCCTCAGGGTATCTGTCCATCTGTCATGCCCAGCCTCACCCTTTAGTTAAGGAATGGGGAAGTGAGAACAAGTCTGTCCCTGTGCCACATGGAGGCAAGTGTCTCTGTCTGCCTCAGCTAGCCACGGCCCAGTGACAGCTTTGCTTGGAGTCTGAGTGGCCTCAGCTCTGAAGCAAATACTCCCTTTAGCTTCCCCTCGGCTGTTCGCAGAAGCATTTGCCAGTGGCACTCAACACTTCCTGGTGCTAGAGCCCTCTATCACCTTTATATTCTCCCACTCATGGGACAGCAGCCCAATGAGCATTTGGTTCTGCCTGTTTCAGGATGGGCCTGCTCCAGAGTAAACTAGCTCAGTGGAAGAGGGTTGGACACTTCGGGTTATCTGACTCATAAGTTTGGTTGCATTTTGAAAAAAGTTGATCTAAATAAAGGCACCTGTATAGCTGGCTTGATCGTGTTTTGTTTTCTCACATTTAGATGTCAGCCATAGCAGGGATAAGTAGCTCCAATCTTACCCATCATGTATAGAGAGCCGTAGTTTCAGAACACAGCAATGGAAAATACACACATACACAAATAAATCCTAAACCCCACTTTAATCATGCCTTTTGCTATTTCTTGAGCACAGGAATCACTCAAATACTTTCCAAGATACATGAGGAAAGGAAGGGGAATAGCTGTTGGTGTCTAGATCAAGACAAAATGGGTCACCTATAACCAGAGGGGCCAGTTACCTAAGTGTAATGGAGCAGAGATAAAGTTTTTAATCCTAGTTCCTCCATTAATATTGACCTACTGTATGACCTTGGACAAATCCTTATACGTAGCTGTCTGCCGAGCTTATCTGGACCATGATCTGTGGCATATCTACAACCATCTTTCATTTTCTACCCAATTTCCTTCTTGTTCTCTATACCAATGTGGAAAAGAAGGGTTTGGCTATGAATATGCAGATAAGGTAACAAAAATAAACAATTAGTAAAAGTACTTTATTTTCCCCTTATATTTGCTTTATATCTTGCTTTACAAAGTTAGGAAGTTTGCAGCTTTATACCAAAATGTAAGAAGGCTAAGCTATTTGCTTATAAACATTTTTGCAGTCAAGTGTCATCTGATTTCATTCGTCTAACCCATATTCAATTAAAAAAAAAAATCAGACACCAAGGGTGCTGGCACAGCTCTAGGGCATATATTTCTCTTGAGTAGGAGAAAGATCTTCAACAGCCTTTCCTCCTTGATTCCCTCCTCCCCCAATTCAATTGGGCTACTACCTTGAATTTAGAGGAAATCTGGGAAACGTTAGTCACCATGTGACCCAGCAAGGCCACATACTTGGGGGTTGGAGGTGAGGTTAGAGGTTATTGTCTGGTAAGCAGTAGGTTTGGTTTAATCAGGATTTCACATCCACTTGTATATGGAACTCAGTATAACCCAAATCATCTCTACCACAGCTTCTAATTCTAACCATTAGACAGCTTCTCTGAAATCCTGAGGAATCTGATGATTTGGGGCAGGGATAAAATCACTGTTTTAACAATGTGGCAGGCATGGCCTTCTTAACAGTTTTAGGAGTTCTCCTTTAGGTAACAGGAACAAAATTTATAAGACAGCGTATATAAATTGCAAACCAGAGGGTACATGCTGTTTAAATCCCACTTCACAATATACTTTCATTTCCCCTCCAATGAATTCTCTTCCATAAAATATACCATACCATTCCGCTAAGTTTTGTACACCTACTCCTACCAAATCATCCACATACCTAGTCACTAAAGTTGTGCACTGTATAATCTACCAAAAAAACAAAAACAAAAAACCCTTTGTTTGGCAAATAATCACTTAAATGGCAGTGATGTTGCCTATAAATTATAGATAGGTCAGGAGCTAAACACTCAACTGCTAACTCTTCTGAGGCAGAAAAAAAATTCTCCACAAAAGCAGGAGTGTAATAGCAATGACGTTTTCTCAAATTCAAGTAACATCAGGTCAAGATAACTTTGTATTGTGTTTAACTGCTTTATACTGAGTAGAGCAGTATACCAAAATTTTGAACCTGATTAAAATTTCAGGATAAAACTTGAAGTGACTGATATTTCATCAGGATAAACTGCCATTAAAACCCTAGCATATGCACACAAAAGGATTTATGCTATGGTTTTCTTGTCTTCTAGCTGTTAGAAGTAAACACAAGTAATTAAAAATAACATTCTAAAAATGGCCTCCAATTCCTTATAAGAAATGAGTTGTGTTTTGTCAGGTCATGTAACAATTTCCTTCCTCAACTAAGTACTAAATATCAGAGCCAACACAAATCCCTGAGCCACTGCTCTACTCTGAGGGGGAACAGAAGGCCAGAATCAGCCAAGACATTGTAGAAGACTTAAAACAAGACTTTTGCATAACTTTCAAGACACTTAAAAGTAATAACATACAACCATAAGCAGCCAAGATGCTTATGGTGCCTTTATTTCTAAACAGATGGCTACAACAGTGCATTTAGGGCAATATACTAACCTGGTGTTAAACGAATTTTACACATTCTTGAAACAAAAACATTATTGCCACGGCTTCAAAGAAAATTCTTGTGAAATGAGGAAAAGTATTACAAGCATAGGTGCCCACGCGCATACACATGTACAAGGAACATCCACAACTGCACACATAAAGGCAGATAGACTGTGCACGATTCTATGAAAGTTAAGCTCAAATCAGTTTTTACTGATTCTATCAGTCTGTTCATACCTACAACAGTTCCCCATGACTGCCCAACACCTCACATACCCGCTTCTAGCTGTACAGAGGCTCCACCACTCTCATCTTTTCAGACATGTCCTCAGGCAGGACAGAAGGGCACCTACGCAACAGAGTATGCAAGACTTCCTCAGCACACTGCCCAGCCAACGTGGAAATGTGGGTTCACTTCAGCCCAAAGGAAAATGCCAGGTTTAGCAATAAATGCAAACGTACTTTCCTGGGAATCACCATTCCCAAACCCACAGAACAGCTTAGCTTCTCTGGTCACCTGTACAGGAAATGGGGTGAGAGATGGGAATGCTTGCTCTCAGACAGAAACAGCACACATAAACTTTATGCAACAGGATCTTCTCTGTTCTCTCTCAAGTATCATGCAAATCTCAATAGTGTGGTCAACACAAGAGTTCTGCCATTCATAAGGACAAAAGGAAATAGCTTATGGAGCCATTCATTACCTAGATGTAGCTCCTAGATTAGTTCTTAATGGTTTTTTTTGGATCCAGTAATAACCACTGGAGGCTTCCCTGGAAAAAAAAACACCTACTTAGTCTTACACACAATTCCAGGGGGTTTGGATACCCTCTTGAAACCTACCCATGAACCCCTGGGGAAGTCCCCCTGCCCCAGAGCCTGAGTGAAGACATGTGAGTAGAAGTGTGTGCACTAAGATGGGTGGGGATAAACCTGGATGCTCTGCACTCCTAGGAAAGAACAGGCGTCACATCTGAAGCTTGGTATGTGGCGCTGGGCTCTTCTCCCTTTTCCTCTCTCTCTCTGTAGAATCTTTCAGAGTTTTGAGAATCTAGAAACAAAAGGCTGGAAAGCAACACCTCCATGGCTTCTCTTAAGAGTCCAGAGAAAAATCCAAAAACAAAGCGGTCTCATGAAGGCTTTGTTCATTTGGCTGCTCTCAATGGACAGGTAGGGTCCTTCCCTTCATCCTACTCCACCCTTCCTTCCCAGCTAGTGGGGGAGGTGAAGGCAAGACATTGGTCTTTAAGAAGCCTGCTTGAGGCCTTGAAAACTATATTCAGATGCTTTATCCTGACTCCCCCATTTGGGTACTGCGGGTGGGTGGAAAGTACCCTGTGAGCCCAGAGGAAGTACATGATGGCTACTGTCAGTCTAGGCACAGCCAGAGAATAGAAGAGTGGGGTTTGGCAATGAAGTAAATGAAAAGGTTTCAAACCCACAGCCCGCCTGGAGAGTCAGAAGCTGGAAAGAGAGGTAAAGGTTATACCTCCAGTTAGAACAGCCTGCCAATGCCTGCAGTGAGTGCCCAGGTCTAACAGTGAGATTTCCAAGTAGACATTAGGTCTATGCACTGCCTTGAACTGAGCACTCTATCAAAATCTGCAGAAGTTCAATAGGAAGTACTGTCTGTAAGGACTTGTCATTACGTGATTTGCTGCCTGAGTTCCTAAAATATAATCAGCAGAGCAGTTACTCTAACTGTTAAAAACCTACTGTGTGTCCCTTTAGCATTTAAAGCCAGCTCTGTCTATCTACAAAGAGCATACTGAAACACACTGTACATAATTGTTAAGAAAGGAAACTATTTGCTTCCAATTTAAATATCCAGCTGTTACAATTAACTGATTGTAATAATTAAGGAGAAATTAAAACTGATCCTAAAAATCTAGCATTGGACAAATTTGTACTTAAAAGCCTGCCTATAGGTTTAAACCATCATAAGAACAGAAACTAAAAATCACAGACTGAAATCAATAAAATATACATATGATTAGGGTCAAACCGGGTAGCCAATTAAGATCTGTATCTTTAATAAACATCTGGAGAACACCAGTAGCATAAATTACTATATGCCATGCTGTCCCAGAAGAGTATGGTTCCTTAAAAATCTGTTTAAATCTGACAAACCTCCAGCAAGAACTTAGAAGTGTAACCTATCATCCCATAGAGCGGTCCGGACTTATGCTAGTGGTAAGCCTGGCTAGTAACCACTCTCTCCTTCCCTGATTCACTAGGGAAGGGAAGACACTGGCCTGTGTAAGGGGCTGATGTGAAATTAGTTCAACTAAAGACTTCCCAACATGGGAGGCAAAAAACTTCATGAATCAATTTTGCTGTCATCCTCAGCATGTCGTTCAATGTGTCCTGCAGCATCCTAGGAATAAAGGGAAAAGGGCCCATGAGAGAAAGGATGGTAGTAGGACAAGAGAAAGTCAAAGCCAGGGAGCTTCACAGGTACATTCTAAGATCCACACATGAAAGGCAGTTAGGACCCAGCACTCTAATTTACATGGAACTGCGCACTTAAAGATGAGTTCTTAACAAGAGCACTGTAATAAACCTCTAGGTTCAGTTACTGGACTGGAAACATGTGAAAACATTCTCTTTAGGCTCTTTCTCAAAAACTACCTATTCTTCATTTGAAACCTCATTAAGCTATCCACCAAATCCCTGGATAGTAATAAAAAGAAAAATCCCTACACTCTCCCTGTTTATTGCAATTATGAACATTCTAATAAGGCAAAAAAGGTTTACTGAACCCTGCTCTGAGCAGTCAAATGACCCCAGGTTGACCTCAAATCCCACTGATGTACCTGTTTGGATCCTTTCCTAGCAGTAAAAAAAGCATCACAGTTCTTCCAGCGACATTTCAGAGTTTGAAAGTTCGGATTTGTATGGTCAGTCAGCAAATGTTGTTTTAAATGATCTATAACGCCAAATATCAGAGAGCACCCATGCCACTGGAGAGAAACAGAATGAAAGGGTAAGTTACAAAGAGCATAGGAAACATGCAATGAGCATATTCCTCACTTGCATCCCGTAAGTAAGCCCCTATTCTTTAATTTATTCTTGGCTAGAAAATTCGACAAAGCCAGAGGCAACCAAATTAATCATCAATTTAATGGGAAACTTGAAAAGACTGGGAAGTCTTTTGACAGTGTAATATTTTGAGAAGGCAAAGCACTATTAGGCAAAGGCAGCCATTACATCATTAGATAAGGAAGCTGTTAGCAAATACTGACGGACAAGTTACATAAAATTCAATTTAAACCATACTTATGCTTTATCTTGCCATCATAAAATGAGTTTCTTAGTCCATTTATTTAAGAAAGGCAACGAGCTTTCCTGCAATACTTTAAGGGTTATTTTTAACAATTCTAAGAACTGTTGACTTGTAAACTTGAAAATACAAATGTCTGATAAAGAAAACTACATTTGTGGAAATACTTGTTGTAGAAAACTGCCAAGGAAGCCTGACTTTACTCACAAGTTTTATTACTTGAATCAAGTCTTGTGATCACCTTTTTTTTACTGTATTATAAATGTGGCTATGTTTCAACTGTTAGTCAGAAAGCATAAAGACTCTTTGTCTTGGCTTTTTTTCCCCTACGGGCTTGTAAGAAATCCTATGATTCTCATTCTAACATGTTCATTTCTAAAAAGTAATGCAAATTTGAGTTTTTCCTCTGTACGCACTATTCCATCACCCCAGCTTTAAAACCAGAAGGTATTTTCCTCGTTTCTCTAGGTAAGTGAAGTCTATTTGTATATTCTGGAGCCTGTTGTACTAGATTTTGCTTGTCTTCACTGAGAAGACTAAAAATCAAAGATAGTGATGTGTAAAAAGCTGAAAAGTAATTAGGCCAGAGACAAACCCAAAATCAAATTTTAAAATGGAGGGCATCCAGTTCATTTCATCAATGCTGAAAAGGAGGTCAGGGTTTAGGGAAAAAAAAATTCAGTGCCATCAACTTTTCTCTGGTCACAACTAACTATTAGAACTGATGAAACAAATTAAGGCTTATAAGAAACAGTGTGAAAGTTTTGAGGGTTAATCACCAGCTCCCACCCAAAAATAAAAACCACTCAATTTAGCCTAGTAAACTGAGGTTTAAAACTTCAAAAATGCAAATTTTTATCTGCCTATTCCTCAAAAACCAATGAGGAACAAACCAAACTATTAATACATGTAATGCCTGAGGAATGGGTAAAGTATTGTGGGCAGGTCATGAAAATAAGCACTTCCACTTTTCTTTCACACACTTCTGTACTGTTGATGTTTTTGTAGGCATGTATCAATAGAGTAATAAAACAAAATAAAAAACACAAAAGAGATAAACTCTGAGTGGATACTTAAATATACTTTATATCTAATCCTAAGATTAGACTTTTCATTACAGAAGTATGGAAGCATTTTATGTAGTTTTTAAAAAATAAGCTTATTTGTCCTACAGTGGAAGGCAAAAGTAGACGCTCAATATAAAAATGCTAAACCAATGATAATGAAGATCTATAAATTGGCCTGGGGTTGTGCAACATCTAAGTCTGGTGACAAGAACAGTTTCACTCCTTACCCAGCAGCGGTAATTCTGCATCAGATTTAGCCTCACGGCCTGAATACTGCCATCATAACAGCCAGTATAAATCTAGAGAAAAAGGTTTATCACATCAGACCAAAACAACACACAATAAAACTACTACAATCATCCTCAAAATAAGAGTCAAAAGTTACTGGTAGCAGCTACAACAACAAGAAAACATAAACCTAAACCCAAACCAGCCCCAGAGTACCATAATGGGAAAGTATCTTGTAGATCTTCTAGTCTGGACACTTTGAAGCTGTGCTCCTTAGAGAGCCACTCTTGGGATTGTGGCTGAGAGCGGAAGTGGCAGGGATCAGAGGCACCACTTATACTTTAACTGGTGTAGCTCTGGCTTCTACTGGGCATTGCATATTAGGCATCTGTATTTCATTGGAACAAAAGGTTCTACTGCTTAAAGTCTGAAAAACATCCATTCTGGTTCAACCTCAAAATTTAAAAATAAAATAAATCAAGGATTAGCAGGGTTACATGAGTTAGCTTCTACTTTTAGGTCTGCTATAACTATGCCACACTGGCCAAATCTCCTGACTCTATTCCAGTGTACTGTCCAGATCATAATGTCTCTGAAAAAAGTACCACTCAATTTTATTTATTTATTTTTGGAAACATCTTAAATTTACCTTCTATTTAATGGTGGTATTATATTTTTTATTGTAATTATTTTAGCTCTTATTAAAAATGGAATATTCAACAGCATTACTGGGTTCTCAATATTATAATACCAAGAGATAGAAAGACATTCAGTAATGAGGCATATCAAAAACAGATATCATCTTTGGAAGTGACAAGTAGTAACATTATTAATAGTTTGTACAATTTTTAGTAAACACATTCAAAGGCAAATATGTGGCATGGCAAATTATACTCACCATACTTTTATGGATGGTCATACACATAATCATGTCTTTGTGTCCTCCGTATACTTGCAATCGATCATGGGACTTGGGTGGAGGGGAAAAAAAAAAAAAAGAGAATTAAGGTTATTTATACCTTGTGTTTAACAAGCATAGTCCCTGAAGGCCTTTGAAAGGTTTAAAACTACACCTGAGGTACCAAGCTGAAGTACCAGTAGCATGTTAACAGAAACATAATCTAACAACTCCTTCTCCTCAAGGGAAGAGCTGGTAACTGGAAAAAATAAAACCAATTTCTGTGTAGTGTCAAAGTCTCAAACCTGAAATTGCACACAAAGAGAATCAGACAGGTGTTACAGACTACAGCTGCTCCCCAGAAACCATTTAATTTTTAACACGTGTGAGCCTGACCAGGTTATCTCAGAGTAGTGTTTCTGAAAGCGTCCTCCAAGGACCAGCTACTTCATAATTATCTATAGCACTTGTGAAGAACGCAGATGCCTGAGATCCACCCCAGCCTTTCCATATAGAAAAATCAACACCAAATCCAAATAGACAGTCTCCCCAAGTCATTCAAGCAAAATACTGGATCTAAATTCTACCTGTAATTCATAGACACGAACAAATTTATCCAGGCAAGCAGTCACCATCACTTTTCCTAGGATATTCACCACAGTCACTGCATGATTGTGACCTTTATAGATCCGTACAAGCTCACCAGTCTGCATCAGAAGAGAGATTAAGAGTCACTAGACTGACCTTCAAGATTCCTTCCGACTTTTGAGATTTATAATTCTGAAATTCTAGAAGACATAATTCTGAGACTACTTGTACACACATAGCTGTACTAATTTTAACAGATGAAGTACTCCCACAAGCATTTGTTACTTATACAAAATGTATGCACTGTACCTTTTTTTAAAATACATTTATTTATTTATTTTTGGCTGAGTTGGGTTTTTGTTGAGCATGCAGGCTTTCTCTAGTTGTGGCGAGCGGGGGCTACACTTTGTTGCAGTGCGCAGGCTTCTCATTGCTGTGGCTTCTCTTGTTGAGGAGCACGGGCTCTAGGTGTGCGGGCTTCAGTAGTTGTGGCTCACGGGCTCTAGAGTGCAGGCTCAGTAGCTGTGGCACACGGGCTTAGTTGCTCCGCGGCATGTGGTATCTTCCCGGGCCAGGGCTTGAACCCATGTCCCCTGCATTGGCAGGAGGATTCTTAACCACTGCGCCACCAGGGAAGCCCTGCACTGTATCCTGATGGAGAGAACCCCAAGTCACAGAAAGAGAAGGGCCACAGCTCTGTGTGTATGTATTTTATAGCTTTTGAAGTATATTCACTTTTATCATTTCACTGGATCTGGACAACAAGTCCCTGAGGCTGGATAACCCCCAGGTTTACAGACTAAGAACTGAGCTTCAAAAGCAGCCTCTATGACCTGAGCAGAGTCTCTTGGCTGTTTTTACTTGTGCTATTTTAAACTGCGTATCATATCTACTTTCTTAGAGCCTCAGGTGCTCAATTTATCTCATGTTTAAATGAGGCATTCAAACTAAACCTTACATAAACTTTGAGTCTATTCCCCACTAAGAATTTTGATGAGGTCAGAATTTCTACAGTACTTAATATTATCCAAGAGCTTACGTGCAGGGATTATTATTAAGTCTATCACTAGAAAAAGGGCTTAATTTAAATTGCAAGAGGTCTGAGGAATCCTTCAAGCTTTAATCATCATTCTCCTAAAGATTTCTTTACACCAACATGGCTTACGTGAATGTTGTGGGCATGGACTGACTGATCACTGGAGCCACTGAACACAAGGTCATTCACCACCTTAAAGAAAAAAAATTCAGTTAATGAGATTCGATATAATGTTCTGAGTTTCCTTTAACTTGTAATACACATTAGCAAATTCTACTTCCCACCCTATTTTGAGATGAGCATCAACGAGGTATGAAATAAGTTTCTCAGACAAATTTTCTGAACTGAAACTTATGTGCTGCCACCAAGTACTCAGATGAATTGACAATGTACTACTGGGTTTGTTGCTTCTTCGGAATGATTACGAAGCAGCCTAGAAGGACATTCGAGTATATCTACATTCTACAATAAGATACAATTTTGCCTCTTGGTTAATATATTAAAAAACAGTACATCCCGTGGTAATCCAGGCCTAAAGAAAAGGATCGTAGGGACTTTCCTGGTGGCGCAGTGGTTAAGAATCCGCCTGCCAATGCAGGGGACGCGGGTTCGAGCCCTGGTCCGGGAAGATCCCACATGCCACGGAGCAACTAAGCCTGTGCGCCACAACTACTGAGCCTGCGTTCTAGAGCCCATGTGCCGCAACTACTGAAGCCCGCACACCTAGAGCCCGTGCTCCGCAACAAGAGAAGCCACTGCAATGAGAAGCCCGCGCACCGCAACAAAGAGTAGCTCCCGCTCACTGCAACTAGAGAAAGCCCGTGCGCAGCAACGAAGACCCAACACGGCCATAAATTAAATAATTAATTTAAAAAAAAAAAAAAAGGATAGTAATCTGTATTCTAAATAAGGCATTAGACAACATGGGAAATTTCATTCACACCCTTCTATTTGTACCAGACAATGAGCTCCTATTCTCTGCACTATACTTGCCTTCATGCAGAGAATGGTTTTGCTGTGGCCCTCCAGAGTTCTCAGGAGCAGTCCATTCCGTGCATCACGTACACTAATGGTACAGTCGTAAGACCCCACAACCAGCAGCTTTCGGGCACCTTCCTGAGCTGTGGCAAGACAGCTGACAGCCCGAGGGCCATGGCATTCAAAGATTTCAAGTCGTTTGTTGTTCTGAAAAATACACCACCATTATATGAAGTAAAAGCAACTTAGTTGGAAAAACTCAACATCAACTAACCCAAATCACTACCTTGATACAAACTCTAAATTCTAACACCGGTAAGTTCTCATATCGACTCCCTATCCCTAATTCCCCAACCTCTGCCATTCCTATTCCAATACTCTCTGTATTCATGACTCCTTCCTTCCTGATTCTAGTGGGGACAGTCTTACATTATAAACTCATTTCTACCTTTGACCCGCACTATCCTGACCATAATTAGAATTTGGTTCTCTTTTACGCCCTCTCTCACTTCCCTTAAGTAAATGATAATGAATGATAAACCTTTTTTTCATATTTGAATACACTTTCCATGCCACAGACCCAAGAACTCTCACTGTTTTTTTGTCATCCAAAATTTATGCACTCTGTCATGGTTGTTTCCAAAACTCTCTTTGAGAACTACCTTCTTAGACAATCAGAGTCTCTCATTCTCCACCTTTCTGTTATTCTGACCTTCTTCTGACTTCTGGTTCTATGTCTATCTCTCATGACATCATTAAGTTAAACTACAGAAGCCTTTGTATCAGTCAGAGTGGCATGGTCACATCCTGAATTCCCAAACACTCCTTTACCTCAGATTTTAGACTTGCTTCCCTCATTCCCAAACCAAACTTGTTCATAAAGTTTCCTACTTCCCCAAAACTCTAAAAAGGTAGTTTAAGGTGCGTGCATGAGATAAAACTCCCAGAAACTAGGCAAGAGCAGCAGCTGGGAGCCTACAGAGCTGAGCATCAATCTCAGTCATCTTGAGATGCAGGGGAGACAGATCAATGGAGTTCAGGGCCCAGTGGTGGGAAGGCCCAGGTAAACAGCCCTGGCTTTCTGTTGAGCCCCAGAAAGCACTGCGTTCCAGGAATATGGGCAAAACAGAAAAGGCCCAGCCCTAACAAGCCTTCAAAATTCATATCTCTGCAGAAACTCTCAAATCTCTGTCTCAAGGTCCATCTTTGCTGGGGCTTTTCAACCATTTAAAGACCATTTCAAAAAAATAAAAATAAAGACCATTCCCATTCGAATTTGTCATCATCTTGCCCCAAAACTTCTACCTACCTTTGATTAATCTCACAAAATAGAAGAGAACTGGGTAATTATCAAGTTTTATCCTTTAAAATATTTTAAATCTATTCTGTCTTCATTTCTATTGCCCTAACCAAATCTAATCTAGGTTGTTAGCACTTTGCATTTAGAATGCAAAAACCTTTACTAATTACCCTTCTGTGATCTACTCATATCTAGTGAACCAAATAATCTGACACTTGATTATATATGTGCTAGTTTCTTCTAACTTGATTTTAAGCTTCTTAAAGGCAGAAACCATGACATATTTTATTGAATTCCTTATAAGTAGTTCCAGCTAGCTGGTAGAAAGAGAGATAGTAGGTACTAACTAAACATATGATACTGTAATAAGGCATAACACAGTAACATTCTAACACACTGTTAAAAGATGACCAGATGGCCTCGGGATAGAATGCTACAACTAACTAGTAACCAAACCTATCACTTCTACCTCCAATTACATCTTTTATCCATTCTCTTCTCTTCACCTTAGTCTAATCTTTCATGTCAGCTGCCATAACAAAGCCTCCTAAATGGTCTCCAAGCTTCTACTAGTACCAGTATTTTCCATCCTGTTCAACTCCAGAGTGACATTTTCTAAAATACAAATTAGATCATGTCTTACTTTAAAGCTTACAAGTCCAACTACATTAACAAAGCACACAGGGCCATCAAGAACTGTTCCGTATTCATTTCCTAAGCCTTATCCTGAGACCTAGCATGTAATAGTGCTCCATAAAGGTTTGCTCAACAAATGGATTTATATTTGGGTCAGGAAAGAATGAGCCCCACAGGAATGAAGGCAAACCTTGACTTAGTTCAAGTCAAGAACAAGCTACCCTCATGAAACCCTAAATCAGTTCCAAACCACATCAATGTCATACTCAAAGGAATTTAAGCTCATTTCATGGTATCATTCTTAAAATGAGACAGACTAGTTTAACCTATGACTCATTATTTGGCCCCAAATCATCAGGCCTGGTTTAATTTAGTAGAGTTACACTTTGGTCCTGGCACACTCGGGCCTGAGCAGACAGAATGCAGCATCTTGTTTCACTTACAACAGAAGATAAATTTTTGAGTAGCGGCTAATTCTGTTGCTTTCTCAAACACACACAAAAACAGGAAAACGTCTGCCTTCAACTTCTTCCCACACACACTCACACCATTTTCAAGCGGCATGGGAATTCAGTCTTCTCTCCCCAACCACTAACCTTTATGTTGAAGGTGACCACAGTGCCATTTGCCAGTCCTGCATAGAGAATTCGCCACCTACTGTGGAGGCAGAGAACCCGGTCTTCCAGCTGTAACTGCTCCACACACTCTCGAGTCTGATAAAAGCACACAACACCTGATCAGCAGAGGTTAAAGGCAAATAAGATGTGAAAACAGTCCTCCTGAGAACAGAGTGTGAAATGATTTTTTATGAGGAAGAAAATGTAGTGTCCTCTATTTTGTAGAAGACTATCTTAGACTGTCTTCTGCTTCGAAATATGTAGCCAAAGACCCTCAAGCTGTAGGTAATATAGTAATCAAATATAACTTCTAATGTTACCTATCTTTCTAATTTGGAATGTAGAAATTCTTCAAAGGGCACTATGGATTGGGTTCTAGTCTCTTAAATTAAGTAGCCAAAGATAAAGTTAAAGCTGCACTTGACATTTAAAAAGGAAAATAAAGATTATAGTTGTATATCTGATAATTGCGTTAATCAAATATGCACTTTCCTGCAATTGATTCTCTATTTTAATAGCTCCCAAACGCCTCCTTCAAACCAGTATCAGGTTAGCTGGTCTATAATTACCCAAGAAGCTTTGAAAATATATAGAACCCCAAGCTTCACCCCAGTCCCTGAGATTCTAATTCAGGCCCTGGAATATGTGTTTTTAAAAATTTCCTTCATAATTCTGATGCATATCCAGCCTATACTAACACAGTTTGAGCTGACCTTCAAGAAACCATTTCCATGAATTTCCAGAACTGGGTTACACTGATAAAATCTAATTACCTAGAACCTAGAACACGGCCAGTTACATAGTAAGTGCTCAAGATTGAATGCTGTTGAATGATACTAAGTGACTAAAGGCCCAAGTTTAGCTTTTTAAAGAGGTCTGGATATAGAATTAAAATCAAGACGGTTATAAGTAGGACCTACTTGTCCCATCCTATAAGTAGGATGGGACAAGCTATGGGTTGGATGATAAAAGCTGTAGACTATCAAAGCCTTGATCTCTTCCAGCCTTCTTTCATACCTGAAAGAGTCAGTCTTTTAAATTACTTTCCCCGCATAAAATTACAAATATAAATGCTGCATATGCAATTGTAAAATAAAGGAAAAGACAGTGAATATGCTCAAATGATAACATATATGTTGCCTCTGGCTAACCCATCGTGTGAGATCATTTTGTAATTTTATAGGAGAAACGCAATACGTTGCCGTAATAAAAAAGAACTATTGGTGCATGCAACAATAAAGATGAATTTCAGACATTATGGCAAGCTAAAGCTAATGTGAAAGAATACATCCAGTATGGTTTATTTATATGAAGTTCAAGCACGGACAAATATAATCTATAATGATAGAAATCAGAACAATAGTTTTCTTTGGCTGGGGGTGGTGAGTGGAAGGTGTATGAGGGAAGCTTTAGGGGGATGAAAATGATCTGTGTTTCGATCTTGGTGGTGGTTAAACAAATGTGTATCTATGTAAAAATTCATCAAGTTGTATACTTAAAATGTATGTACTTTACTATATAAAGTTACACCTCAATTTCAAAAACTAAGAATTTTTTTCAGTAATGTACAGTCCCACTATGCCAAATACTACTGTGGGTTAGAACCCTTAAAAACATTAAAAAATCTTTTAAAAGTTTTTGCTAATTTTATAAGTCAAAATGGTACTGAACTTCTGTTTTAACTTCCATTTATTGACAAGACTATTATTTTCAAATAGTTACTTGTATATCCTCTTTTTAAAGAATTTCTGTCTTTCAATTTATGTGTAGGGATTTTACTATTTCTCTTCTCAAAGGTGTAAGCTCCTTACAACATATGATATTAACCCTATGTTTATCCTATCCTGTTACTATTTTCCCCTCTTTTTACCTAAGACAATTTCTTGCCAAAATCTGTTTACAATTTTCAACAGACTTAAGTATTATTTCCGTATAATAAAATTCACCATGTTAGATATTCGTTTCATTAAGTTTAGTAAAGTATGCAGTTATGCAACCATTACCACAATCAACTTTCAGAACGTTTCCAGCACTCTAAAAAGTTACCTCGTACCCTCTTTCAGTCAGTCCCCACTGCCATCCCAGGCAACTCTGATAGTTTTGCCTTTTCTAGAATTCCATATTAAGAGAACATTCAGTATGTAGTCTTTTACATATGACTTCTTTCACCTAGTATGATGTTTCTGAGATCCATCCATGTTGCTACATGTATGAATAGTTTATTCCTTTTTGTTGCTAGTATTATTCCACTTTTTATATACCACATTTATCCATTTATCAGTTGATGGATGTATTCATTAATAACGCTGTTATGAGGCTCCTTCTTACATTCTGGATATTTGAAATTTGTGGCTTCTTCCTGTTTTGATTAATTTAGCTAAAAGTTTTTTTTTAATTTATCTTTTCAAAAAACTAGCTTCTGGTCTCACTGATTTTTCCCTATTGTGTGTCAGTTTTATAAATTGGTGGTTTCCGTTCTGCTCTTTATTATTTCCTTTATATATCTATTTTGGGTTTAACTTTTTCTTCTTTTTCTATTTTCTTACAAACTCAGATAATTGATTTTAAACTTTTTTTTCTAATATAAGCATTTAAAACTAGAAATTTCCCCCTCAGCAATGCGTTAGCTATCCTACAAATGTTAAGTTGGATGCTCATTTTCATTTAGTTCAAGATATTTTCTAATTTCCTTTGTGACTTCTTTGAATCATGGGTAACTTAGAAGTATGCTATTTCATTACCCCTTACTTGCGGACTTCCAAGATTTCTTTCTCTTTTTTTTTTTTTGTGGATTTCTTTCTGTTATTGATTTCTAATTTCACTGTGGTTGGAGAACATATTCTAAATGATTTCAATTCTTTTAATTGAGATTCTCAGTAAGACTAAGACTTATTTGACGACCCAGCAATGGTCTATACTGGTGAATGCTCCATATGCACTTGGAAAGAATGTGTATGCTGCTGTTTCGGATGGCGGAGTCTATAAATGTTAATTTTTTTTTTTAACTATAAGTATTAATTAGATCTTGTTTGTTAATGGTATTGTCCAGTTCTTCTACATCCTTGATGATTTTCTGTCCAGTACTCTATCAAGTATTGAGAGAGGTGTTGAAGTCTTCAACTATAATTGTGGATGTGTCTATTTCTCCTCTGTAGTTCTATCAGTATTAATTTACATATCTTGGTGCTCTGTTATGAGGTACATATATTTCTAATTGTTCTATCTTCCTGCTATATTGACGTTTTTATCATTATGAAATGCCACCCGTCTCAGTAGTATTCCTCGTCTTAAAGTCTATTTGCCTGATAGTAACACAATCACTCTAGCTCTTTTTGTTATTATTTGCATAGTACATTTTTTTCCATTCTTTTAATTCAACCTACTTGTGTCTGAATTTAAAAGGTGTGTCTTGTAGACAGCACAGATTTTGATGTTTGTTCTTTAGCTAGTCAATCTCTGCCTTTTGATTTTAGTGTTAATTCACATTTAATATAATTATTAAATATGACTAGATTTAGACTCCAATTTGCTTTCTATTTGTCTCATTTTTATTTCTCTGTTCCCCCATTTCTGCCTTGTTTTTTATTAAATAAGTGTTTTTTAGTATGCCATTTTAATTCCTCTATTAAATTTTTTAGCTGTCTTTCTTTGCTTTATTCTTTTAGTGGTTGCTCTAGGGCAGCTGTTCTCAGCGTGTGGCCCCTACACCAGTAGCATCAGTATCACATGTTAGAAATGTAAATTCTTGGGCCCTATCCCAAGCCTACTGAATCAGAAGCTCTGGGAGTGGGGTCCAGTAATATGTGTTTTAACAAGCTCTCCAGGTCTATCTGATGCACACTGAAGCTGTGAGTCGGCCTCTGGAGATTACCTCTTTAAATTGTAACAATCTAGTTCAAAGTAAAACTGACTTATCCCCAGTAAAATATAAGAACCTTGCACCAGCACAATTCCATCCTCCCTTTCCTTTGTGTTCCTGTTACCACACATTCCATCTATATATGTTAAAAACCTAATCTTCGGTATTATAAATTTTGTCTTAAATAATCAAATCTTTTAAAGAATATATGTGTGTATTTATTTATTTATTTATTTATTTATTTTTGGCTGCATTGGGTCTTTGCTGCTGTGCATGGGCTTTCTCTAGCTGCGGTGAGCGGGGGCTACTCTTCTTTGCGGTGCATGGGCTTCTCATTGTGGTGGCTTCTCTTGTTGTGGAGCATGGGCTCTAGGAGCATGGGCTTCAGTAGCTGTGGCACGTGGGCTCAGTAGTTGTGGCTCACGGGCTCTAGAGCACAGGCTCAGTAGTTGTGGTGCACAGGCTTAGTTGCTCCGCAGCATGTGGGATCTTCCCAGACCAGGGATCAAACCCGTGTCCCCTGCATTGGCAGGCGGATTCTTAACCACTGTGCCACCAGGGAAGTCCTATAATATATATATTTAATGCAAACGATTTTCTCTCATTTCTTACAATATATTTAGAAAATTCTTTCTCAGAGGAGATATCTACTTCTACGTTTTCAGGTTTAAAAATTTTAAACATTTCATTTTCTCTCTAGTATTAATTTTGGCATATGATGTGAAAATAAAATTCAAGAGTAATTGTTGAAAAGATCAAAGGAGGTATATTATTAATAGTAGTAAGTGAAAAGATACTGGTGGAGAGAGACAGAAAACATGGTTTAGATCTAAGCCTCATTTCTTCTAAAGGCTATACAAGGGTACTGAAGTAAGTTCAGAAGCAAGAAAGTGAACAGAATGAAGCATCTGTCTCAGTGTCTCCACTCTACACAGTAAATACAGTCAAAGTGTTTCAATATTATCACGTTTGATTTTGCTGGACCCACTTACCTTAACATTATAGCAGCGAATGGTGTGATCACTGGAACCAGTATAAAGGGCAGCATTCTTCCCAGAGGTCTGAGTAACCAGGAGGCAGTTCACTTTGGAGGTATGGCCCTCAAAGACACCAATATACTTCCGACTCTAAAGTCAAGCACAGTTCAGATCATTACTTGTGGATATAAATGGATTAGATAATGTATTTCCTCAAAAAAAAAAAAAAAGATGCTAAAACATACAGTTCATTGTTGTAGCCTCAGAGTCTAGAATAGTACCTGGTATCAAAAGGTGTTCAGTAAATACCTGTTCACTGAATGCCCAGCAAACAGTCACATGTACTGAGGTACCTGTAACTATATACTAACTGAGCCATAAGTTCGTTTGGGTTTTTCCATAAGATGTTACAGAAAAACCTGAACAAACTTTTTGGCCAACCCAATACTTAGGGCAATTTGCTATAATAAGACAGATCAGAATTTTAGTTAATATCTAGGGCAAGGCTCTCCAACAATGTGGACCAAAAAGCTAGCAAATCCAAACTATAGCTAATTACCCAAATAAGTTCCTGCATTTGATCAGTATGCAGAGCATGCGCCACAATGTTCAAAGACATGTCAGGTGCCATCACAGGTCTAGTGTTCCAGGTGTGGTTTCATAATGGAACATCCTGTTGTCTCTGTGCACATACTGTTATATATTTAGAATGTACATATATACCTATACTTACCTTTCAGTTCAGAGTTAGAGCCAATTCCCCAAATCTTACACTCACACCTCCTGGTACCATTGCTTCCTTCCTTCAGTCATCCCTGTTGCCCTCACATTATTAGGCTAAAGAAACCTATATACCTGTTGCCTACAGCAAACACATTTTCTCAGTCCATCATCAATCTAATCTTTTGATTTTCAAGGACTTCATCAATTTCAAATACTTTCACCATATTTGTTCAAACATAGTGTTCCTAAAGTTTCTTGGCTATCGTTGTAGATAAACAGAATTAGTTTGATGCATACCAGACTCAAAACTCAAAAGTCCATTCTATGAAAATTGAGAGTAATGAGCATTAGATTATCCTAAGTGTGGGGTAGTGGAAGACCGTTGCTCTTCTTAATAACCGGGATAATTAATCAACTCTCAGGGAAAATGCCTCCTCTTATATTGACTACTTCCCCAGTACTCACTCTATCCCTTCTCTATTATGTAGCAGCTATGTGACAGACCTCAGCATCAACTCCAGGGCTGGGACCTGACTGTTGCGAGCCTATTGTTATAATCCCATTTCCTTTTGCCAAGTGATTGTTCAGAGAGGAAAGCACAGGACCCTTTTTTGGTGGTGGGAGGGAAAAGAAACCCCTGTGGCTACTGACATCTATCTGTGAGCAGGAGGAGAACTTGCTTTAGGAAGAGGTGATATCAGAGAAGGCAGAATGGAGATAAAGAAAGAAATTAAGTCTCCAGTGATCCCACTGAGCCACTGGATCAACTGTATCTAAAGTTAGTCTAAAGCCCACTCCATCTCTGGACAGCAAATAAACTCCTAGTCTAAGAGACAGCTAGTTGGAGTTTCTAAAACCTGCAACCAAACAAAAATATTCAAACTGATGTATCAACTTACCACGAGATTATAAACTCGGACAGTTTTATCTGCTGAACAGGTATACAGTAAATTCCCAAATATTTGAATTGCATTCACTGCAGCTTGGTGCCCCTCAAAGCTCCCTTCTGTGGGCTCATCATCATCTCCTGGCTCTGAAGATATTTCTAGAAAACAAGAATATGTTTCAGAGATGTGTCTGCTTGTGTCTCAAAAGATACTAAAAAATTTAAAACATTACGAAAAAGTGGTCTCTGGATTCTCCTTAAAGCCTAGTTCCCCCAGCAAAACACCATATTTTCATTAGTGATCTTCATTATGAAGATTTCATAATAAGAAAAGGCAGGGAAGACCTTTCACTTAGGAACAAGATACTTATATAGTGAGCTTTGAGTGATACCCATAAGGCACCAAGTATCTTTCCACATCCAGTTTCCTCTGCTGCCAGTTATTTTGTTGAGTAAGGAATTAAGTAGTTCCTTCTCAAAGCAAAACACCCCAGAGCCAACAAAACCTTAATACAATTGTCCCTTGGTATCCAAAGGGGACTGGTTTCAGGACTCCCCCACCGCCCCCACACCAAAATCCACAGATGCTCAAGCCCCTTATATAAAACGGCATAGTATTTGCATATAACCTATACACATCCTCCTGTTTACAGCTGACCCTTGAACAACATGGTTTGAATTGTTGAGGTCCACTTACACACGAGTTTTTTTTTTTTTTTCAATAAATGCATATTACACGATCTGCAGTTAGTTGAAGCCATAGATACGGAACTGAAGATACAGAAGGCCAACTTTACTAATTAGTTGAACACGTAAGACAGCCAGGTAAGAGAGACGGGAGTAAGAAACTGAAATGCCAGGATTTGAGGATTTAGGGATACCATAACTGCTGGTCAAAGCAATCCTCTTGGTAACAAGCCCAGTCCCTGCCCCCTACTGTATAAGCATATTTAAGTAGATTTAAACCCTGGCTCTAATATTTACAAGACTTTTTTTCTGTGATTAATTTAAATAAAACTGAACAACCAAATACCTGAAGAGTTCTTTGATCCTTTTATGGAGGAGATCACAGTCTGAGTTTCTGCCACACTACAAAATAATAGCAAAAGTCTTCTTAGCATCTGTGTGAACAGGCCAGGCAGTAAAACTTACATTTTCATGACTCAAAAGATTGTTCTAAACAATGGACAAAATAGCAATGATATGAGATCGGTTTTTCCACCTGAAATTTCTATATGAAAGGAAATAAAAGTACAGTAAATATTTACAACACAAATGAGAAAGCAGAAAATCTCCATTGCTAAGGTTTGATTCTTCCATACCCATTATCCCTACTGATTTTCTATAAATGTGACTCTTTAAAAAAATTCTGATTCAGAACAAAAAGTTCTATTTTTTAAGAATAGAACGGTGAAAGCTGTTCTGATTGGACCAACACGGTGTCCTTACCTTACAGGGATGCCATCTTTATAACGGGTGCCAATCTCACTGGTAGAGCTAACTTCATCACAACCAGAGCGAGAAGTTTCTAATGAGTTTAGCTCTGTGGAGTTCCGAATATCCTTTTTAGATGGGCTGTCTGGTTTCTCTTCTCCAGATTCACAAGAATCAATGGCTACCACTTCTAACTGAGGATTAGGAATTTCTAGGACTTCCAGAGACGAGTCACTATCTGGTTCATCTCTGACACTCTCTTGTTCTGGACCAGTTCTGCTATCTTCCCAGGTGGAGGTTGTCACTTTCCCCCCTTTAGTGGACTTTCCAGTTTTTACTTTCCTTACAGGTTTAGCAGTAAATATATCCTGTTCAGTGTCACTGTTCTCAGGAACATGGGCAGCCCGCAGAGTTTTCTTCTTCCTAAGCTTCTTCTTTTTCTTGTTCCCCCTAGCTTCAGCTGATGTCAGAGTGGACTCTGCCTGTTGTTCTGGATGGTCAGCTGGAGAGTGGGGCTCTTTCTCTAAAGGGGTTTCTGAAGCAAAGGACAATCTTGGAAAAGAACTGGTACAGGCTTCAGACCCGCTGTTGCCTCTGTTTGGCTCTTCACCTTCTTTATTTATGCTAGGAAGACCAGATGATTGGGAAGAGGGATTGTTCCCTCTGTTTCTGGTATTTCCTTGCTCCACAGAAAACTTCAGTTCTTGGCTAGGCTCATGGAATCTCTCTGTTAGCTCTGATAAGGACAATGCTGCAGTGATAACTGGATAAACTGGACTACTGTCACTGATCTCTCCTGAATTGAGAAGGAAAAAAAAAATTATTCCATCGTTTTTGTGTCTGGTATTTGTAGTCATAAACTACAGTTATCACTGATTGAACTTCTACCAAATAATGACATTTCGATATGTTAACAGCTTTAACAGTCATGGTTTAGTTATCTCACCCCTCAGCTTCCCATAACCTACACATATTTCTATTACAGTATTTATATACTTTGCCTTGCATTAATCTCACAAATTACATGCATGTCTTATACCCTACAAAAGCTCCTTTTATGGGCAGGGATTGTTTCTATTGATCTTTTTTCTTTCTTGTTTGAAATGTCCACATATTTAACAATGTGTTTTATTCTTAGCAGACACTTAAATATCTATTTAGCTAAAGTGCTTTCACCTTTATTTCTTAGAAGTTTTCATTATGCATTTTACCTGTATATCATCCAATTTAGCTACATACTAGCAGTTAAAAAGTCAGCTGACTTAAAATGTCTATTTTCCTTGACTTAGTTATTTCATGTCTAGAAATTTAAACTGATGAAATAATCACAGACATACTCAAAGACATATACAATGCAGCGTTATACAGAATACAAAAAAAGGAAAAAACGTAAATATTCAAAGATTATATAAATTATTGTATATTCAGATTATGCAACTTCTGAAATATTATACAACTAGTAAAATAGTGTTTTAGGTGAATTATTTTTATGACACAGGAAAATGATCATAATTAAGCGGGAAAAAAATCAAGTTATAACAGACTATGACTTGTCCTTTGTATAAAGTCTCGTGTAAACACATAAACATTTATAATTTTAAAAGACTGAAATATATAACAAAATAACAAATCCACATTTTTATAGTTTCCCAATTTTTTACAATGAACATGAATTAGTTTTGCAATCAGAAAAGGAAATAAAATACAAGCTATTTTTGAAAAAAATACTACTAGTTTTTAAAAAATACTAAATAGTATCCATATAAAAATAACATAATTCAATATGAAAGATAATATACATTTGATATAGATATCAATGATTAGTGTGGCAACAGATAGCAAAATGTAGGATAATTCTTCAGACTTTTTGTTTTTGCTCAAAAAAAAATCACACAATATCAGTTTGCTTCTTTCATTTTAATATTTATTTATTTATTATTTATTTATTTATTTATTTAGGTTGTGTCAGGTCTTAGTTGCAGCAGGTGGGATCTTTAGTTGCAGCTCACAGGCTTCTTAGTTGCAGCATGCAGGCTTCTTAGTTGCGGCATGCGGACTTCTTAGTTGCGGCATGCAGACTTCTTAGTTGCGGCATGCATGGGGGATCTAGTTCCCCAACCAGGAATCAAACCCGGGTCCCTTACATTGGGAGCATGGAGTCTTACCCACTGGACCACCAGGGAAGTCCCTGTTTGCTTCTTACTTAATTTTCAATGTAGCACCACTGTGGTTATGCAAACTTCAGATGAGATTTTAAATAGCTTGGAAATTATTCTCAAATGGTAACTAGGTAAGAATTATTTTATGAAGAGAGTAAAAACCCTGGCTATTTCTCAAAACTGCCCAAGTTTCTATTAGATGATTCCAAACCCCAGAGCCCTCTGCCTTTCATCATGGCCACCTGCTCCTCAGGTCTATATTAACCCTAGTTTGTACTTGAAATGATAAAGATAGTTAAGTAATGAGAAATTCAGAGGATATATCTTATCTAGAAAATTGACTAAACAACTTCAATGCCATTTATCTCACAAAAACCAAATAATTCTGCACCAATCCTAATAAATGAAACCTGTTAAGTGCTAATCCAAAGTCACTTCAGTAATCCTACATTAGAGAAAATTAGAAAAAGGTTACCAATATTTAAATAATCTTCCTAAATAAGAAAACTTCAAGAAAAACTGTAATAATTTCAGTTTTAATGGGCAAGTATGATGTTACATCACTGATATAAAATTGCCGTAGACCCACTACAGGGTTGCCCTTAACCCAGAGAAAAGTTTACATACTATTAGCTTGCAGTAATTCCTTGGACACATTGCAAGCAGAGCCTTGTGACACAGCATTCACATTCTCATCTTGTTCAGGAGACATGGGTTCTTGTTTAATCTGAACTGATGAGTCCGGAGCAGGAACGCTGCCATGGGCTTGGAAAGTAGATGTGATTCCTTGGAGAGGGGCTCCAGTGGATGATGGAGACACATGGGAAGATGAAGGCTCCAGGAAAACCGGGAAAAAAGGAGTAGGCAGCAGTGTGGCATCAGCAGATGTTTGAGATCTAATGTTCCTTTGTTCTCGTGTAAGGTTACAGGGAACCTGGTCTGGACGCTCAGAAGGTTCATATGTTTCTAGAATGGGAAACATACACAAATGCAAAAATGTTATCTGAAAAGCCACTCATTTTTGAGCCAATTTGTATTTTTAAAGATTACAAGAGAATTTTTAAAACCCTCATAATTCTTTAAAACAGATTATTATATAAGCTATAATATACTATATATATATTATATAATATATATATAACCACCAAGGATACAGACAGAACAGGCATTAATATTCCAATTTTTCAGATTTTAAGTGACTTATCCAAAGTCACGTCGGTACTAACAGAAGAGTCAAAATTTGAACCCTAGTCTTAGGATTCCTAACCCAGGACTCTTTCTGTAACATTATCTCCACTGCTAAGCACTTTGGGGATGTACAGTCTCACAGGCCTTTCTATAGAAGGATGAAACCAAGGAGACACGAGAAAAATCATATTAACTTTTTCAAAACTACTTTAATTCCCCTCCACAGAGAACCAAAAAATAACAAGTTACAGAGGGTCCAATCCATCAGATTCTCTGAATACCTTGTAATCCCTGTAGAATCTGTATTCTATGGGTCCTCAGGGCACTCATCTCCATAGTTATCTAAAAATAAAGTATTTTGTTAAGCATTTTTAAATCCAACTTCAAGATGATCCATTTTCACTAGACATTCCATGTGCTACTACCTGCTGCTTGAGCATAAGTAGCCTCTGAACTTCAACATAAGCTGTCTGAAGAGCTGCACGGGCTTGCAGAAGGTTGTTATCCATGCACTGCAATGATTTGCTTAGTTCTTCCTCCCTTAACGAAATATGCAGCAGCTGGTCAACCTGAGAACGTTCTGTCAAAAGAAACCATAAAGTTCAGTTTAATACTGGAGACTTCTCTTTAATAATACAGTTCCTCAGAAGATGGAACTGCATCAATTGTCTAGGACAGGCCTTTATTTTCTCCCCACTAGGTCACTGGAAGGAGACTCATCAAATTTTACAAATCATGTAGTCAAACCTGATGTTGTCAGAAACCAAGCCTCATGGTTTCAAGCGTACCACCACATGCATGGTACCAATTTACCAAATCACCATCTTCCACCATGACCCTTCCAAACAACATCTCTGCCCCAGGCAAATCAACTCTTGTAGGTTTCATCTCCCATGTTCCTTTATCTACTACCCTCTTCACCCAAGGCTTTGGCTTAGATTGGGCCCCAAACCTGAACTGCTTGCACTCTCTTCCCGATTCATATTTTTCTAGTCTGTTAATTTAAAGTAGTTCTCTTTATTACAAAAGGCATCCTGAAGAAAATATAGCTTTGAAACAGTATACTTAAGTTACTTTAAATAAAATGTTCTACTATGTGCACGTATTTGTCATCTTTATGTTTGCCTATTTCCCATTCAATACTCCAAGACCTCTCCCCTAAACTCCAGACCCACATATCCAACTACCAACTTGATACCTCTACCTAGGTGTCTCTAAAGTCCTTTAACTCAAGGGATCCAAAAGGGAACTCACCATCTTCCTCTACCCTCAACCTGCAACTCTCATGGAGTTTTCTAGCTCTACAAATAATGCCATCATCCACCCAACTGCCACACCCAGAAAATGAGGTCACCCTTGACTCCCACCTTATCTATCACATCCAGTCACCGAAAGTTCATCTAATCACTTCCTGCACTAGCCCTTATACACTAATGGTGTTAGAGTCAGTGGAAGGCAAGAGTCATAGAAGCATATTAGTCAGGGAGCCACACTAATAACTTCTCTACCTAACTCACATGAGAAAAGCAACCAAGATGCCTCAAAAATGGAAAGTGAGAGAAATGGCTATAAATGACCAAGAGGGATAAAATTTTTACTAAATGTCCTTATTCCTCTTCACCCCACTGAAAAGGCCCAGTGACACTTTCTAGCTATACACTGAATTCAATTTGTCCGAGATATATATTAACTTTAGTTTTCAGGTCTAGGTGGCATCATATATTTCTTCTACAGCTGCAACTGGATATAGTAGGAAATCAAACTTTTTCTATGCCCTTAAGCAAGATGACAAAAATAACAAATATAAATAAATAAATAAATGGGCATTCCATGTTTGATAAGCTACACTCTGTATCAACTTGTAAAAAGGCTGAATTGCTGTAAGAACAATTTCTTTCTGCCAGAATATTCTATACTATACCTTTCTTTCCTTTAATTTTCCTTCTTTTATTTTTTCTCTCAAGACTTGGGAGTTCAGGAGAAGATCCATCCTAAGGAGATAAAGAAAATTGAATAATATTAAATATGTAAAGGCCATTATCCAGGAGGGGAAAAAAAGAACCAGTTCTAAGATCGTCATACATTATTCTTCATTATTGCTACCATCTCTAACAGGGCAGTAGGAGTCTCATGAACATGGTATGAACTCATATTAGTTGAATGAATGTATCTGATTAAAAAAAAATACAATCCAAGATCAAGTACCTCCCTAGCATCCTAGAGGGACGTTAATCCCACAGGGCTTAGGCAAAGCATATCACCTTGGTAAAAGCTAATAATACATGAATCAGATTTCATAGTTTCTACTTTAGAATTCAACAAGGAAATCTTTACAACAAAAAACTCAACAGCCTGAGACAAGCCCCAAGATATTAGCTTTGTCATAAGACAATCTCTCATCCAATAACATCCATACAGCATCTAGCTCAAAGGAGCAGAGTTGGAATGACTACTTTGTTATATTGTCCCAATATTAAAGGAAACAGCCCATTTTCTCACAGTGCCAGATTCCAGACTATATTACCACCAGCAACTCTTTCTTTTCAGAAAGGGTTAGGCAATATTAACATCACAGGTGCCAGAAGAGAACTATCAGTGAAGTAATGGATTCTAAAAAGACCAAGCTGGGTAACTTAAGTACAAAAGATAGAGTAACAGAGACTAAGACTATGCTCATATAGATGTACTCTCATAGTATAAAACCACCTTAGTGTTAAGCCTAGTAGTTCTGGGTCCGACAAGCATACATGCCCTACAAATGCAACACTAGAGTACCTTTCTTCAGCAGCAGTACAGAATGCATCATGAAAACAGATAAAGTTACAGCTGAAGATGTGGCTCATTCCTTGGTCAGGTGATACAAAGAATCATTGGCTTAGATACTAGTTTTAGAGATGACTTCATATTTTCCTAGTACTATACATTCATATTCAATTACATCTAACTTACTAGAGTTACTCAGTTAAAGAAACCCGTAGGATAAGAA
This sequence comes from Balaenoptera ricei, assembly GCF_028023285.1. Taxonomy (NCBI): domain Eukaryota; kingdom Metazoa; phylum Chordata; class Mammalia; order Artiodactyla; family Balaenopteridae; genus Balaenoptera; species Balaenoptera ricei. Next base: position 102,458,396 of record NC_082640.1, on the reverse strand, counting down.
TATGAAAGTAAGAGTAAGCTTCAGAAATCTTTTATTCCAGAGTAGGGAGAACCACAACACCAGATACCCAAGAAAAATTAAACAGTTAAGTCCTTCTAATTAAGGCCAAGTCGCCACATGAAATGTTCTACAAAAAGCACAGGAATCATACTCACTCCAGTGGCTCTTCGTTTCTTTCTAATATTCTGGACATCATTTTGTTCAGCACCAGAAGTACAGCTACTGTCTGTGGCTGCATCTGTCAAACTGGAGATTGCAAGGGCTAAGGCTGCATTTGATGATAAAGAGTTTCCTTCTCCATTACTCTCCTGGGCATTGTGATTCTCTGAAAGTGGTGTAGAGCTCTCCTGGCTGTGCAGGTCTGTTGCCAAATGCATCAAAGGTATCGTATGGTCAGATGATAATTGAGCACTATGTCGCCTTCGAGTAGCAACATTTTCAGCTCTTTCACCTGTTCTTAGGGAGGCAGCTAGAGGTGTCACTTCCTGCTTAAGGCCCATGGTTGTTTTTTGACTCTGTGCAGACCTCAATGAGCTATTAGGTGAAAAAATCTGCTGGGGCTCATTTTCTTTGCCTGTACCTTCCTCACTGAAGAAGCTAAACACAGAAGGAGCCCTGTCCATGATCACACTGCTCTCTGAAAGGCTTCGCTTCCTTGCCAACCCAGGGGATGAAGAAATGGAAACACCTTCCCACTGGAATCCTTCTAGACTGGACAGATCAGGCTCCCCATCCAAATCCAAGACCTCTTGTTCATTTTGAACTAGAGGCACCATCTCGATGCCGAACCTCGAGAAAGAAAGAAAAAGAAAAATAATTAATCAGACATGGTTGGGAGAGGGGGCACCACTTAATATGCCAGACTCTGTTAAGCACTGAGGTTACAAATATAAATAGATGGTTTCTGCCCTCAAGGAGCATTAAGAGTTCTAAACATAAAGTAAGTTAACTCTACTGTAAGTATTATAATGTAACAAGTACCAAATTAGATATTTGTATACAGCTATATACAAAAGGAGGGAATAAAAACTGAGGGTTTTATTTAATATGGAGCTCTAAATCAACAATAATAAATACGTAATTTTTAACAGCAAACAAATAAAAAATAAACAAAAATGTTTATTAAGCATTTACAAGCAGCAGACACCATGCTAAGAACTTTAAAATCTCAATGATACAAGTTACAGGAAGAGAAAAGGGGGCACAATAAGTATGTTATTTCGACAAGGATAGAAATTTAAGCCTAGAGGGCTATGTAATTATAAAGCAGGATGATTTTCAAACTTTGCTACTTTCAAAAGTAGCAAACCTATGTTGAATGCTGCTTTACCATTCAGAAAAGTTTAGTGCCTCAACATAAGATGAATAGCCAAACTATTACACAAGTACTTAGGAGAAAGTATTTTGTGATCACAAATACAATGCCTAGAGCAAATACAGAAGGATAACCATCCACACTTTCTTAGAACAGTAATGTAATGAACAGAAAGGTAATGAGACAGAAAGGTAATGAGAACAGTTATACCTAAAAGTTGTACCACTCATTAAGATCTATAGATAGATACAGAGCTATAGATTGACTTTTTTTATGCTGTCACTTTATGGCCCCTATCACCAAAGTGCTAGATTTCTAAGTTTTTTTCCTTGTCCCTACTTCATTTCTCAGAAGTAGGTGTGCTTCTTTTTAACCTGAATTCCCTGCTAGGAAACACTTTATTCCATTTGTTATAGAGTAGCAGTCACTCTTGGATATTTAAACCAGACATCTACAACGTATATTTTTTGCAAACATTTAATTAAATTTAACAAGGAGAATTCTCTTGACCAGAATCAAAGGGTAAGTTTAAAAGAAAAAAAGGGAAATGGATACTGAAAAGAGGCACACACCTGGGTAAGCCTTTGCCTAGCTCTTGCTTTTTCTTGGTTACTTGCTGAATGACCTGTTCCCAGTTGACATTTCTCCGAGATGCATTTAGAATCTGCCGAAGGGTTGGCTTGAGCCCAGACTCCTTCTCTGTCTCACTCTTTCGATGACCACTGATATTGCGGATGCGGCGAGCACTGTTGAGGTTTGGCTCAGGAAGGTGTGCTCCAGTTTTGCTCTTCAAGCTAATGTGACGGGTTAGATCTCTCTGGAGTGAGGCAGGAAAGCCAAGCTTACTTAGTTCAGGCAGGAGAGGGCCTGAGGGCTGACCTATATCGTTTTTTTGAAGCTCAGCATCCAAGCTAGTACTCTCAAAGCCTTCTGTTTCATAAGATACATGAGATTTAACAGGGTCATCAACCTGTGCATCTTCTAGAGCAGTTTTCAAATCTAGCAGTAAGTCAGAGTGTGGGCTGGCTACAGATGTCATTTGTAACTCAGATTCTTTCTGGTGAACTGTTGAGTTACATGGGGAAGTGGATGGTTTTCTAGATGTTTTCAGGTTTTGGTCATCCCCCCTTTTCTCATCAGCAGCATGAGTACTGCAGGATAAAACTTCTGTAGTTGCAGAACCCAGGGTTCCAATTTTTGTTCCATTCTTTTGTGCATCAGATATCTCTCCATCACTTTCATCTTCTAATGCGTCTACTTGAAACTCAATCTTCAAAGATCCTTTTTCAGACTCTTCTACATTCCTACTTGCTTTTGCATAATTCCTGGTCCTTTTAGAAGCGCTAAGAAGTGGATTTTGCAATGACTCATTACACTCTAGCACATCTTTGGCTTTTTGTAATGTATCACTTAAATTTTCATCAGGTTCCCTTTGAGTTCCAAATGTACTTTTATGCCCTTTTAAAACACGAGGACCTGAATTTCGCAATTTGGGTACGTAAGAACCCTGATTATCTTCCACAGTGGGTTTGTTCAAGGGGTTTGAGTGTTCTCCAGGAAAAAAAGAATTCGTTTTGGTGTTTTTTGAGGGATTCTTTGAATCTTGCTTTTGAGGAGCTGATTTAGTGACTGGAATTGGAAGGAGTGGGGATTTTAGCAATGGCATCTTATTTAAGGTATGCTCTTGTTCAGGTTTTTCTATAATGGGGCACTCTCTCACTACCTCATAGGAAGCAGTGCAGTCAGAAGTGGCTTTATGATTAAGAGATCTAGTATGTGTTTCTTTTTGTGATTTCAGTGCTGGAGAATTATTTCTTTCATCAATTTGGGGCTCTTGTATTCCTGTGGTTATCAAGCTAAAATCAAAGAGAGGCTTGTCTATCGTTTCCAACTTGTTACCAGTGACTTCTTTCACTCCCGATTGTAAATCCAGAGTCTTCTGGGAAGGGTAAGGAGTCCAGCGACGGAGCTTTTCCCTTGCTACACTGCCATTCTTCCCACCAACTTTGGAAGCTAAGGTATCTGTTTGTTTAGTGGTTTGGCTTTCCAGGTGCTCAAAATTGAAGTCAAGTAAGCCTTCTGAAGAAAACTTATCACTTGTAAATCCTTCAGAAGGACCTCTGTATGTGGCGACTGCACCAACTTTGCCATTTTCTTGCCGCTGCCACTTATATCTCTCTTGATTGTATTTGTTTGACTTAGATTTCTTGTTCCATAGCATAGTCATGTCTTCCATTTGACAGTTAGAATTTCTGTTTCTGCTTGGTTGAAATTTGTCTCCGGGGCCACTGTAATTCCAACTATTTGTGCTACGTACACTGGATTTCCAGTTTCCGTTACTGCTGTTCATATGCCGACTGGAAAAGCCACCTGTTCCTTCAGAATGCCAACTGGAATTCCTTCCTGTACCATTATGATTCCAATCTACCATTCCACTATTTGAATGCCAACCACCTCCAGAATTACTATGGTTGTGAAACCAAGTTGAGGAGCCTCCTGTAACACCCTTATGCCAGCCAGAACATCCCCTTGATCCACCACTACTCCTCGAAGAATGTGGGAAGCTGTTTTTCCTCGTATTATTATAGCCATCTTTCTCCCATTTCCGGTCCCGCTGAGGAGGTCCACGATGATGCCATGCTGGCTGACTGTAGCTCTCTCTGTCTTGGTAAGGAATTCGGTCTTCTCGTCTCCGTTGGGATCGCCTGTCATCGGAGTTTATTTCTTGGCTGCTATTGGAAGGTTCATCTTGCCTGGAAGAAAAAGTCTTTCATTAGTGATTTAAAAGAGTTCTGCTGGTCCCTCTACAGGCATAACCCACCAAACTTCCCCTCTGCCTTCCTCCTCTGTTACCTAGAATATGTAACAGAGACTACTTTTATTTCAAATAGTAGGTGCTTTCATATCTTTAAATGATATAAACTTATATTTCACAATTTGTTGATTAGAAACTAATATCTTGTGTCTCCAATCACCCCCAAAATATTAAAAACTTGACACATTTATACTATCTTCCCTCTCCTGCTCCTGTTTTTCTCGGCATATTCTGGGATTTTGTCCCTATCATCCAATTATTATTTTTATATTATACAACTTTTTGAAAATAAGAACAAGTATATTTTGTAGCTATGGTTAGTTATCATAGTTAATACAATTTAAATTCACCTGCTCTTAATACCATGATTTCTTCAATAGTTGGTTCTTTCTGAAAACCCAGATTCTTAACCTATTTTAAATGGTAAGATTTTACTTTGCATAATCACTTTCATTAATGAACACTTTATTAAGTACACATTCAGTGACTGTTAGTGGTAAAAGAAAACTTTTATGTATAGTTCCTCTTCCTGAAGGGCTTATAATCTAGCTAAGGAAATAAGCAGGGTCACAAACAGGAGTAAAATAGCACATAACAAGTAGGAGCCACAGTAAGTGCTATAAGGAGCTTCATGAGCTAGAGGTTTTTATAAAGAAGCTACAGCTGTTTCAACTATTCATGTTAGACAAGGAGCTCACAGAAACGTGAATAAATTTAAGCAAACATCACAGGAATAGGCGTAAAATCATTTTTCTCTAAAAAGCGCCTATAGTATGCCTAGCTCAGTGCTTAGCATGTGGTATGTGCTCAAAAAATTGAATACTACTACTTAAAATGTATTGAGTACCTACTTATCATAAGGCATTTAGTGCTCATCACTTTACATAGATTATCTCATTTAATTTTCACAACTCTGCAGCAAGTGGCATTATTCCTACTTTTTAGATAAGGAAACTGAGGATTAGAGAGGTTAAGTAACTTGCCTAGAGCAAGATAGCTAGTTAGTGTTACGGTAGAGATCTGAACCTTGGTGTCTGACTCTAGAGCTCTTTTTTTTTTTAATTGAAGTGTAGTTGATTTACAATGTTGTGTTAATTTCTACTATACAGCAAAGTGATTCAGTTATACATATATATGTATATATACACAAATATATATATACATTCTCTTTCATATTCTTTTCCATTATGGTTTATCACAGGATACTGAATATAGTTCCCTGTGCTATACAGTAGGACCTTGCTGGTTTATCCATTCTACATATAATAGTTTGCATCTGCTAATCCCAAACTCCCAATCCATCCCTCCCCCACTCCCCCCTCCCCGTTAGCAACCACAAGTCTGTTTAGAGCCCACGTTCTTAACCACTAGACCTTGACAGAATAAAAATCTCGAAGTTTCTGCAGTTGGGTTCCCTCCTTAAATTTTAAACTCAGTATTGACTTTAATTGGCTTTAAAAGCTTCGAATGTCTATAAGATTTTGGACACAAATTGGAATTTCCTCCTTTTTCACATGACGGAATTAAAAGTTAATTTACCTAAAAGTTCAAACATCCACTTACATTATGAATTACAACTATTTCTAAACAGGAGACCCTAAGTCCCCAAGTGACAAGTGTTACTACAGATACTTGGAAGATTTTTGTACCACCATTAACCAAATTGTTTTTTTGTTTCTAGGCAGTATGAAACTTATGACATCCAAGGAGATCACTGACTTGGCTCCACTAATTATGATCCAGAAACGAGGAGAATTGGGCAATAAGTGAGTCACAAAGTAAAATTCCTAGATCATCATGAATTGGCTAGGTCAGGGGGACAATAGCATGCAGCTAAACCCACAGCCCAGAAAGAACAATCTAAACTAAAAACCTCATGAAGGAAAAAAGAAAAACACCTCATGAAGAAATAAGTAGATGACTTTATAAATAGGTCACCAAAGAGGCATATAAAAATAATCAAAGAATAGTATCTACAACATGAATGTCTAATTTATTGAGAAGCTCTTTTACCCTCTGACTTAATGTTTAATCATTTATACAGATAAGCTAATAGTGGCACAAGAGTGTAACAACAAAAATAGAAGTTAGTCTCCTAGAGGCTCCAACACCCTAAAACAAGAGTAAACTACAGCTATACTGAAAGTAGTGACAATGTCATTTGAAGGATAAGCAACTAATCAATTTAAGAACCATGTTGCTACAGACATTTTAAAACTAAGAAAGTCTCCTTTAAGGACTTGTTCAAAAAACTTTTAGCATATAGAATAAAAACTACTTCTTTTTTATATTCAAACCTCTAACTGAAAACGAAATACAGACCAGGGATAACTAGTATTCAAGAAGGATCTTTAAAATTTTTATAATTTGAAACGTTTTTTACCATGTTCTAGGACTTAAAAAATTACCCCACCTCATAACTGGTTCTATATCTCTTTTACTCATATCTGAAATTTTCTGCTTCATTAATTAAACTCTTCAGACCACATATCAGTAACGTTAAAATACAAAAGGCTAATACCTGAATTATAGATGTAGGTATGAAATTATGTAGTACAAGCTATAAAACTTCTATTGCTGAAATGATCCTGACACTGTCCAATTGAATATAAATTTATTCAATAAATATTTACTGAAGAAATTAATAATAAAGGGATAAATCAAATTTGGTAGAAGCACCATGTTAATTCACATTAGGCAAAACAATTTTTTCCTAAGGGATGAAATAAGAAATGCTATATAACATATTCAAATGAAGCTTATTCACTAATACCTTTCCACTAGAAAATCTGGATACCAAATAAGAATTTATTGGTATCCAAAAAAATTTGGAACTAATAAAAACAGTTCTAAACATAGTTATCAACATGGTAAAATTCAGATACATAGCAGCTATAGCTAGCTTTTAGGTAGGGTCAATACTGAGTTTTTGGTTTTTTTTTTTAAGGAGTTAATACAGTAGTTCAAGAAAGCATTCCATTGCCTTTTATAAATAAGACAGCAACTTCAAGGTAAACTTTAAAATTAAGATAAGTAAGTCTGTGGCACAACTTTGTAAATCAACTATATTTCAATAAAAAAATAAAATTTAATTTTAAAAAAAGGTAAGTCTAAATGCTATAGGCTGAAAAGAATGTAAATGGAAAATGTATTCTCTACTACATTCTGTTTCAGATAGGCTTTTTAAAATATCAAAATTATTACTTACCGACTTTGTTCTTTCCTTTGCTTTATTAACTGAACGAGTTCCTTGTCAAAATAATCTTCCTCTTCTTCTTCCTTTCCATCATCTTCTCTTTCCTGGGCATCAACATTATCTTTGTGCAATTGGCCAGAAATGTGCTTTGCATACGCAGAAAGACCCACTTCTGTGACCCCGCACACTCGGCACTCATGACTACTGTCCCTAGGGAAAGAGGGAGATGAGGGACATTCAATTCTCCCCACCGGCATGGCACACTCACAAGATCTGTTATAGTTTCCTCTGAAAGACACTGCACACTTTGGCACAGTGAAAAATTAGTTCTAATCAATTTCAGTGCTCCTTTCATCACTTTTAATAAGTTTGTTCATAAGTTACTTTTGAAATGAATTAAAGATTCTTTTCCAGCAATCAAGAGGCAATACACTTTAGAATAATATAGTTTAGGAGGAGAAATCTTCTTGAATTGCTGTACTTAAAACCTTGCCAGAGGAAACGTGGTGAAAGGGGAGGCAGGGCGGGGGGCTCAGAGCAAACAGAAGTTGCTCCAGAGCACACCCATGGTGCCAGCTGCACTCAGAAAGCCTGGCGACAGCTCTTACATTTAATCTCTGGCTCAAAAACTTTCTCCCAGTGAAAATTAAGGGGTGGAGAAAAGGGTAGGCAGTGTAGCCAATCATAACCTGGTAACTAAATCGGAACAGCTGGAGCTCTGCCTGGAATGTGAAGATTCCGGACCCCAGGGCAAATGATAGTAGTAGTCTCAGCAAACTTTTCTGGTCGGATGATACATGTGATCTACATTCTGCTTCAGAAGGGCTTATTTTAAAGGGAATGGAAAGCATTTCAGTTGTAGGAAGTTAACAGCTGTGCTAGGCAAATGGTTTTTCTCAGGTTTCAGAAAAGAACACCATTGAGAGAGAAGTATAACCAGGTTCTCGGTTAAGAAAGATAATTGGGCAGGCTTTTTCTTCTTTTACTTTACACACTTCATGGTATATCTCATACTTGGCCAGCTTAAGAAGCCAAAGTCTTGAATCAATGTCCAGAGCTGTAGTAGATGAATAATTTAACTGCTTTTTTAGCTTCCTGAGTCCGTTGATTGGCTCAGCGATCTATGCAGTCATTGATGAGAAACACCTGAACACCACGGGCACATGTGTAATAAATGGACAGTAATATCCACTCAATAATCCAAATTGGCTTAACTCTATCATTTGTCTTGGGTTAATACTAGTGATATTTTTGCACTTCCTATGCCATTCTATAAAAACACACATACAAAGACATGCTGTCTTTGATAAGACAGACAGACACAGAAATACATACACAACACTGCTTCATCTTCCCCTCACATATATCCAACAAGACATGGGCAGAATTCACATCAGTTAGCCAGAAGAGACCCTCAAAATTAAGCACCTCATTTACTAGAAGATGGTTTCTGTTACAGATCATCTGAATATTCATTAAAAACAGAAAACTTGGGCTTCCCTGGTGGTGCAGTGGTTGAGAATCCGCCTGCCAATGCAGGGGACACGGGTTCAAGCCCTGGTCTGGGAAGATCCCACATGCCGCGGAGCAACTAGGCCCGTGAGCCACAGTTACTGAGCCTGCGCGTCTGGAGCCTGTGCTCCGCAACAAGAGAGGCCGCGATAGTGAGAGGCCCGCGCACCGCGATGAAGAGTGGCCCCCGCTTGCCACAACTAGAGAAAGCCCTCGCACAGAAACGAAGACCCAACACAGCCAAAAATAAATAAATAAATAAATAAAATTTAAAAAAATAATAAAAGGAACAAGAGTTCATTTTAAAACAAAAAACAAAAACTTACTGAGCAACTACTAAATTCCAGGAAACAAGCTAAGTATATGGTTAATGGTGACAAATTATAAACAAACAATGCCCAGTAAGTAAACAAAACAGTTTTTTACTTTGTGCGAATCATGAAAAGCACCTCAGAAAAACGGAGAAAATTCGTAAGTTTCCATCTTTTTTTTGACTTTGTACCTCAAATGCTCTGGATGCGATATAGTCTTTGACATTAAGATTCATTTTAATGAGTTCTGACCAGATTCCCTGAATTACCCTGAATATCGATAGTTTAATTCCTTCTAATCCTCCAGGAACTTAAATACATTATTTTCACTGAGAGTTTTCAACTGTATTTTACTACAATTATATAGTTAAAGAAAAATAATCCTCAACTTTCTCCAGTTTACCTGGGATATCCACACTCTTCTCTCAAGCAATTAAAATTAAGGTAGTTCATTCAAAGTGAACGTTAACTTGTAACTGAAAGCAAGCCTTTTCTCACAGCAACACAGAGTGAAGTTTAAAATGTATATATAAATAGAAATCTATCCCCAATGGGCAGCATCAGAAGAATCTGAGGACTGTAACAAACTTGGCATACATAATTTACACTATAATAACAACTCAAATCAACTGAATTTTCTGGTTAGAAAATCTTTTGGGCTTTAAACTCTCTACAACTGTGGAAAATGTTTTTAGTCTACTTTTCTACCTAAAAGTTTATAGAACGCTAAACTGTATATTGCAGTACCAGGGACATCATTCTAAAAGGTATTCTTGAATAAAATCCCTGATTTTATCCTTACTTCCAAAATGCAGAGAATTTTTTTCTTTTTATTTTTTGGCTGCGCCGCTTGGCATGCGGAATCTTAGTTCCCTGACCAGGGACGGAACCTGTGGCCCCTGCAGTGGAAGCACGGAGTCCTAACCACTGGACCACCAGGGAATTCCCACGGAGAATTTTTCATAGGTCCAAACCATCAAAATCCCTCTTTAAAAGACATAATTGGAAAACCACACTGACTTTTTAAAATATTAAGGAATGTAGTATAAAGTAGACAGTAACTAACTCTGTTAAAAATAAATATCCATAATCATAAACCCACATATTTTGCAATTTCCAAAGCACAAGTATATGTTGGACATGTATCAAACACTCAAACACAGATTTTTAAAACATTTTTGCTTTCATTGCAAGAAAGAGTATTAACCATAATTCCGAAGTTACTTCATAGAAAAATACCTCGAGATCCTACCCAGAATGGTCTAGCAATAAGTGCAACATAAAAGTTAACACTAAAAACACAGATTTATCAAAACACAGAAATCCTTAACATTTTTCTTATAAATGAAATCTAGTTTGTTTGTTTGTTTGTTTTTTAAAGATAAGCTTTACAAGAAACTTCAAAAAGAGAAAAGAGAGAATCTACATTTATACTGGGAAAGAGCAGGATAGGTCAACCACATCTTGTGAAAATTCAAATGTGTCTGTGTCTGGAGTCAAGCATATTACAATATGCATTCAGGCTCCCAAATAGGGTGTTTGGGAAACCACATGTTCTTTAAAGCTAATAGCAAATTAAATAATATTTGAATGATGCTATTTTCCAATTTTTTATCAATAACCAGTTAAAATACTACTTTGTATAAATATATAAAGTAATTGTTGGGAAAAAAGTACCGGTTTACTTCCTGACTAATAAAGGCAATAATTTTCCTCAGAGCGTTTTAACAGAGGGCCCAAATTAGCTTCATCCTGTTACCACACAATTTCCTCTCATGTGTGAAAGGCAAAGCCTTCAGATATTCTATCCATAAGCTCCTCTTTATTAAGCTTGCTCTAACTATACCACAACAGCTGGCTGATAAATTAAGGTTTGTGGCCTTTTAATGGCATCTATCTGTAGAAACTACTTACAGGCCATACATCTGAACAAGTACATTAGGAAGAAATAGGGAAATGCTCCAGATGTCTACAATCATGAACTAAATAAGTTACTCACTTCTCAATCAAGCTTGCATTCAAAACCTAAAAAAATGCTTACATTTCTTAACCAGATCACAACCAAAAATTATAGTGATACTTAATATCAGAAAGCCAGTAATAAAACATGGAATCCAGAGGAAATAATCACAAACTGAGGATAGGAAGAAAAAAGATAATGACTGATAACTATTTGTCCCTTTGGTACAAACTAGTGATGACTGTTTGTCATGGCAATAAATGTTTCAAGTCAGTAAATGATTTTTAAGATTGTGTTGTTTTTTATAGTTTTGCCAGCTGTTTTTCCTTGCTACCTGCTTGCCTTCTCCCTTATAATCTGTACTGGCCAGGAAACCATACCAAACCTGATAGCACTATATCTAAAATATGAGTAAATTAAGTACCAAGGTGCTCTCCTCTAAATAAAATAAGTTTGGGTGTTAACAGTGACATTAATATTGTCAGTTCAGAGGCTTCCGATGCTTATTCCTTAACTATCTGATTATGCTCCAAATAACTAAAAACTGTAGACAAAATCTCCATGGCACAATTAAGTTGATGAGTGGGAGGAAAGGAGAAACAAATTACAGAACAATACATATATGGCATGTGGTTCAGTTATGGTAGTAAGACAAAACAAAATGTCTGTATATATAAATATAAATCTATGTACACACACAGAAAAGAGGTTTGGATAGGATATACACTAAACTGTTGACTTTCCTCTAAGAGGGGAGTAGGAAGCAGGGGAGGGAGTGAAAGGACCTCTACGTTTTTACTTTTTATGATTCTGTATTGACTATGAACATGAATCTTAAGTTATCAAAATTTGTTTTTTTAATGTTTTAATTAGCTAATGAGTGATCTTTGAATAAAATAAGGCATTAGTCTTAGAACAAAATGAGCTTCTCTCCTAATGACTAGATTTACTAACCTCATTTGTTTTGTTTGATTTTATAATACAGTACAGGTCACTAAGAAGCCCAGAAAAAGGTGAAATCCAGAAAGAAGTATGTTGGAAATGGGATCAAATAATTAAGGTAATCCACATATAGGGAATCAAAGGTTGGCTGTATTTCATAGGTTCCAATGATAATGAGTTAAAGATCATATATACTCAAGGTATTATAAGGGCTCTCCACATTAAATCCGAGTGAACGCCTCTTTTATACTGCTGCTAAGACCTAACCTTCACACAGTAAAGGACTGAGACCATGGAAAATTCCACTAATATGCTAAACAGATGCTGAAAGTTTAATAACATATTAATTTGCCCACACAACCTAAAACTATATTACTTAAAACACAAATAACTACAAATGACTTAGGTTGGCATCTTGATCAAAGCTTGCACAGTAAGTCCCCTACATACGAACGAGTTCCGTTCCGAGAGAGTCCAATTTGTTCGTAAGTCCAACAAAGTTAGCCTAGATACCCAACTAATACAATCAGCTATATAGTACTGTACTGTAATAGGTTTATAATACTTTTCACAGATAATAATACATAAAAAACACAAAAATAAAACATTTTTAACCTTACAGTATAGTACCTTGAAAAGTACAGTAGTACAGTACACCAGCCGGCATACAGGGGCTGGCATCAAGTGAACAGGCAAGAAGAGTTATTCAGCAGAGGAGGGAGAGGAGGTGGGAGATGGTAGAGCTGAAGGATAGTCAGCAATAGGAGATGGAGGGCAAGCTGCAACTTGCGTTCACTTAGATTTAATGTGGAGAGCCCTTATAATACCTTGAATATATATGATCTTTAACTCATTATCATTGGAAACTATGAAATACAGTCAACCTTTGATTCCCTATATGTGGATTACCTTAATTATTTGATCGTCACACCTGACGTTGACGGCACAGGTGCTGGTTCCTTGCTGGATTCAATTCTATCTACCCTATTGAAAAAACGATCCAGTGATGTCTGACTAGTAGCTCTTTTTTTCTTGTCATAGATAACACGGTAGCACTGGATTGCATTCTGAACAGCCGCTGCAGCCATCGTGTACCATTCTATGTTAAGGTCCTGTGCCTTAAAAACTAACAGTGCCTCCTCCAATAAAGAAAATCCCCTTGCCATTTCCTGCGTCATGAATCTCTTCGGTTCTTCAGTTACTTCTTCCTCTTGTCTCTCTTCATCCTTTCTCTGGGCCTCCACTTCCACCAGGTCTTCACTAGTAAGCTCTTCGTGTTGCACAGCGAAGAGTTCAACGAAGTTGTCCTCTTGCAGATCAAGCTCCAGCTTCTTGCTGAGGGTCACTAAGTTGCTGAAGACCTCTTTGAACTCCTCATCCACCTTCTCAAATCTACGAAAATCGTGAACAAACTGCAGGCAAAGGTTCTTCCAAACCCCATTCATGGTGACAGCTGTAACCTCATGCCAAGCAAAGTCAGTGTTTTTTATGGCCTTGTAGATGTTATAGTCCTTCCAAAATTGTCACAAGGTTGCTCCTGATTCGTCACTCACCTTTACCGCCTGACGAAAAGTGTGACATAAATAATATTTCTTGAAAGTTGCTACAACTCCCTGGTCCACAGGTTGGATGAGCGACATATATTCAGTGGCAGATGCACTACTTTGACTTTGGGATGAAAGTTGTCCATGAATGGGGGTGGCCTGGAGCATTGTCAAGCAGCAAAAGAATGTTGAATGGGACGTCCTTCTCCAAGCAATATGTCTCTACCTCTGGGATAAAGTGGCAGAAAAACCAGTCCTGGAAAATGGCCTGTGTAATCCAGGCTTCGCTATGTTTTCAAGGGCTCTTGGGTTCTCTGAATGATAAACTAAGAGAGGCTTCAGCTTCATATCACCAGAAGCATTGCCACCAAACAACAGAGTTAGCCTATGCTTTGCTGCTTTATAGCCTGGCATCAACTTTTCCTCCTTACTGACGCAACTTTGGTCTGGCATCTTCTTCCAGTACAGTCCTGTCTCAACCACATTAAAAACCTACTTGGGTAAATACGTGCCTTCATCAATAATTTCTCGAAGCATTTCAGGAAATTCCCGGGCAGCTACTGTATCTGCACTCGCTGCCTCACCACTTACTTTTACATTGTGAAGGTTGGCTCTAGCCTTGAACCGATGAAACCAGCCATGGTTAGCATTAAAAGACACGCCCTCTGATTCTTTGCCGCGTTTCTTCTTCAAGTCTTCATAAAGGCTTTTAGCTTTCTCTTGAATCAACATTAAGCTGAGCGGGACTCAACGCTGATGCTGATCCTACATCTGCACATTGAGAAGCTTCTCCATCTCCTCCATCACTTTTCCACGCTTCTTCAGTATTATTGTCGACATCATTGGCCCAGCAGATTTCGCTGTTCCATGATCTTGTCCTTCTTCTTTAGAATCGTGCTGATGGTTGAACAATTCATGTTATAAGAACAAGCGACATCTACCATCTTTTCGACTTGCTCCACTCTCTCAATTATTTTCACTTTGTTTCCGTCTTTATCGCTTGGCGCTTCTTAGCAGTACCAGCTACCTCACTGCTGCTTTTAAGCTTGCTTCTGGACATCCTGGACTTAAAATAAAAATACTGTACTACTGTACTCTCTATAGTACTTTACAGTAACGCACACAAAAGCACAACCACTTGCAGAGGATGCACGCACATGACAATGTATGCTAGACACATGAACTAACTTAAGTAATTGGACATGGGAACACACATTCCCATCTGTGAAAGTTCACAACTTGAAGGTTCATATGTAGGGGACTTACTGTAACCATTATTCATGGACTAAGGTATAATTCATGTTTCTGTTTCCCAAAGTTTCTCTGTTCCATACTGTATCCAAACTTCAAATTCACACATGTCCAAAACATCAAAAGAGGAAACTTAGTTGGAAAAAAAGACACGGGATATACATACATGCTACATTTAATGTCTTAAAGGTACTTATTTGTTAGATTTTCTTTCCTTAAACATCTCAAGCTTCAATTCACAAAATAGCATTCTTAGATACTCAACATTTATACATCTATTTTATTTACACTAATGAGATTCAGTGCTATTTAGGAGACTTTGGACTTTTCAGACTATTCCAGCAACAGTGAAGGTTTATGGCCTGCAATAATTTGAACACTGCTGAGGCAATAATATGAAATGTTCTAGTGGCAAGGCTGCTGTGTAGGAATAAGAAAGCTTACTAATGAGAGAACTAGCTCATCCCCACCCACCTTTGTTGTAATCTATTTGCTAGAGCTGCTGTGAATTCTACACATTTGAGATGCACAAAGATTTATCCCTTTTGAAGGCAAAAAAAAATCTATTGTACTTATTATTAATTCCAAAAGATAGTTCTATGCCGTAAGACAACATTCATTTATGAAGGATTACTATAAAATAAGCTGACAAGCACCATCAGCCCTCAGATCCCCCCACAACCAGAAGTTTACGGAAGACAGCCGTCCCATACCTGCCCTTCAGGTTCTCAAGTTCCCTGTGATGCAACATGCTCCGCATGTGTTCGTCCATCTCCTTCAAAATTAAAGAAAGCAGGTTAAACTAAGGGGGATTGCTTTGGGGAAAAAAATTCCTCTGTCCTGTTCAATCAACAATTGGGGCTCAAGCTCCTTGTATCAAAGTAGTGTTTGCAGTTACCATTCTCAATTCAATATTGGAATCAGTTCCTTATTAAGTAACTCTTTAGCTTGTTTTTTGACATATTTCATTTCTAAATAAAGCAATAGTTTAAAAAGACCTATTTAAGTGGCTTTTCAAAAAGTTTTGAAAGTATATTGTATTTAGGAGGCAAAAGACTAAATAATAAACAAATATGTTAAATTCTATCCCAATATAAGGAATTTACTTAAGTTTATTAAAAAAAAAAACTGCCTGAAATCACATAACTTCTCAACTACTTGGCTACTTTTCACCATACTCTCTTTCCCCACTCAACTGAGAGTTTCTCAACAGTTAGTTACAACTCTTACCCATGTCTTGGCCAGGGCCTGACATACAGTTACTAATATTTATTGAATGAACAGATGGATACATCAATTCTAGAGAGAAGTTACAGATATAACAGAATTTTCCTATAGTAGGTCAAAAAATGCCTTGAACACGGCAGTTCAATCACGGCTTCACCTTCACTGCCCACTCCCTTCCCCACACCAATTGATTTGTTTGGTTCCAATGAAAAGTTTGAAAATATACTAGATTCTCCCCTCCCTCCCTCCCACCCTTGGTGGGAAGGAAATAAAATCTGTGGAAAGAGCTTCCACTTATAAGTGCGAGCGTGACACACACGCACACACACCTCAAAAAACTCAAAGTTGCAAATGTCTGTCTCTCTGTCATACAAAGTATATATAGCCAGTATGCCATAATAGAGAATGGCTGTTTACCAATATGATAAAAGGGTTACTACAATTGTTGAGTATTACTATTAACTGTGCCCTGTGCTAAATGCCTCAAACATTTTCTCACTTGAACCATAAAACACTGCTAAGGGAGGATTATTAACATCATCAGGACACAAGGATGCAGAGAAGCTAATTTGTTTATTCACCAAATACTTATCAAGTGCTTCTTAGGTGCCAAGTACAGAGCTAGGCATTGAAGGGATAAGTGTGAAAATATTTAGTCTTGCCCTTTCAGAGTCACAGAGTATCACGTGGTGAAACTAGGACTCAAACTCTGGCAGATCCAACACCAAAGTCAACATTTCAAACACCATGTCACGTTGCAAGCATCTAGTGCATTGAGATTTTTTTATTATATACAATTCATTTGTCAAAAAGAGTACAACAACCTCTTCTTTAAGTTATCCACACACAGTGTGATACACAGTGTTATGATTCAAAACACTTCCTTTAAACGGCAATTTTACTGAAGATGACCATCATTTCCTTCCTATCTCTACAAATGCTTCATCCGGAAGGGAGAGTTTTACATGTGACCCCTTCTAGCTACAACTGATTGGCCATTAACCAGAATGAACATTTATAGAGCGGAAAACTAAGTCGAGTTAGTGACAGGATACAGAATGAAAAAATCCATGAACAATATACAACACCTGCTCAAATCTCTATGCTTCCTGTTGTTCAGTTTTTGTTTCCCGTTGCTCAGTTTTTCCTTGGATTAGATTTAACATATGCCAAATCTCCTTTTCTTGAGCTAAATTTAAGTGGGTCTGTTTCTTGCAATGAAACTATTCCTAACCAAAAGAGTATTCATTGAAATAGGTTACTCTCTCTGATGTAAAAACCAATTCTGTATTCTATTTCAGTTATAAAAAATGTTATCATTCAAAACTAGTTTTAATGTGATTTTTTTTTTTTTTTTCCACATGGCTTGCGGGATCTTAGTTCCCTGATCAGAGATCGAAGTCGTGCCCCCTGCAGGGGAAGCACAGAGTCCTAACCACTGGACCGCGAGGGAATTCCCTTAATGTGACTTTCAATTGTTTAAAATACTTCAATAATCTGTTTCTAAATTTACAATGTGAAATCCTCTTCCATCCTGCTGTATGGAATGAATGCAAATAATGAGACAACTGAGTTTTCAAAATAACTGAGAAAGATCCACAGGCACAGCTCCAAATGCATACCTGCAGAGTTACCAACCTTCTATTTAGTTCCTTACATCAGTGTTATGTTGTTAAAAGGAGGGGGAAGAAGGGAGAAAAAAAGGATTTGGGGTTGAACAAATTTGGAAAACACTGAGTAACAGAAACAAATTTTAGTATTTTTTAATTCCAGGACTTCTCAGATTTTCATAAGTTAATAAGCATCAGGATACTCAGGGATGTAATACACAGTCACCCTAGATTCTTTTCTCCTTCACAGTGTATTTGGAGAAACCAAGGTAATACTAGTTTGGGAAACTAGAGGAAAGCACATCAACATAAGCTGTTCATAGTCTATTTAAAAATAAGTATCTGAGTTTATCCCTTTCAGTTAACCCATTCCGTTAATTTCTTACCCCATATCTTAACACTTAAATCACGCCATTCCCTTGCTTAAAAACCTATAGTTGGCTGTCCCTAAGGCAGGAGTAAATAACCCCAGCCCTTATTTAACTTTGTTGTGACCCATGGAAAAGTATGAAGAGAAGAAACATGTTTTAATCCAGAGGAGAAGAAATGCCAAAAAGACTTAAAGTAGCAAAATTATGAGATATAACAAGATAGGCCTGCTACTCCACGAAAATCTGACACCACACCTCTGCGTACCCATCTCATACCTTCTCAATTTCCCATCTCCCTCTAATCTGAAAGTAGCCATAAGGAATTTTTATTTATTGAAAATTTGAGTAAACCCTGGTCTAAATTTTTAAAATTGGAAGAACAGTTCTTTTACTTTTGTAAAAGGCAGCAAGTATATTACTAAACATAATTAAAAAATCTCAGCTGATTTTTCCATCACTAACAGAAATCCTAAATAGGAAAAAAAAAAATTCTTCACCCCAGCCTACTAGATGGATCACAATCAAACCCCTCAGTCTAGCACTCAACACTGTTTATTAACTATCTTCACTTAAATTACAAATTAAATTGTGGTCCCACTACTCCCAAGATGAAACTGTTTTAATCAGGTAAGCCTTTTTACCGACTCCTAGAACTGTTATACTCCATTCTACCGCTATACCTTTGTATGCATTTTTCTCCCACCTAAAATCTCTCTTCTCCATTTCTTTTAAGCCATTTTACTCCCAAACATCTTTCAAGGTTTACTCAGACTTTGCTGGCTAATCTCATTCATGATAATCTTCCCAGTTCTCTGAACTTCCAATGACAATCAAGAACATCTTAAAAACACAGAGAAAAAATTCCTCAGTATTTAAGCTAGCAGCACTCTTGGAAAGCAAGAATAAAGGGGGAAAAAAAAAAAAAAGCAAAATGTGAAACAAACTGCAGCCAATTTCCATAAAGCAAAGGTAAATTCTTTTAGTTCTTAAAAACATGTTTTTCTTTGAGCAACATCCCCACCTTGTGGGCGTCTAAGGATATAGTTAGTACCATTGCTGCTGTGCTGCACTTTTCAGAAGCATATGCAGAAAGAGAACTCCGCTACGTATCAATGTTGTTACCTTAGCTAATCAGAAAGTTGTTACAATCTCAACCTGAATTTTAATGTCTTTTCTCTATAACTGGTTACTAACTGAATTTCTGTTTATCATACTGTTTGAGTATCCTCAAATTCCAGGTAGAGGTTTAATAATATAGTTACTGGTTTTATGAGGCAGTAATGAGAAAAAAACCAGTGAAATAAGACTAAGGTTTAGGAAAGAAGTATAAGTAAGATG
Source organism: Balaenoptera ricei (assembly GCF_028023285.1). Classification (NCBI taxonomy): domain Eukaryota; kingdom Metazoa; phylum Chordata; class Mammalia; order Artiodactyla; family Balaenopteridae; genus Balaenoptera; species Balaenoptera ricei. The sequence continues at coordinate 102,439,004 of NC_082640.1, read as the reverse complement.
TTAAAAGCTTTTACCCATCTATAAATTCCATATGTCGTCTCTGAAAAAATGATCAGTCATAAAAGCCTCAGATTCTCCCTCTTCTATTATTACCTTTTTTGAGCTGTACACAATGTGGCACAATATGCATTTTCGTTCTCGTGCCATAGTGACCAGATCTGAAGCACTCAACGTCATACCTGCAATGAGGAAGTAACATTTAGTAACCTTTTCTTCCCAGATGTCTTTTTAGATTCATCTTAACATAGCCCAAAATACAAATCCTGCAACTCCCTCACCTCCACCCTGCTCCCCCAGTCTTCCCATCTTGGTAAAGGAAAATTCCAATTTTCCAGGTACCTAGGGCAAAAACTTTGGGAGTCATCCTTGATCCCTCTTTCTCACCCCATATCCACCCTCATCAGCAAATCCTGCCAGTCCCACCTTGAAGTACATCCGAAATCCAACCACCCCTCACTCCTTAGCATATCTACCATCTCACATGGCACCAGCCTACTGACCTGACTCCCTATTTCCACTCTTGTCTGTCCTCTCATGGTCTATTCTCAAATTAGCAACCAAAGAGTCTCAGAACAGGATTCTTTTAAAATTTAAGTCAGATCATTTAACTCCTCTGCTCAGAATCTTCCAAAAGAATCCCATCTCACTCATAGAAAATCCAAAGTCCTTTGCCACGGGCTACAAAATCTGTTTCTCTCTCATTCTCTGACTCCATGCCCTATCACTCTCCCTGTATTGCTCCATTCAAGTTACTCTGTCCTCCTTGCTATTCCTTGATCACACCAGGGATTCTCCCACCTTAGGGTTTCTATATTTCCTTTTCTCTCTGCCTGGAATATTCTTCCTTAGGATGTACCTATGGCACAGCAGAGTTGACCCCACATCTCTTATTTCTGGTTTAAGAGCCTTTTCTCTGTGTTATGCTGACATTTAAAATATTTAAATAAATCCTTCAGACAAAAAAAAAAATGTATTTATGGTTTCCATGGCTCACTCTCTCATGCTGCCTCATCAGGAGGGCCTTCCCTGACCTCCTATAGAATACTGTACTTCCTGCCCTCCATTTCTTCTATCCCCCTTATAACCTGCTTAATTTTTTACTTTTTAATAGTACTATGGTAGATTGTTTCCATAGATGGCCACATTATCTCCCACCCCACGTGCTCTTTTGCAGTGTGACGTTGTCACCACCACCCATCAAAAGGTATAGAGTCTATTTTCCCTCCCTGTGAGCTGTTTTGACCAATAAAATGCAATGGAAGTGACAATGCAATTTCTGAAGCCGGGCCTTAAAAACTTTGCAGCTTCTGCCTTTGCACACTTGGAACACTCCCTCTTAGAACCCAGCCACATGGAGAGGCCAAGGGGAAAAAAACTGAGGCCCCAGCTGAGCACCCAAACAGCCAGCACCATCTGACAGCCATGTTGGGCACTCCAGGCCCAGCTGCCAATGAGGGATCCCAAGTGGGACCAGTTAAAGAACCATGCAAATGAGCCTTTTTCAACCCACAGAATTGTAAGAAACAAAATAGCTGTTTTAAGCCAGTAAATACTGGGATAGCTTGTTAAGCAGCAAGAAATATCTGAAACAAGCATCCTTTACTACCTAACACAGTATATATTTGTTATTCTTTGTTTCCCCAATTAAAAATTAAGCTTCACAAGAACAGAGACTCTGTATATTTTGTTCACTAGTACAGGTCTAGCACTGAGAACAGTGTCTGGCATATTGTAGGCACTCCATAATTATTTGTTGAATTGTTCCAAATAGAACTATCTTAGGTTATTAAATGTAAGACAGAGATAACTGGATAAATACTGAGGTTTGGGTTAAGACCAGAAGGGTCTCTATTCTACAATCCTCTAGCACTACCATACTTTCCTCCTGCATCCCTGCAAGGATGCCCTACCTGAAAATTTAATTCCACTCCCCAGGCAAAATTATTTTTCCTCCACACACACAGCACCAGACTCTAATAGATTTATTTGTTTCCTTGCCTGGGCTTGTTCCTTATGGGACTTAAAATTGTGAGGTATGAAGTTATAAGCTGACCTAATTTAATCTTTAACCCTTAGACAACATGGTGGAAAAACCAATGAGAAAGAAGCCTAAGGTTCTCTACTTCTCCTGTCACTCAGCAGTTTCCTTGCTATTGCAACCCACTCCATACCACTACTAAATGTCTGAAATAATTCTATTCAATAACAAATTACAAAGCACCAAAACAAGATTGTGGGTAAAATTTTGACCATTTGAGAAAGCTGAATGTTAACTAGCTAATAAAACAACGAAATATACCTTTATGGATAGGTATAGTATTATTTATGCTTCTAGTATTACTAACCTATCCTAAATCTCAAAATTAACACAAACCACTCTGGTGCTAAGTGTCAAAGCACAATTATTCTTTTAATTCCCTTATCTCTTAACATTAACTTTAATTACTATTTGCAAGCAGTATTTTGTTATTTCATTCAGCAAGCATTGTTCTAAGAGTTGCAAAATCAGTGATAAAGATGATATATCCAGAAATGTTTTTAATACTGCTTCAAATTATTACCCATTAAAGCAAAACAGGAACAAAAAACTTGGAAGCAATGAAGTCAATGAAAAAGTGAGACTTCCTGGCACAAGCAACAGCAGTTGCTGTGGGGTTTTTATATATTTACTCAATTGAAAACTAAGCACTAAAATACCAACTGTGTTTCTATTTAATAAAGCCATCAACTCGTAGTAAATGGATAAAGAAAGTCATATAATAAAAATACTCTCTATCAACCTTTTAACCAAAGACTCCCTCTTTTTATTTATTTTTTCTTTTCACGAGCTCCATGTTTCTAATCTGCACATATTAAGTTTCATTTCTGTAAAAATTTTCACTTTCATAAAAAATCAAAAAGTGTAAACTGCTAGCAAAGTATTTAATCAAGAAAGACCTAGTATTTAAAAACACTGAGTTGATATGATTCCAGCTAAAGACAAAAGAACTTTAATTTGTACATCCTTAAACTGGGTAAAAATATAATTTCCATTAAGCTTTCTGAAATACTGAAATTAGCTCACAGCCTTCTTTAAAGGTCTTAACAAGGATTAGAAGTCAAGGAAATAGAAACCATCCAACTTTGCAACCTCAAAATGCTTGAGAGGTTACATTATACAAGTCAAGTAAGTGTAAATAAACAATTCAACTACTGCTGTCCTCACTTTAACCACCTTACATATTCCCCCATATCACTTAAATATACCCATTATGAAATCTTTCAAATTTTCCGCAAATAACTGTGAGAAATATCTGTGATATTTCTTAGTCATAAGTCTAAAAAATCCTACAATAAGTACCTTTTCTCAATATCTTAATTACCATCCTATTAATACAATTATCATTCTCATAGGCAAAACCATATTACTGATTCTTTTCTTTCAGATTATCGTATTTCGTCACCAAGTCCTGACAGATTTCAATTTTTAAACTGTTATTTATGCTGTACAGTAGAAATTAACATAACATTGTAAATCAACTGTAATTCAATAAAACAAAAAAATTTTTTAAAAAGAGGAAAAACAATTGTTATTTACTCTTCAGTGTGATAAACCTGCATGACCTTATATGTATTCTTCTCCCTTCACCCAACTGCTATACTCACTAATGTTTCCTGCCTTGACTCCTGTTCCCAATAAATGAACAAGTTCTAAATCTAAGCAGTACATCAGAATCACCCACACAGCTTACTAATAAAAAGAAATACAGTTGTGTGGGCAGAGTAGAACTATTGCATTAGTCTCCAGACACCCCATTCTGTACTTCATCATGCTCTGAAGGCTGTTTGATGGTAGGTATGTCTGGTCTCACTGACCTTACCATGAGGAAGGGATCTGTCTTTTCATATACCTATAACACTGGTTACAATAAGCACATAGTACTTAAGATATTTGAACTCTGACATAATTAAAGCCAACTGAGACTCTATATGATAATATACTGTAAAACACTGAAGAAAAAAAGCGTAATTATTGGTTTGTTGGGGTGGGGGAAGTGGTACTCAGATTAGTATCCCTTTTCTGAATTCCACAGGTAACTGGTCCACCTTAATCCTGACAAAAAACTAATGGATTTCTGGTGAGCAAGACAGGGCAACAGAGACACAGTGTTCAGTGATACAAGTTTTTGTCACTACCCCTAGGTTGCCCAGGTTATGGAACAAAGATACAACTGGCACTTCTGAAAAGTCCTCACTTTGCTGAGTGGGACTCCCCAGAAAGTTTCAAGGCTCCTAGCTAAGGAAGGAGTTTTAGTAAGCTGACAACAGAGGTCAAGAAGTATTTTGGGGCATATGAACCTATAACCGAAACTTTCAAAGGCTTATTCTGGGTACCTGTCCTATTTACTAGGTCTAAATTCTGGCTGGCTCTTGTTTCCTAAGGCAAGTGATTGGTGGTTTCCTGCATCCATCCAGTATCTCTGATGGAGCATAAGTTCATAAGCATTTTACTCACTAGCATTCCTACTTTTCATATTATCTGCCCTAACATAACACTCACCAGGATCATATATGTATGTGTATACACACACACGTGCGCGCGCACACACACACACACACACACCACTCTTTATTCTTTATTAGTAAGCATAGGGCTAAAACGAAGACAGGAAGTTAAGGCTGTGACTCAGGAAAAGGGATCAAAAGTCAAGCATCCAACAGATGAAGCTGTTCATATTGCCCATCACCAGGCAAGGAAATGGACAGGGCAGACCACAATCTGATTCCTTACCTCAGAATCAGAACTACGGTCAGGTTCCAATACTTTACTCAATTCTGGAACTTGGAAGCATTATGTCCTAGAGGGAAAAATAACTGAGAAAGAAACTGGGATAACGCCAACTCTAACCAGGTAATAAAAATACTAGCAAAAGTTATCATCATATAACAGAGTAAGTCATAAGCCCAAAGATAGCTTATACAAACACTGTTTTAAAAGTTTAACTGGGTAGCTTGTTGCATTTATTTAACAGTTTAAAAAGTTGGCATTCCTGTATTCAACATATCATTTATGTATTTCCAAGCAACCCCAAAGATCCACATAGTAATGTAAAATTCTATGACGTGAATTACAATCAATGCAAGCTGAGTGAGCCTTACTAACTGCTCACTATTCTTCTCAAAAAGCTTTGCTGTTCTCCATGCATCTTATTGCTAACAGTACATTCAATAATCTTCATCCACTTTATACAAGTATGACTATAATAACAATCATTTTCACTATTTCTTTTTATAGAATCTTTTAAGTTCATGGGTAACCATACCACAGTATTACAGTAAAGCATTTATTGTAGCAGTTTTAATTTATGTTAACAGCTTTCTAAATGCCTTTGTCCTGTATTTAAAAAATCATTAAGTCTCTGAAAAGGTCACCATATATTTTATTAGATTTTAAGAAGGAATTTATGTGCTACTAAAGTAGTGGTATTTGCAAATTTTGGAATTTGCAAAAATCTCATATCCTTGTAAATGTCAAAAGTCAAAAGCTCACATGCATACTGTACATGTGGCAATGATGTATCCCAAATCCCAGCAATACAGTAAAAAATATGCTTAGACAAAATTAGCTGTTGTTCAAAAGTACAGTATTCCAAGAGCTTGAAAAAATTCCCAGGGCTCAAACTCACCTTGAAATTATCAGCCTAAAAAGAATACCTGTATAATATCCTCCTAAGTGGTCTCAGCACCCCCTCTCAAACTACTTTCAGGTAATCCTGTACTTTCCTAATTCCTTATACTACAGCAGAAATAATCTCTTTAAAACGCAAACCTGATCATAATATTCCCTTGATTTTTCTCCCTATATTGTATTTTGGAAAATTTCAAACACAGAAATATTTAAAGAATTTTATAGTGAATATCCCACACCCAGTTTACCATATACGCATATACCCACCACCTAGATTCTATGGTTACCATTTTACTCTACAGTACTTGCTTTATCAGATACCTAGCCATCTATCTTTGGTCACTTAGTCATGATGTATTATGATTTGTTAATATTTTGCCTAGAATTTTCTGGGTCTATGTTCATAAGACACACTGTTCTGTAATTTTTTTTTTTTATATATATATATTTTTTTTTGGCTGTGTTGGGTCTTCATTGCTATGTGTGGGCTTTCTCTAGTTGCAGCGAGCGGGGGCCACTCTTCGTTGCGGTGCACGGGCTTCTCATTGTGGTGGCTTCTCTTGTTGCAGAGTACGGGCTCTAGGCATACGGGCTTCAGTAGTTGTGGCTCACGGGCTCTAGAGCACAGGCTCAGTAATTGTGGCGCATGGGCTTAGCTGCTCTGAAGCATGTGGGATCTTCCCGGACCAGGGCTCAAACCCGTGTCCCCTGCATTGGCAGGTGGATTCTTAACCACTGAGCTACCAGGGAAGTCCCTGTAATTTTCTCTTCAATCTGTAACACCTTTATCAGGTTTTGGCCTCGTGAAATGAGTGTTTCCCTTTTGTCTATTTTCTGAAAGTTTATATAAGACTGATGTTATTTCTTCTTTAAATACTTGATAAAATTCATCAGTGAAACCCTTTTTTCATTAATTCTATTTCTTTAATATAAGCTTATTCAGATTTTAGCACATTGACATTTTTAGTACATTGACATTTAAGAAACTGTCCATTTATAGTATCAAACTTGTTGGCATAAAGTTGTTTATAATATCCCCTTATTATCCTACAGGATCTGTAGTGATCCCTTTCATTTCTGATACTACTAATCTGTGTTATCTGTTTTTCATTATCAGTCTATCAAGTGGTTCATCAATATTGTTGATTTTTTTCAATGAACGAACCCTGGCTTTGTAATTTTGTCTACTGGTTGTCTTTTTCTACTTCACTGATTTCTTCTGTTGTCTTTATTATCTCTTCCCTTCTATCTACTTTGGGTTTATCTTGCTCTTCATCTACTAGCTTCTTAAGGTAGAACTTTATTTAGCTCATTCATTATCTTTAAACCTTACTTTTCTAAAGAAGGTGTTTAAGTTATAAGTTTCCCTCTAAGAACTGCATTAGCTGTGTCCTACAAATATTTTAGCGCTTTTAAGCTATAATAGTTTTAGATTTACAGAAAAGTTGCAAAAAACCGTAGGAGAGTATCCATATAGCCCACCCCTTTTCCTGTATTATTTACATCTCATATTAGTATAATTTGTCACAATTAATAAATCAATATTGATATATTATTATTAATTTAAGTCCATACTTTGTTTCCTCTTTTTTCACCTAGTATTCTTTTTCTCTTCCAGAATTTCAACAAGGATACCACATACGTTTAATCATCATGTCTTCTTAGTTTCCTCTTGGCTATGACAGTTATCCTACAGATTTAGGTATTGTATTTTCATCATCCAGTTCAAAATATTTACTGATTTCTCTTACAATTTCTTCCTTGACTCATCGATTTATCAGTTTCACTGAATTTCCAAATATTTGCCGGGTTCTGTTTGACATCTTGATTCTACTTTAATCCCATTATGATCAAAGAAAATATTTTGTAGTATTTCAACCCTTTTAAATTTATTAAGACTTGATTTACAGACAAGCATCTGGCCTATACGTACCTTTGGGGAAAAAAGTATATTCTGTAGTTGTTGGGTGGAAATCATCATCTATACTGATTTTTTTGCCTGTTGTCTATCAATTGGTGAGAAAATTGTTAAAATCACTGATTGTTGTCTCTTTCTTCCTTTAATTGTATCCATTTTTGCTTCATGTATTTTGAAGCTCTGATATTAGGCACATACATATTTATGACTGTCTTCCTGATGAACTGACCCTCTTATTATTATGAAATAACCACCTTAATTCTGGCAATATACTTTATATTGAAATCTACTTTATCTAATATGAATATAGCCACTCCAGCCTTCTTATGCTGTTTGAAAGGTATATCTTTTGGCATTTACTTTTAGTCAATCTGTCTGTATGCACTGAATCAACGTTTATTCCGCTAAAGTAAATGAAATTACTGATATGGGTGGATTAAGTCTACCATTTTATTATTTTTAATCTCCTATTTTTTTGTTTGGCTGTACCTCTGTTTCTGTCTTCTTCTGCATTATTCACTTCAATTTTTCTGCTAGCTTTTTGGCAATACTTCTTTGCATCATTTTTTTCCACAGTGGTTGCTCTAGGATAGAGAATATACATCCTTATCATTTTCACACTGTATTCAGTGTTAGTAACATGCCACGTCACGTAATATGTAGAAACCTGGCAACAATACAGGTTCATTTACCCCCACTTCCCATTCCATGATCTATGGTATATGTTTTATATCTATAATACATGATGAACTCCACAAGATGATGCTTTTATTTTTTTAAACAATCATAGATAGTATTAGGAAATTAAAAGAAAAAACCAGTTTCTATTTATCCAGATATTTACCATTTCTGATGCTCTTCATTCCCTTAACAAAGATTCAAGTTTCCATCTGGTTTCATTTCCCTTCAGCCTGAAGAACTTCCTTTAGCATTTCTTGTAATGCAGATCTGCTAAAAACAAATTCTCTTGGTTTTATGTGATGATATTTTTATTTTGCTTTCATTCTTGAAGGCTATTCTACTGAATTCTGGGTTCTCAGATTTTTCTTTCAGCATTTTAAATATTCTCTATTCACTCTGGCCTCCATGATTACTCCCCTGTATATAACATATTGGGTTTTTTTGGGCCACTTTCTAGATTTTTCCTTTTATTTTTGGCTTTCAGCAGTTTGACTATGAAAAATCCAGTCACGGTTTTCTTCATTTATAAACTAGAGGTTTTCTTGTCTTTACTTTTCTTGGTTTTGCTGAACTTATTGAATATGTCAATCTATGCCTTTCACTAAATTTGGGAAATTTTCAGCCATTATATTTTCAAGTATTCTTTTTTTCTTCCCCATTTTTTCTCCTCCTATTCTGGGATTCCAATTATGTGTGATGGATTTTTTGATATTGTTCTCAGGCCCTTTTTTCCCCCTACTCTTTTTCTGTTCCTCGCATTGAACTTCTATTGACCTTCAATTTCACGGATTCTTTCCTCAGTCATCTCCATTCTGCTGCTTAGCCCACCTAGTTTATTTCCAAAATTATATTTTTCAGTCCTAGAATCTCTATTTGGTCTTTTCTTAATCTCATACTCATTCTTTATGAGCACATTTCCTTTGCATCATTTTCCTTTCCTTTACTAATACATAGTTATAAAAGTTTAAAATTTTTTCCTGCTAATCCCAACATTTGGGTACTTTAGGGTCCGTCTCTGTAGATTGTCTTTTAACTTGAGAATAGGTTACATTTTCCTGATTCTCTATACATGAGTAATTTTGGAATATATCCTGACTACTGTAAATATTTAATTGTTAAATTAAATAACAAACATAACTGTTATTTGTGGAGACTCTGGATTCCTTTATATTCCCCTGAAGAGTGTTGATTTTCATTTTTATTTATTTTTGTTCTAGTAAGTATATAAATTGGTTGACTCAAACTGAAAACTCTGTTCCTCAGGTAGATGAGATCTTGATTCAGTTCTTTTATCTTGAGCTGGGCTTCTTGGAGTCTGCTCCACGCATGCATAGTTCTCAACAGTGTGCCAAGATTTGGGTAGAGTTTATTCACAGAATTTGATGTTTCTGTTTTCCAGGATTCTCCTCTTACTGTCCAACACCTGTGACTGTCTTGAGCCTTATTTTTGGTTCTTTAGATCACAAAGACTAGCAGTTTACTATCAGAATTTTAACCATCCTACCTGGCACAAATTGGGGCCATGAAAATGAGAAATCACTCCTTGTAGTTATGTTCCCCAAGTGTCAATTACCTTCCAGAATCTGTTTGCTTTTGGTAACTCTCCAGTGATTTTAGTTGTTTTATGTATTTCTGCACAGATTTAATAGTTGTTATCTGCAGGAGGAGCTTAGTCATGACCAGAACTGGATTCCCATGCTTGCACTTTTAAGAGCCCTCACTGTGTTTGAATAACTCCAGGCAATGGTCAAGCAGGTGGGGCTGATCAAAGAAGACATACTCCTCAATCCTGTGATGGAATAAGAGGTCCTAGGCTTAGTGATGAAGTATGCTGGGGTTTGACTGACTCTTGAATGGCAGTTGTCTTTCATGAGGTGGCTCAGCATTCCAGTCTACTTCAATTTCACCTCCATCTAAACATGCGATTTATGAGTCCCTCAACCGTACAAAGAAAATGCCTTTCTCACACACACTTATGTTTTCATGCCTCAGTCCCTCACTTTTTTTTTTAGAGGTCTTCTGGCTTTATTTATTTATTTATTTATTTATTTTTGGCTGTGTTGGGTCTTCGTTTCTGTGCAAGGGCTTTCTCTAGTTGCGGCAAGCGGGGGCCACTCTTCATCGCAGTGCGCGGGCCTCTCACTATTGCGGCCTCTCTTGTTGCGGAGTTTAGGCTCCAGACGTGCAGGCTCAGTAGTTGTGGCTTACGGGCCTAGTTTCTCCGCGGCATGTGGGATCTTCCCAGACCAGGGCTCGAACCCATGTCCCCTGCATTGGCAGGCAGATTCTCAACCACTGTGCCACCAGGGAAGCCCAGTCCCTCACTTTTAAAGGCCCTTCAATGGCATCCAATTATTTAAGACATAAACCAAAATATTTAACAAGTCTTACAAGGCCCACTGATATGATCCTTGCTTATGTGTACTACATAGGTTTGAGCTACTTTCCCCCTTGATCTCTGTGCACCAGACAAAATGGTATTTTCAGTTTTTCCCACCTAACATGCTCCTCCCACAGGGCTTTTTCTTATGCTGGTCCCTCTCTTTGGAATGCTCTTACTCCTTTCCATCTAGTTAACTACTCATCCTTCAAATCTCAGTCCAAATGTCAGTTGCCTGAGGAAGCACTCCCTGATCTCCCAGGCTAGGTATTTCCTCACTATACACTACTCCCCTAAAATCCAGTACCTTCTTTATACCACTTATCACAACTATGACTATTTCTGAGGCAGACAGTAGAGCAGCAGTTCTCAACCATATCAGACCCAATACCCTTTTTCCTAAAACATTATGGGAATTTTCATTCATACATAAATATGAGGGATTATTATAAGAATCCCCAGTCTGCTCCTCAGTCAGCTTTCCCAATTGTCACCATACAATTTTTTTCTTTAAAGATATTTTTACACCGTCTTTTTATTGTAAATATTTTATAACACCTCTTTATCCTTCCTGAAATGAAATTCAGAGCTACTGTAACTTACACATGTAAATTTTAAAATAATGTGCTAGCTATAATAAAAAAGAAAATTTATTATAAAACAATATGTATTTCAACATATAAATGCTTTGGCATGATATTAAATAAGACTACGAATGTGACAATTACAAATACAGACAGATATAGGTATTTTATTGTTGATAAAAATACCATGAATAACATTGCTGTCTGTGATATGACCTTCCAAAATAGTGACCAACTCTTGATAAACTTTCTGAAATAAAGAAACCACAGTCTCTTGATTTACATGATAACTATGCTCTATGCAAAATAATAATAATAATAATAATACTGCGTATTTATATGTAAAACAAATTTGATTCTAGGCTCAGATAATCATAAACACAATTTTCACCTACATGAAAAACCCTCTGGGACATCTGAAAGTGACACAAGATGTGGAATAACTTTTTACTATACATGGATGTCCCTTACACTGCAGGATGTCTAACATCCCTGATCTCCATCCACTAAACTCAGTGTCACCCTCCCAATTATTTTGAAACCAAAAACACCCCTGCAAATTTCCAAACCTCCCTGAGGGATGATCCCCAAACCATCACTGAAAACCACTGCATTAGGGTAATGGAAGAAAGCAAGATCTATATAGCCAGACTGCTTGGGTTTGAAACCTGGCTCTATCACTTACTAGCTATGTGATCTTGAGCAAGTAATTTAATTTTTCTATACTTCAGTTTCCACATTTATAAAATAAAAATAATATCAGTACCAATGTTAGAGGGCTGTTATGAGGAATAAATTAGAAAGTCCATAGTGTTTTGCACAAAGCAGGTACTAAATCTTTGCTATATTTAGTTATTAGTATAATTGTTTGCTTAATAACTGCCTCTCCCAATAGAGTGTAAGCTCCATGACAGCAAGCCGGAATGCCTGTCTTGTTCACCATTTTATTCCCATTACGTGGCACACCATCTGGTATAGAACAGGTATGCAATATCTGTTGAATGAATGAAATCAGCAAAGATGTCTGTAACAGAAACATAATAAAAACTGGAGTATAACCTTCAACAGTAGTATTATTTCAGGTTATACTACTAAGATACTTCTACATATGAATGTCAGAATTTACCCTGATGACATATACACATGTATAGAATATCTCCACTGGGATACTCAAGAAACTAGTAACAGTCATTGCCTCTGGGAAAAAGAACTGAGGACATGGGGATCAGGGATTTACTTTTCACTATAAATCCTTTTGTACTCTCCAAAAATTTAAGCAAAATACACATATACAGTTGACCCTTGAACAACATGGGGGTTAGGAGGTCTGACCCTCCTCACAGTCAAAAATCCACATATAATTTGTAGTCAGCCCTCCCTATATACAAATTCAACCAACCACAGATGATGCAATACTGTAGTATTTAATATTTTTTAAAAATCACCATATAAGTGGACCCATGCAGTTCAAACCCATGTTGTCCAAGGGTCAACTGTATTATTGTTTTTAAAATTAAAAAAAATTTTTTAACTCATATTTTTAAACAAAGAAGACTTTAGGCCCAAGAACCAAGACTATATAATGGTTCCAGGTAGGGAACTTTTTTGGAACTCCAGAAATCATCAAAAAGTTTGACTTTCACATATTTTGAACCTTCAGAGTGGTTCATTACAGGCTATCACACCACAAAGATCAATTCCAGTTTACTGATACTCCAAAAAGTCTAATCTCATTAGATATTGATTACCCGTCTAAAAAGATTCAAAGGGACAAATAGCATAACTACCAGGAGTAATAACAATTTTATATTTACATAACTAGTTTATAGTTTACAAAATATGGTGGAAAAAGCGTGACCTTGGAGTTAAGCAAAAATACCTAATGTGTCTACCACCTTAAGTAAATTTTGATCTCTCCAAACTTCATTTCCTCTTCTATGAGAACAATGCCACCTAGTTATCAGGGTTTCAGTTTAAAAAAAAAAAAAAAGAGAGAGAAAAAAAAAGAAGAGAATTTCTTGCAGTGAGTTTTGTCTTTTTAAAGATAATTATTTGTATTTTAAATAGTTAACACAAGTTTCAAAATTATAAAGGTACAAAAGGGCTTACAGCTGGTTTCAAGGGGTGAAATGCAACTTTACAAGGAAGGACTCAGACTTACCACCTGAACCCACTAATCAATCTTAGCACCACTATCAGGGGGAAAACTAGACTACACAGCCTTATCTTTGATATAGTCCCCAAAGTGTTTACCCAAACTAATCAAGTATTACCTCTACCTTCAAGTCTGTAGTAACATGTTAAATGATAACACTAGGAATCAATCAGATAAATCCAGATAATCGTACAACGTTCTTTGAGTCATGATGAAAAAAGAAAAGGGAAAGAAAAAAAGGTAACTTCTAGACTTAAAAAGACTTCAAGAGACATAACAGTCAAACTCAATGCACAAACTTTGATTGGAAGATGGATCAAAAATGGTAAAAAGAAAAAAAGGAATAATTTGGGGAAATTTTAATAAGGATTGAGTGTCAGATAATATATAGAAATTATTGTTGTTCAGTGTGATTATTATATAGGGTTATGCAAAAAAATGTTCTTTTTATTAGAAACACATTAGTATTAGAAACACGATAAAGTATTTAGGGTTGAAATGTCAGGAATAAAAACAAATACAGCAGAATATTAACAGATTTGAAAACCTGAGTGATTGATTTACAGGGGATTCAAAATAGTGTTTTTCCTACTTTTCTGGATGTTTAGAAGTTTTCATTAAAAAAAAAAAAAAAAGGCTTACAGAGAAAATTATTCCTCTCCCACTGGCTGGTGACTCCCAGCCACCTCCAACTTATTACTGTTACCAGTTTCTTATGTATTCTTCCAGAGATATTCTATGCATGTATATACGTACAATAATCACCACTCACAGTTTTTCCTTTTTAAATATCTTCCTTTTAATCAAAGCAATTGGTTGTGAACTAACCTGATCTAGTATCTTTAATTAAGGCTCCTATCATTTTCTAGTCTCAATAGTTAACTCTAGAAACTATAACTGTAGTATAGTTGCTTCTCAACAGAAGTGCTTACAATATTGAACTTGATGTAACAGGAAAAGGATGAGATTTGTCATCGTATGTGAATTTCACCACTTCACCACTTACCCTAGCTAGGTTACCTTGAGCAAATTACCATCAAACTCTCAGCGACCTCATCTGAAATGTGCTCCAAAAAAACCAACTTTCATTATAATATCTCATTAATTTTTTGTGACAGACCTGAGTGTATCTGGCACATGTGTAGTAGGTGCTAGATAAATCCTAATTGAATCTAAATATTATCTTCCATTGTTTCACTCACTTGAGAACAGGGCTTAAAACAAATTTTAAAATTTTCCATGGGGCTTAGAAGAGTATTTGGCTCTTAGTAAGTGCTCAAAAGTTATTTTGGCTTGAGTAAATTTGATATAAACCATTATGGTGGAAAAAGACTCATTTGCTAGGTAAGAGAACTTTCCTTAACTAGGATGGGAGTCCCAAATTGCTAAAAGCCATGGAAATCTAAAACTTCCCAACAAGATGGCTTAATCTGACTCTCAAAGATGATTAAATTGAGCAGGTTGAAGGGGAAGTGGGGTGCAAAGCATTTTCTCTCCATAACTATGCACTGAGATTCGGACTAAATATTAAATTGACCCATAGTAAGCGCTCCATAATTAGCTGCTATTATTAAGACGAATCCCACAGGGAGAGAAGACGGAAGGAGGAAAAAGAACGAAGGCTGTCAGTCACAAGAGGTGGAAAGGTGTCCGTGGCCTGAGACGTGTAGGCCATAAAGGGCACCTGGGTCTATGGGGTCCCTGCGGCCCCGGGGGGGGAACGAAGGAGGTCAGCGACCTCTCCGAAAGGTCAAGCCTCTGGAACCACGTTTCCCTCTGGAGCCACGTTTCCCTCTGGAGCTGGGAGCAGAGCCGGAACGCCCCCGCCAGAACCTGTACCCCGAAGCCAGAAGCACCGCCTGCCCGTAAACCCGCGCCGATTCTGGGAGAGGGGACGACCCGCCGCGCCGGCGCCGCAGCCCGCAGGAGCAGAGACCTGCCGCGTCCTGAAGCCCAACATCCTCCCTAAAGTGGCAGACCACCGGGACCCTCGGGCTCCGATACGCCTCAGCGCAACCCGGCCCTTGGATACTCACACTTACAGCCGAACCCTCTTACTCCATCATGCCTCCGAGGCCCCGGCGACGGAGCCCACTGACGCCCCAGCCGCCCCCCTCAGCTTCGGGTCCGGTGGCCCGCTCCGGACCCGCTCCCCGCCTGGCACCGCCGCCGCCGCCGCCAGAGCGCAGGCGCACAGCGCCGCCGTCGCGCTCCTTTTTTTTTTCCCTCCGCGCTCAGCCTTTCTCAATAACCTAGCTTTATTTGAACACACGAGAGTGAACAACGGACACAGAGGAAAGAGGCTTTACTGCAAAAGAATGGAAGAAGACCAAAGGCCGGAAGAGTTCATCCGCTGCACCGGACGGTGCTGTGACCAGCCTCCCTCGTTTCTTTTTCATTCTTTTTGCTCTTTCTGGCCCTCCCTCTTGCTCCTACTCTCTTCCTAAGTCCCGACCATTCCCTTTAGGTAGTGGCAACTGTTGTGGCTAAATTTCCAACCACGCCTTCCTTGTAAAACTTATTGAAACTTAATGGAAGGTGCAAGAGCTTTAGGACAGACCTCAGGTCAAATCTTGACCTAGGTACTAGTAATTTGTGATATTGGGAAAATTACAAGTTTTCTTGAACCTCACTTCACTCAGAGTTAAAATTAGGATACTGATATCTTATCTCTCAGGGTGTTGCTGGGAGTGAATGACAAAACATAGGTCAAGTGCCTGTCCATGAATGGTGCCTGTCACAAAGCAGATAATCCATCAACACCAATGATTATATTCTTATTAGTACCAATGTATTTATATTCATCATTAAAGTTAGCCCATAACCATTCCCTCAGGATCTTCTTTTAGTGACTAAAACTAGTCAGATAAACCAAGTTACATTAAAGTTGATAATGATGTGAATTTCCTATATTATTGAAAACTTCTAATAATATCTATGTTTAACAAGACCTTCAATGCCTCAAATCAAAGTAAGCAGCTCCCTCCATCTATGTGTAAAATCCAGATTTGCTTCTAGAGGATTGAAGAACTTATTCCTATTCTGTATTTGTGACATCACAAGTCTTTGAAACACCAAGGTGTGGGGTATGCTGCCCATTCTCTCTTTTAAAGGCATGCAGTGTAAGAATTGCTTTACCCTATAATCTCAGGGCCATAGTCCAAGAGAAAGCTTGTAGAAGACCAAGGTCAGCTGTTGGTGAGCATCAAGGTAATCGTAGATCAGCGTTTTTCAACCTTGGCACTATTCACATTTTAGAAATAACACTTGTGCTGTTCTGTGCATTGCAGGATATGCAGCAGCATCCTTGGACACTACATGCCTATAGTACCCCCCTTATGACTCCCACCTCCCACACATACACACTTGTTGTCCTGACAGTCAAAAATATCTCCCAAAGGAAAAGAAAAAAAAATCTCCAGACTTTGCCAAGTGTCCTCTGGGGAGCAAAAATATCCTTGGTTGAGAACCACAGCATTATACCAGCCACCATCCCAACCCTAAATGAACTCATTTTCTCCACTTCTACCCTCAAGAAGTGATTACTGCTTAAGAAAGCCACGCAGGAGGGCAGAAACTGGTGAGTTCATTTTTTCCAATCTTATACAGGCCCTCAACACCACTTACCTGTCCTACTACTTTTTTCTGGTCAACTTGCTCCATCACTTTCTACAACAATATTCCAAATCTTCTCTACTTTTCTTAAAACTCCTAACTCTTTATCAGTAGGTGACCTTGTCTCCTACTTCACAGAGAAAACAGAGACCATCAGATGAGATGGTTAAGTTAAATTCTTTAAGTTCCTGTTACTAAACATACAAACTTACAAATACTTCCTCTCATTAAAATTGAGGGAAAAAAAATTGAGGAGATATCTTCTCTATCTTGTTTCCAAGACCTTTCCTTCCAACAGTGCTTTAGATTGCCTCTGCTCTTACCCACTCAAGATCTTTACCTACTGACTAACTCTTCTCTTTAAAACAGTTTTTTCTCAATTGTATCTTCCCTATCATGCTTAAGTTTCTCCTGTCTTAATTCTAATAACAACAAAAAAACAGAAACAAAAAACTTTGACCCCTTGTCATCCTCTTTCCAGCCTCCCTTCAAGACCAAACTCTCCAAAAGCATTCTACAATTTGTCCCCGTTTCTGCATCTCCTCTCTCTTCAAACTAGTACAATCTATCTTTCAACCTCATTATTTCACCACATAGCTTTCACTAAGATCACCAATGTTGCTAAATTGAAAAGACATTTCTCAGGGTTCATCTTCCTTGACTCCTTAGGAACAGACAACTCCTTTGAAACTCTTTTATTTCCAGCACGATGCTTTATTCTTAGAGGTGCCTGGAACCGTTTCCGGACCTGCTTAAAACCCTTCAATATTTTCAGTGATCATGGTAAAGTGCAGGTTCACTAGTCCAAAAATGCAAGATCTTCCAAGATCTGGCCATTGCCAACTTTTAAAGACTCATTCCCCCCTTCACCGGAACATATACGATGAACTTTAAGCCTCTAAATAGGATGAACTACAAGGAAATTTCCAGAAGGCGCTATGTTCTTCTTGGACTCTCCAGTGCCCACAGTCTGGAAATCTCTATCTCCCTCCCGGACTTCCGGGGGAACTCCTGCTTATCCTTCATGATTCAAAAGTCACTTCCTCCGGGAACCCTTCCAGATACCCCTAAGAATAAAAAGCTTAGTTCATTGTGCGCCAGCAGCGCCTCGGATTTTCTATATGTCAAGCATTATATTCAGGCCACCATAATTTGTGTACATATCTTTCTCCCAAATCTAGACAGAGGGCAGGGAAGGCATTCTATTCGCCTTCTTTTTCTCAGCATTCATCCCGCACAGTGCCTGGAACACTGTTTGCCCTCAGTAAATGTTTGCTGTATGAACACTTCCCACCTTCGCGAGGGACTCGAATTATCCGGTTAACCGGCGAGTCCCCAGGCTCTCCGCCTGCGTGGCAAGGAGATTTAAAGCCTCCGCACAGTGATTGGCTCCAGCTGCAGGGGTGTGTCCACGCCCGCCGCGCTGGGGAAGTGCGCAGGCGCGCAGGTCCGGCGAGCGCAGGCGCAAAAAAGGTGCAGCTGGGGCGCAGCCTGGAGTCCGGCCTGCGGGTGTCCGAGCTGCCGCGGCCGGAGAGGAGTGGCCGGAACTGCTTGGTGAGTCTCCAGGAGTGGGGCTGAGGGAGCTGGCCGGGTGAAGATTGGGATCATAATCCCAAAGAGAAAGAGTATATAGTGACGGTTGAAAAGTTGGTGGCGTCGGGCTTAAGGGGAGGAGCGGGCGCTCTGGCCCCGACTGGGCAGGTCTGGCCCGGATCGAGGACGCGAGGTGCCTGGAGACTATCTAGGGGCCAGAGGAGGAAGGGTGGAGAGATGATGGTTCTCTGGACCCTTCCTTGAAAGCTAGCAGGGGTAAACTCCCACTCCCTCACCTCCCACCCTCGCAGTGTTGCTGCGATCGGGATTAATAGACTGTATGGTGGCCACAGTGATCAGGTAACTCTGAACTAGTTGTTTGAAGAAGGTTTCTGAGGTTTATGGCATTGGAGAGTCCATGCTCTCCAGGAAAGTCCATTCTTACCTCGCGGCTTTACTGAAGACACACGAAGGAAAGGGTGGGTAAAAGATCGAATTCCACGGAGTAAGGGGGGCGGGGGGAAAGTCCTGGAAAGTGCTATTTTACCTGGGACATTTTTTCATTGTTAGTCACCACAATGCTAGGTAAGGCAGATGGGAGTTAGAGGAAACCGAAAGTCGTCAAAGTTGGGAAAAGAAGATGAAAAAGGGGTAGTATTTTGCCTTTTGCTACTTGTCATCTACTTCGGGGAGGGGTGGGGGCTATTGGGAGAGGAGAGTTATGGACACTGGCAGCTTCTGACAGTGTTCCCTTTGCCTTGTGAAAATAATGTAGCTTCTTAGTAGCAGATATTTCGAGAATTGAGAGTGATATTACTCCATCTGCCCTGGTGCCCTTAAGACTGGTTTTCAGATGTCCGGGTGAAGTACTGCAGCTATGGCCAGATAGAAATGGTTCTCCCACTTTCTTGTCTTGCCTGGAAAATACCACACTTGAAATTCATGAGACATCATTAGCAAGAATACTTCAACATCTAATCTTAAAATATTTCATAGTAAAATTTTAAAATATTAATATTTCTGCCACCAGTAAAGTTGATGCCAAAGGCATCCAGTGATCACTGGTCATTCATTCCTTTGGCAAGAGGTAATGAGAAGAAACACATTCATATAAATATTAACAAATATTGATATTAGAAAAACCTCTTCTTACATTACCCTGCTCCTTTGACAGGTCATGTGAAAGTAAATAAAATGATCATATAACAACCTACAACTTAAATATTTATCAGTGTTGCTAGGGTTCTTTTTTTAGGTGCTTGTGGTATGTGAGTATGCACTAGAAAACTGCTGTTATCTTAGTTCCAGAATAGGAATGACTTACTGTGCCATTATTTTCTTAACAATATTATACTCTTTCCTACGAACAGTAGAATTTCTGTATGCATCTTAGTGTTTGTTTCTTTTACTCTAAATCAACTTAAGTAACAAGCTCACTGAACTAAAGGTCACATCTCTTCTAATCATTCAGGACACAACCTTGAACCAAGAGGAGAGCAAACAAACAGGTCCTGTTGCTCATGGGACAGCTGTGGTACTTCACTTGGCATGAACCATACCACCATCATAAATTATGCATTTTAGAAGATCATCTGTGTTACTATTTTACATCAAATTTTAATAGACTTTCCTTTAAATATTACCCTCTTCCAAAGTGACAATCTGTGAAATCACGGATTTGCTATATTTTATAACTTTTTCTAGTACATATTATAATAAATACATAAGTATTAAGTGCATAAGTATTGCTTGTATAACAACTAAAATAATTTCTTGTTCTTGCTCTGCACTTTGGAAAATACTGCTTTGGGCCTAATCTACTCATTTTTAAGAGAAAGTGAAGATTGGACTACCTAAACTCTAAGGCCAGTGGACTCCAACCAAAATTCTGTGAGCCTTGTGATGATGGCCTTCATTACTGTGACACAGTTCTAATAAACTTACTTATCTGGTTTCACCAGATGAAAGTAGATTAGAATAGCAGAAGTGAAAAAGAGGATGTGTGCTCTTTGACATTTTTGTGAAATCAGCTGCCTTTTGTTTTGTTTCCTCTGAATTAAGGTGCTTTGTTTTCCTCCTGTGTGTTCCTCTGTCTTAAATATTCTGGAAATCTGTTTTTTAACTGTGTTTGTACTCTGCGTTATGTATATGTTAACATTTATAATATATGATGTTGCTTGCATCTAAGAGTGCTGAACTTTTTATTCCAGTGCCATATTTTGTTTCCAGGTCTGTAGATTGACAGAGAAGTAGATGACAAGGACTGGTTTTTTCTTTGTCTTGGGCGGGTAGAGGCTTGGAACAGATGGATCCAGTGCGTCTAACAATTGGAGGAAGTGGATTGTGGAGCCAGGAAACAGCATCTACTGTTCTTTTTGTAATATTGGGGGGTGGAGATGGGATTCCATTTGCAGTCCTTTAAGTCACTGACATTTTGGTTTTGATTTCAGTTTAGGTTGAATTGCTACTAAAATATTTAAATCACTGTTCACTATGTTTTTCTGGAATTCCCTCATCTTAAAATCTTAACATTTATTTTAACAAGGTTTGACAATTGAGATTACCTTTAGGCTGCCTCTTTATACTTTTAAAATAAAATCCAAACTTCTTGGCATAGGATATAAGCCCTTCATAACCTCTCTCCTACCTGCCTTTTAAAGCCATCCTGCCCCCTCTGTACACAGGCACACACATACACACGTTATATTCCTGCATGACTACCTTGTGGCACTTCTTTTTTTTTCCTTTTGGCGGTGCGGTGTAGCTCATGGGGTCTTAGTTCCCTGACCAGGGATAGAACCCAGGCCCCAGCAGTGAAAGCACTGAATCCTAACCACTGGACCACCAGGGAATTCCCTGTGGCACTTCTTTAATAGTCTAAAATCACAATTTTTTTAGAGTTGATTGTGCTTTGATTCCCAAATCACAATCTTGAGAGGTGTTTAATAATTATTATGAAAAATTATAATAGTTTTAGTGAGCATTACATTCTAGCAGGGTTCTAAATGCTTTGTATAAATTAACTCAATCCTTATAACAACACTTGAAGTAAGCATTATATTCTCATTTAATGAGAAAACTGAAGAACAGAGAAGTTAAGTAAGCAATAGTCATGATTTGAAACCATTATGCCTCCAAATACTGGCCACTTAACCACTACACCGTATTACTTTTTGTATAAAGAAGAATGCCATTCAATATGCTGTGAGAGATATTCCTTTCCAGGGATCTGAATGCTTATGTTTTCTGCCTGTGGCACCTGACTCCTCATATCAGGATATTTGAGAAGCTTACCAGAAAGCGTCTAAGTAAACTTGGAATTAGGGCCAAAATACTTGGGTGGTTTAGGTGAATATTTCTCTCAGGCAAGGTAAAGCCATGCCAGTCCTCCCCACCTCACACTTGGTATTTCCCTGGCAGATACCATACTTAGGTCTGCCAGACTGCGTCTCTCTCTTCCCTGGGGAATGACTGCTGCATTCTTGAGCCTCCTTCTTATCTTTCATATAGATCATCCCTTTTCTGTTCTCACGGCCTTTCCTTTAGACGTGGTCAATATAATTAATTATAATCACACCTAGATCTTCCTCCCCAGGATTATATCCTGGTCACTTAGAGTAGAATTGCAGAAGTTCCAAGACTGAGCAGGACTTGAAAACTAGGTGTTGGACATCAAGCAATTAAGTTATAATAGGTGCTTCTGTAAAACTGAAGTGTAATTTTGATCTTTTTGGTTAGTGGTCTTTAGTGGTACCTTCTCCCTCAGTAGTATGATTTCTGTCTTGATTCACGTGCTTCAGCAGTCTTTGAAACCAATGTATTTAATAGGTATGATTCAGAGGTGTACTTCTTACATTTGCATAGCTTTGGGGCCTTGGTATAAGAATTGCTAAAGTTGTTCCTATAGGGGGAATTAGAAGGAAGAAATGAACCCTAACATAAATAAGACTCTCATCTCATCTAAATGCTTTCAGGAAGAATTAAATTTCCTAATCAGAGTGTGTATTCTTTTTGGCCTAACCTAGAATGTTTAGAGTGTTTTGGAATACCATGTATCTGTACTTTGTGAGTATAAGTGTGAACATTTTTTCTTCCTTCCTTCCTTCTTTGTGTGTGAACACTTAATGTTCCATATTAAAAATGGAATCTATGAATGAAATATATTTCTAAAGAGAAACTAAATTCTTTTATGCAGTAAGTCATGGTTCATATCTGAATTTCTACTTCGTTCTCTGTAATCCTTTTTTCTGTTCTTTCCATTTATTCTCCATTACTCACGTTTAAGAGTCTTAAAAAAAGAGCTGCTTAGGTGCATTGTGCATATACTAGTACTTTATTAGGTGCCTGGAATGGCACCTAATAACTCACAACATGAGATACCACGTGTGAGGTAGGGATGATTGGCAAGGCTTCCAATAGCCTGAATAAAATATTCACCCCAACCATCCAAGTATTTTGGCTCTGCTTCTAAGTTTACCTGGAAACTTTCTGATTAGCTTCTCAAACATTTTGATACCAGGAGTCAGATGCCACGGAGAACGTTAACAAATAACATGAGCGAAAATGCGCAGTTCATTAGTAATTGTCATTTCATGAGGCTTTGCTCTGTGCTAAGCACTTTATATACCTTAACTAATTTTATTTCTGAAACAGCCCTGAGAGGAAGAACTGTAATCCTAACGAATGAGGAAACTGAGACTTGAATATGTTAAGTAAATTTTACCAGGGCTAGGATGAACTCAGGGTCGATCTGACCTCAGAGTCTGTGTTATGAACCACTACATTATGCTCATTCAACACAATTTATTAAATTATCTCACCTTATCTGGATGTAGAAGGTTTAGTCACAGGAGAATTATAACTGAAATCATATTCAACCCAACTAGGCCTTGACAGTATTTCAGATGGTCTTAGCCTCAGGCTAGGAAGAGGATAGTCTTGTAGAGAGGCAGAATTTATGTGCATAAAACAATTAGAAAACTTAAGTGAAAAGGAAAGCTGTATATATTTGGAGGCAGGTAGCATAAAATAAACATTGCAAAAGAAACAAAGGTAATTTTCTTGGCATCAAAATATGTTCCCTTACTTGATAGTAGATGCTTGAAAAATGTTTGTGGAATGTATTGAGAGAGATGAATTCTAGGACCAGGGTTCCTTTCTTCCACACCTTCAGACTAGGTGGGCTGCTGACTCCTCCTTGCTCTCTGTCAGCAAAAGGAAGTGTTCAGCTCCCTTGGGGAGGTCACCATAGCTACATGGTAGTTTTTACCAATTCTCTTCTGACATCCCTGGCCTATAGTTTTCCTCTTCAGCTGGACCTCGGTCTCGCTTGCCCTCGTATGACCACACTCCTCTGCTTTCTCTTTCTCAGCTACCATCAAGTCTGTTCCAAGAAGTATACCCCCCCCCCGCCACTTTTCCAGTAACGACTGCGTAAAGGAAGCCTCAGAGTTGCATTTTATTCTATTAGCATAAAAAAGTTGGACTAGATGATCTCTGAGGTTTATTTCTCTTTAGAGATAATTCTCTGAGATGAGAATTAAACGGAAACTTTGTTCACACATAATTGGTTAATTAAGCAGAAATTTCTGTAGGCTGGTGTTTTCCAAATGGTGTTCCATGGAACCCTGGGTTCCTTGGGATTAATAGAAGTATTCTTGGAAGGATTTTATGGTCATCTGCATTTGAGTGGGATAGACAAAGGTGAATATACTTCTTCACTGCTTTAGAACTTCTGATTTCCAGCCAAGAATTTAATAAGCCAACCAGTCTATAATGTGAGGATGAACATCAAAACTAGGAGGGGATGGGAAGGTGTAAGAGCTAAATATCTTCATTGTAGAAAGTCAGTGGATGATACCCAAAATTGGCAAATATCAAGAAACAACACTATAAGCATGATTTAGAAGTTGGGAGTTAAACACTAAAATAACTAATACTGTTGAAAATTTTGCCTCTGGGGTCCTGGGAGCAGGAGTTGGTTTGGGGGAAGAGGAAGGTCAGGGGAACTGCTATTTATTGGTGTAGAACTGTTCGACGTCTCAAACCATGTATATGTATTTGATCAAAATTAAATATGGAAGAATATCACATCTTCAAAAATAAATTTTAATGGCTGAATAACATTCCATCATGTAGTTATACCATAATTTTTCAGTCAAATCTCTATCACTGGTTATTTAGACCACTTCAGTGTTTTTAACACTATAAATAATACTGGGACTAATGTAGTTTTGCCTATATCTGTGATTTTCTTCTAAATTGATAAAAGTGGGAAAGGCCAAAGAATAGGGATATTTAAATTTTTCTTGTATGTATTGCATTATCTTTTGAGAGTTTTGATTTTTTTTAAATCAGCATTTTATTTTCTTAAATAGTGGTCAAGTAAACTTTAATTGTATAGGAGTAAGAATTGAAATGCCCATAGATAACCTGGGCTTGAAGAATACTATTATATCAATTTTTCTTTTGTCATTGGAGCTTGCAACATTTTTTATCTTTTAGAGTTTTTTATTATCAATCAAAGGTTTGTAGTTATAGCATAGACTTTTGCTGTTAACAAAGTTCTAGAGTGTTCCGAAATCTGTCTACAAAACCAGTGTATGTCTGTAACTTTTCTAATGTTAAAGTGATTTTTACAGAAAATTTAGAAAATACATTATTGTATAAGGCAAATAAAAATCACCTGTAAAGGGCTTCCCTGGTGGTGCAGTGGGTAAGAATCTGCCTGCCAACGCAAGGGACACAGGTTCGAGCCCTGGTTGGGGAAGATCCCACATACCGCGGAGCAACTAAGCCCATGAGCCACAACTACTGAAGCCTGCGTGCCTAGAGCCTGTGCTCTGCAACAAGAGAAGCCACTGCAATGAGAAGCCCGCGCACTGCAACGAAGAGTAGCCCCTGCTCGCCGCAACTAGAGAAAGCCCGCGTGCAGCAACAAAGACCCAACACAGTAAAAAAATAAGTTAAAAAAATAAATAAATTTATTTTTTAAAAAATCACCTGTAAAATTTTTTAAACATTTTTATTCCATGTAATTTAAGATAGGGTGGACCTTTACATTTTTGACCTTTAGTTTTTAAACTGTACATAGTTTTTTACGTAGCCTTAAGATTTATTGATGAGAATTATAGTGTTTAACCTTGTATAATGACCATTTTAAGTCTTTTCCAAAAAGTCAGTGTTTTCAGATATACTAACATATAAATAATGAATTTGTTGCCTTATTTAGGTTTCACTTTCTCTTGCACACTTATTAATAATAGCCAGGAGTACCAGTTTAAAAAAAATAATTTTCTCTCATTACAAGAAAGAAAACTTGGAATTTTTTCCCTTTTAAAAATGCAGAAAGGCATGTTTACAGAATTCCAAGTTGGAATGAAGAAGTTATTGAAGAAGGGCATCAGGTGTATTTCTTAATGTGGTTGTTCTACCCTATTTTCCACCACCATTTTTCTTCCTGGAGAAGAAATGTGATTCATTTAATGTAAAATATGTTTTTTATTTCAGTGGTGCCTACTCTATAACTACTATCATTTATTTTAACTAAATCTCTAACTTAGATTTTACACTGTGGCAGAAAATAGTTTGTTTAGCATAAGAAAAGCTACAAAATTAATGTTTTCCTTCCTATCTTCCTTTTAATTCTTACTCATACTTTCTTTTCTTTTACTTGACTATTCTTTCTCCAACCTTAAGTCTTTTTTTTTGTTTTTATTGAAAAACTGAGAGATATTATTGAGATACTATTAACATAACTTAAAATTCCCCATTTTAAAGTATGCCATTTAGTGGCTTTTATCATATTCATAAGGCTGTGCAGCCATCACCACTAATTCCAGAACATTTCCATCACCCCAAAACAACCCCATATCTATTGGTAGTCAGTCCTACGTCCCCCTAACCGTGGCAACCACTGATCTACTTTCTGCCTTTATGGATTTATCTCTCCTGGACATTTCATATAAATAGCATCATACAATATGCGGCCTTTTGTATCTGGCTTTGTTCACTAAGAATAATGCTTCCAAGGCTCATACATGTTGTAGCATGTAAACTTCCTTTCTGTGGCTGAATGATACTCCATTGTATGGACGTTTGAGTTTTTTGTTTGTTTTTTAATAAATTTATTTATTTATTTATTTTTGGCTGCATTGGGTCTTCATTGCTGTGCATGGGCTTTCTCTAGTTGCGGCGAGCGGGGGCTACTCTTCGTTGCGGTGTGCAGGCTTCTCCTTGTGGTGGCTTCTCTTGTTGCGGAGCACGGGCTCTAGACGTGCAGGCTTCAGTAGTTGTGGCACCTGGGCTCAGTAGTTGTGGCTCGTGGGCTCTAGAGCGCAGACTCAGTAGTTGTGGCGCACGAGCTTAGTTGCTCCGCGGCATGTGGGATCTTCTCAGACCAGGGATTAAACCCGCGTCCCCTGCATTGGCAGGCAGATTCCTAACCTCTCCACCACCAGGGAAGTCCCAAGTTTTTTGTTTTTTGTTTTTTTGGTTTTTTTAAAATTTTTGGCTGCGTTGGGTCTTTGTTGCTGTGCGCGGGCTTCCTCTAGTTGTGGCAAGTAGGGGCTACTGTTTGTTGGGGTGCGCAGGCTTCTCCTTGCGGTGGCTTCTCTTGATGTGGAGCACAGGCTCTAGGCATGTGGACTTCAGTAGTTGTGGCATGCGGGTTCAGTAGTTGTGGCACGTGGGCTCAGTAGTTGTGGCACGTGGCACACAGGCTCAGTAGTTGTGGCTCACGGGCTCTAGAGCGCAGGCTCAGTAGTTGTGGCACATGGGCTTAGTTGCTCCACAGCATGTGGGATCTTCCCGGACCAGGGATCGAACCCATGTCCCCTGCATTGGCAGGCGGATTCTTATCCACTGTGCCACCAGGGAAGTCCTGGACATTTGAGTTTTTCCCTACTTCTTTTTAAATTGAAGTATAGTTGATTTACTATACTGTGTTTGTTTTGAGTGTACAAGCATAGTGGTTCAGTTATTTATTTTTTTTTAGATTATATTCCATTATAGGTTATTACAAGATATTGAGTATAATTCCCTGTGCTATACAGTAAATCCTCATTGCTTATCTATTTTATGTATAGTAGTTTGTATCTGTTAATCCCATACTCCTAATTTGTTCCTTCCCACCTCCCCTTAGGTAAGCATACGTTTGTTTTCTATGTCTGTGAGTCTGTCTCTATTTTGTACATAGATTCATTTGTATTATTTTTTAGATTCTACATATAAGTGATATCATATAGTATTTGTCTTTGTCTGACTGATTTCACTAAGCATAATATTCTCTAGGTTTATCCATGTTGCTACAGATGGCAATATTTCATTTTTTTTATAGCTGAGTAATATTCTATTGTGTATATATATATATACCACATTTTCTTTATCCATTCCTCTGTCAATGGACATTTAGGTTGCTTCCATGTCTTGCCTATCGTAAATAGTGCTGCAATGAACATTGGGGTGCATGTATCTTTTTGAATTAGAGTTTTCATTTTTTTCCAGATACATACCCAGGAGTGGGGTTGCTGGATCATATGGTAGCTCTATTTTTAGTTTTTTAAGGAAGCTCCATACTGTTTTCCACGATGGCTGCACCAATTTACATTCCCACCAACAGTGTAGGAGGGTTCCCTTTTCCCCACACCCTCTCTAGCATTTATTATTTATAGACTTTTTGATGATGGCCACTCTGACCAGTGTGAAGTGATACCTCATTGTAGTTTCAATTTGCATTTCTCTAATAGTCAGTGATGTTGAGCATCTTTTCATGTGCCTGTTGGCCATATGTATGTCTTCTTTGGGGAAATGTCTATTTAGATATTCTGCCCTTTTTTTTTTTCAATATTTATTTGTTTGGCTGCATCAGGTATTAGTTGCAGCACATAGAATCTTCCTTGCACTGTGTGGGATCTTTCGTTGAGGCATGTGGGCTTCTTTCTAGTTGTGGTGCACAGGCTCAGTAGTTGTGACGTGTGGGCTGTCTGGTTGTGGCACACAGGCTCTAGAGTGCATGGGCTTAGTTGCCCCGCAGCATGTGAGATCTTAGTTCCCCAACCAGGGATCGAACCCACATCCCCTGCATTGGAAGGCGGATTCTTAACCCCTGGGCCACCAGGGAAGTCCCTTCTGCCCTTTTTTTTTTTTTTTTTTTTAATTTATTTGGTTGCACTGGGTCTTAGTTGCAGCAGGCGGGCTCCTTAGTTGCGGCATGCGCACTGTTAGTTGCGGCATGTATGTGGGATCTAGTTCCCTGACCAGGGATCAAACCCTGGGCCCCCTGCATTGGGAGCGTGGAGTCTTTTTTTTTATTATTATTATTTTAATTAATTTATTTTATTTATTTATTTTTGGCTGCATTGGGTCTTCGTTGCTGTGCATCGGCTTTCTCTAGTTGCGGTGGGTGGGGACTATTCTTTGTTGTGGTGCACGGGCTTCTCATTGTGGTGGCTTCTCTTGTTGCGGAGCGTGGACTCTAGGTGCGTGGGCTTCAGTAGTTGTGGCACGCAGAGGGAGTGTGGAGTCTTAACCACTGTGCCACCAGGGAAGTCCCTGCCCATTTTCTAATTGGGTGGGGTTTTTTTGTTTTATTTTAATTTTTATTTTTTTATTTTTTATTTTTTGGCTGTGTTCGGTCTTTGTTTCTGTGTGAGGGCTTTCTCTAGTTGAGGCGAGTGGGGGCCACTCTTCATCGCGGTGCGTGGGCCTCTCACTGTCACGGCTTCTCGTTGCGGAGCACAGGCTCCAGACGCACAGGCTCAGTAGTTGTGGCTCACGGGTCTAGTTGCTCCATGACATGTGGGATCTTCCCAGACCAGGGCTCGAACCCGTGTCCCCTGCATTGGCAGGCAGATTCTCAACCACTGTGCCACCAGGGAAGCCCCAATTGGGTTGTTTTTTGTTGTTGTTATTGAGTTGTATGTTCTGTTTGTTCTGACTGGGTTATTTCCATTATTCTATCTTACAGATCACTTACTTTTGTGTCATTTAATCAGCTATTCATTGCTTCCAGATTGCTTTTTATCTCAGCAATTGAATTATCTGGTTTTTTTTTTTTTGATTTTTATTTATTATTTATTTATTATGTTTATTTTTGGCTGTGTTGGGTCTTCATTTCTGTGTGAGGGCTTTCTCCAGTTGCGGCGAGTGGGGGCCACTCTTCATCGCGGTGCGCGGGCCTGTCACTATCGCGGCCTCTCCTGTTGCGGAGCAGAGGCTCCAGACGCTCAGGCTCAGTAGTTGTGGGTCACGGGCCCAGTTGCTCCGCGGCATGTGGGATCTTCCCAGACCAGGGCTCGAACCCGTGTCCCCTGCATTGGCAGGCAGATTCTCAACCACTGCACCACCAGGGAAGCCCGAATTATCTGTTTTTGACTGGTTCATTTTTATAGTTTCTAGATCTTTGTACCAGTGACCTGCATTTCTATTGATAATCTTTCTTAATTCAATTAGCATTTTTATTACCACCTTTGAACTCAGGATCTGCAAGGATGCAGCTACCAGTGCAAGGCTCTCTTCTCCCTGATTGTTGGCAGGCCAGCACATGTGCACTCCTCTCAAGTAGAGTCTATTCTTCTGCAGCCCTTCATTGTGTCATAGTGGTTCTCCCATCAGCCAACAGGGCTTTTCTCCTTTGCGCAGGACCCCAGGACTGGGATGTCCAGATTGTTGCTTGACCTGCTTGTTCCCCAGGGTGAGAGTCTGCCCGTGCAGGCCTTCTCTTCCTTCCAGATCCCTCCCAAGGTTGCAGATCCTGACCTGATGCCTTTTTTCTATCCTACTCCGTTACATGGAGATCTCTCTTGTAGCTTTGGTTGTATAGGAGTTCTTCTGTCAGTTTCCAGCAGTTTTCCCTGAGAATTGTTCCACTTGTAGATGTGTTTTTGATGTGTTTGTTGGGGAGGTTGAGCTCCACGTCATGCTACTCTGCCATCTTCATCCCCCTCTCAGTTTTTTCCTTCTTTTTGACTCTTACGAATAATGCTGCTTTAACATTGGTGTACAAGTTTTTGTGTGGACATACGTTTTCATTTCTAATATATGTAGGCATGAAATTGCTAGATCCCATGGTAGTTCTGTGTTTAACTTTTTGAAGCCTAAGTTGTTCTTGTCCTGTGTCGTTAGCCTCTATCTATGTTTTTCCTCCATTAGGTACGAGAATTGTTAACAGGGAGAATATCATCCATTAGTACTTGTTTGTATATTAAAAAAACAAAAACTTTTATCTGAAACAGTGGTTTTCAACCTTGGCCACACATTGAAATCACCTGGAGAGTTTTAAAACTGACTGATGCCTGGCTCCCACCCGCAGAGATTCTTATTTAATTAGTGTGGGCTGCAGCCTTGGCCTCCAGATTTATAAAGGCTCATCAGGTGATTATAACGTGTAGCCAAGGCTGGGAATCACTGCTCTAAAATGTGCTTTAAGCATGGAGTTAGACTTGCAACTTGAAAAACAGAAGGCAGGTGTTGCAGGAAAGAAAGTGGGACTCGAGAGGATGGTCATGTCCCAGCTCTCAGGTGAGTCGCTGGGAGGGCCGGAGTGTGGGTTCTTGGCTTGGCGTAGGAAAGAATTCAAGAGCGCCATAGTAAAGTGAAAGAAGGTTTATTCAGGGAGAGATACACACTCCATAGACAGAGTGTGGGCCATCTCAGAAGGCGAGGGCCCCAAGGTACGGGGTTGTCAATTTTTATAGGGGTGGGTAATTTCATAGGCTAATGAGTGGGAAGATTATTCCAGCTATTTTGAGGAAGGGGCAGGGATTTCCAGGAATTGGGCCACCACCCACTTTTTGGCCTTTTATGGTCGGCCTCGGAACTGTCATGGCGCCTGTGGATGTGTCATTTAGCTTGCTGATGTATTATGATGAGCGTATACTGAGGCCCAAGGTCTAGTGGAAGTCGACTCTTCCGCCATCTTGGACCTAACCAGTTTATGTAACCAGTTTATGTTGTGTCCTCAGTGGCAATGCCATTCTTTTAAAGGTTGTGCCCAGCCCCCTTCCTGTCTCACAGGGACTTCATGTGTATACAGGTTGACCCTTGAACAAGGTGGGTTTAAACTGGGTGGATACACTTAAACGCAGATTTTTTTTTTTCCAATAAATACCTACTACAGTACTAACGTAACCCCTGCATTGTTCAAGGGTCAACTGTACTTTTCTTTGGGCAAAACTGCTACAGATTTGAATGACTTGATAATGTGGTTCTCTGCTCTCCATCTAATATGCATAATAGTAATTGAAAACACATGCTCTAGAGCAATCTTCCTGGGTTTCATCCTGGCTCTACTTGCAAAAGTTGCTTAACCTCACTGTTCCTTAGTTTGTACATCTGTAAAATGTGGGATTAAACAGTGTTTGCTAGGGTTGAATGTTTGTATGTCCTCCCCTCCAAAATTCATATGTTAACATCGTAATGCTGGATGTGATGGTGTTAGTAGGTAGAGTCTTTGGGTGGTGCTTAAACCATGAGGGTGAAACCCTCATTAATGGGATTAGTCTCTTATAAAAGAGACACCAGAGAGCTCCTAGCCCCTCCCACAATGTGAGGGTGCTTTAAATCATAAAGAGGGCCCTTACAAGAACTTTTAAAATACCCAGTCTGTGGTATTTTGTTATTGAAGCCTTAATGGACTAAGACAGTGTTGTAAGGATTAATGAATGTGTGTGTGTATTTATATTTTTTTAATATTTCTTTGAAGAGTGTCTTGCATGTATAATGCTTTATAAATATCAACTATTGTAGTTAGAGTCCTCTCAATCCCCTTCCCACTATCTAGACTTTCAAAATGGTGAGTAAAGATTATTAAAAAGTTAGCTGCCATTTAAAATATTTTTTGTATATTTTTAAATTTTTTCATAATAAAAAGTTGAGAAAGTAGCATAATGACCCTCCGTGTATTATTCACCCAGCTTCAGCAATCATGGCCATTCTTTGCATCCTCTATACTCCCACCCATTTCCCCACATTTGTTGTTTGTTTGTTTGTTTTTTCACCACATAGCATATGGGATCTTAGCTCCCCGACCAGGGATCGGACCTGCTCCCCCTGCAGTGGGAGTGTGGAATCTTAACCACTGGACCACCATGGAAGTCCCAACTTCTAATTATTTTAAAGCAAATCCTACAGACTTTCATTTATTTATTAATTTATGTATTTATTTTAGGTTGCACCAGGTCTTAGATGCGGCCAGCAGGCTCCTTAGTTGTGGCATGCGAACTCTTAGTTGTGGCATGCATGTGGGATCTAGTTCCCTGACCAGGGATCGAACCCGGGCCCCCTGCATTGGGAGCGCGGAGTCTTAACTGCTGCGCCAACTGGGAAGTCCCAGACTTTCATTTAAATGGCTTCTCATTTCATACATTTTCTTTGAATCCCTGACGGAGCTGAATGTCATTAGAAAAGTTAGAGAACAAGAATACACTGGAGGTGAGGGGCTATGACAGAAGATTGACTGTACTCCAGGATGGAGCTGTTGTTAATTCTCAATTACAGCTACATTCTCTGCTTCTTTATGGGATCCTCTTTTATCCATTTCTTAGTATTTTGCCATGAAAGTACTAAGAACTTATTCAGACTCCATTAGAGCCCACTCCTGCCACATCATGTGAAGTATGTTTCCCAGCCAAACCGTAGCAAGGGCCTTTTCTCTAAACAACTTTTAGCAGTTTAGGACAAATTTTTCCACTGTATTATTTCTATACTTTTATGGTTGGGGTGGGTGATCATCAATTAGTGGACAGAAATGTTTCCACAGATTTACACTTACTGCGAATATGTGCCAACTGGAAGATCTGTCTCAGGAAAGGCTAAGAATTGATATTATGCTTATGAATCAGGGTCTAGAATTTATTCCTTGTCCTTGTTTTCTCCAATCTTATAAATCTCTTTTCTTGGTTGTCGTAAACTATCATATTTTACAATAAAAATAAATGTATGAAATTTAAAAGTAGTACATTACAAACTATTTGGAAAAAGAAGAAAAATCACTTTTAATTCTACTATATCACAACAGCCATTGGTTATATTTTGATGATTCCCTTCCAGACTTTTTTCTACCCATATTTTAACCCTCCGGTAATTATAGCACATACTTAATTTTTTTTTAAGTCTCCTTTGTTCACTGTATAATATACTAACCTTCATAATAACCTAAGCCCTTTTGTGGTTTGTGTTTGCCGGCTTTAGCCAGAAAAAAAGAATCATTTAATTTTTTTAAGTCTTTAATTTTTTAGACATGCAAAGTTATATATATTTGTCTAGATTAGTAGCTATCAACCGGAAACTTGGTTTAGTTCTCCATCCTGATGGATTTTTTTTTTTTTTTTTTTTTTTTGATAACAAGCAGTGAAGTTTAATTAACCAGTAGTGAGAGGTAACCTTCATGGACCAGCATCACTTCCATGAGCTGATTGATTATGTGGGAGAACCACAGGCCTCATGACTGGCATGAAAATAGTATAGCCTATACAGTATCATCAACTTTAATATTCAAATTTAGTCTTCAGATGGAACAGTTAATATTTAGTAGCAATTATTTTCGGTTGCATTTACATTGATATCACTCATATTTAACACTGTTACTTTACTTTTGTTTTGCCTACTATTTCTGCTTCCCTAATGATATTGAAATAATGGCTAACACTTGAATACCAGCTATGCTTCAGGCACTGTGCTAAGCACGTTGTATGGATCATCTTTTTTTTTTTTTAATTATTTACTTGTTTATATATTTATTTATGGCTGTGTTGGGTCTTCGTTTCTGTGCTAGGGCTTTCTCTAGTTGCAGCAAGCGTGGGCCACTCTTCATTGCGGTGCGCTGGCCTCTCACTGTAGCGGCCTCTCTTGTTGCGGAGCACAGGCTCCAGACGCGCAAGCTCAGTAGTTGTGGCTCACGGGCCCAGTTGCTCCGCAGCATGTGGGATCTTCCCAGACCAGGGCTCGAACCCGTGTCCCCTGCATTGGCAGGCAGATTCTCAACCACTGTGCCACCAGGGAAGCCCTGGATCATCTTTTTTAATCTTCACCAAAAAAGCCTTTGAAATAGATCTGTTATCTCTATCTTACAAATGCAGACACTGAA
Organism: Balaenoptera ricei; assembly: GCF_028023285.1. Classification (NCBI taxonomy): domain Eukaryota; kingdom Metazoa; phylum Chordata; class Mammalia; order Artiodactyla; family Balaenopteridae; genus Balaenoptera; species Balaenoptera ricei. The sequence goes on along the minus strand of NC_082640.1, from coordinate 102,404,386 downwards.
CTTTAGTGGGGATAGGTAGCTTGCCCAGGGTCACACAACAAATACAGTTTTGGGGCCAGAATTTGGATGCTGGAGCTCCCACTACTAACCACTGTGCTAGCCTGCTCTGAACAGAAGTTTCTACTTGTTGTAAATACATTAGTTACCATGAAAGTCTAATCAAAATATGCCAAAGAGAATTGCAAATTTTATCAAACTGTTAAAGAGTACAGTAATAACTGTATGAGTGTAACTCATAGAGCAACTTACATTGTGATTAACTACGTTTTAAGAGAAGGAATAGGCAGGAAACTAATGGTAGAATAATTTAATGCAAAATCCTTGCTTTCCAGTATAAACTGAGTTAATACTTTATAAAATCATTCTTATATTGGTCTTGTCAGGAACCAGTGATTTAAAGTGCTATTTCTTCATTACTTCCTGAGTATCCCTCCATTTTTATCAATGAAGACATGTGGCTCTCCTGTTGATTAAGTTCTGAGTCCTTTTTACTTTGTATTCTTTCTTTCCAGTAGTATTATTTTCGTTTTCTAAATTAATGTAGATATTTTTCAGGTTCTAAATTATTATAAAACAGATGAAAACCATGATTGCTCTGGTCTTTCTAGTTCTTCCTTCAGTTTAACCATCTTTGAGTCTGTGAAAGAGATAAGATTTCATGGTATTACTATAGAAAGTATCTGAAATTTTGAAATGAGCCATCAGGTAGAGTGCTTAGCCTATATTCTTATATTCAACAGTTCTCATATCTTATTAAGGGGCGGTACATCCAACAGTAAGACTATATACGAGACCGTGAGATAGCCTTGGTTTCAGAGTTGATCCAGCCTTGAATAATAAATCTGCCCTTTACTCAGTCACCTTGGGCAAATTACTTACTTAAACTGAGCCTTAGTTTCCCCACCTATAAAGTGGTATAACAGACATAATGACATATATAAATAACTTAGATGGGTATATGATACATAGTACATGCTCAGTGAACATTTCTTCCTCCCCTCTCCCCCCAAGGTTTATAACAGAAAAGAAATTAAGAAAGATAAACTAGGAGTCTGCTAGTAAGCCCGAGTGAACCATAGTAAGGGAAACAGGGTGTAAAAGCACTGAGAAAAATCTTACATTTTCATCTCAAAGGCACACATATAGCGTAAGTTCCCAGGAGCATTGGGAAAATGGCACAGATATTTAATCTATTGGGTTATACCCAAGAAAAGTAAGTTTAATGGGATCTTTGTGTCAAGTGACGTTTCATTTTTCCTTCCCCTCCCCCTTCTCTAATTCTCTTTACTCTACCATTCTCGATAGCCTTTCCTGACTCCATGAGAAAAACTTCTGGAGATAATAAATACAAGTAAAGCTATATAGCTAGTTCTAGCTTGCACCCTGCCTGACACTTCTGAGCAGTTTAGTAAAGGCTAAAAGAGCCTGGGGAGTATTATTCTTTGTCTCTCTTTGGCCTTCCCCTTACAATTCTGCTTTGTCTCACTTACTCCCATTTACTTTAATCATGTGCTCAACATCCTCAAAAATCCAGAATAGAGAAGTCTTAGGCAGCTCTGTCCTGATATCAGCATGCCAAACATGTGAGAACTTTACAGAAGTCTGTTTCTTGTTTTGTGTGTCATCTGCTCAGGGAGGAAAAAAAGAAGTACTAGGCAGCACTTTGAGTTCACTTAAAAGGTGTGTCCTAAAAAATGGCACCACTGCTATGCCAGGAGTGACTCTTCACATCTGCTTCCCAGCTATATCTGCCTTTTTTTTTTTTTTTTAATCTTTTAATTTTTTTTTTTTGATAATTAAAGGCAAGGACTCTTGGAATCTTTAAGTTTGACAGAGGTCAGTTTTGCATTCAAGCCTCTCTTTGAACCTACATGGAGTTTTGCTCATATTTACTAGGAGAATAACAAATATTGACTTGTAATTGGCAAGAATCACTTCTAGGAGTAGAATTACAAAATTATACAATTTGAGAGATCTGAGCTTCCTTACGCCCAAAATATCTTCCTGCCCATAGTATACTATATTGGAAAACCTAATCGGGATGTCATTTCCACATACTAACTGATTAGTGTGTATTGCTTTTCTTAACACTTTCTGCTCTGTGGGGCATTTAGGAGTTTCACGTGAGAGGGATAGATAACTTTGGAGCGTATTGCCTAGGAAGGACAGGCTTTGAAAGATACCTTGTGTGGGAAAGCACGAGACTGCCTGGGCAGGCAGATGGGGATATTATAGAAAGGAAAAGCATACAAAAACGGTGGGAGGGTACAAAGCAACTTCCTTTTCTTTTTATAATTACAACTATGAAAGACTGACAGAAGAGAAACTGTAGCATAATCATATGTGTGATTAAAGCTAAAGTCTCATAAACAATTAGCAAGGTAATAAAGCATGTGGTTCTGTTTATGCTTATATCTAATGAATGATCAGTTCTCAATTTAAGAGAGACCTTTATATCTTGATTATGTATCTTAGTATATGAACCTTTTGGCAGAGCCACAGTCCTACTGTGGCATACAAGCTATGAGATTAAATTTGCAACTTTTGGCAATTTAATAATTTTAATAACAGTAGTTTTATGAGCATTAATGTCTTTAATCAAGGCTCAAAATCTTAATTAAATCCTGAAATGGTTAACAATGACAGTAGAATTATAAACAAGGCCCTAAATGTAATGCCTTCCTGTCCTAGGAATGGTATATTGTCGCTTTTTGTTTAGATGGTTCTAATAAAAGTGTTGGTTAGCTACGGATGTGACTAAAAAGATCTGTATGTGACCAGCAGGCCATTCTAAATCATACACATGTAATGGCAATTTTTTGGTTTGTGGTTCTAGTGTTTATTTGAAGGCTTTGTGCTACTATTACATGTAGCTTTGTTTCTAAGATCCACTTAAGTGAGCGTACATCTTGTTTTTCTACTTATTTGTTCATTCAGCACACATTTACTGGGGTACGAACTGTCAGATCCTGTTAGGTGTTAGAGGTACAAAAATATAATAAAATCCTTTCCCTCCAAGTGTTCAGTCTAGTACCTTCTTAGTTAACAAAGTTCCCTGCTCGTCAGTGAGTGTACTCCATGGCAGGATTTCTCAACCTGAGCACTTTGACATTTTGGGCCAGATAATTCTTGTTGTGGGACTGTCCCAAGGAGCATTATAGGAGGTTTAGCAGTATCCCTGGCCTCTACCAACTAGATGCCAGTAACATTACTCCTCCTTACCCCCCCAACTCCTGGCAATCAAAAAATTCTCCAGACATTGCCACATGTCCCCTGGGGATGAATCCAGAATGTGAACCACACTTTTATATGTGTCATTGACAAAGGGCTTTGGTAAAATTGGTTTTCAAATTTTTAATAACAAAGCTAGCAAATGTAATAAAAAGAAAACAACCTAGGTAAGTCACACAGTGCTTATTACTCCACATGACTGCTCAAAGAAGAATACTATACAACAATGTATCGCTGTTAATATTAGAAGGCAGGACTCTTTGGAATCTTCACCTATTAAAAGTTTTATGTTTCAGTTTGAATGTCTGTGAGATCACTTCCTGAGTTACTATGAGTTACTAAGTTACTAAGTATAGAAGAATAATTGTACAGTTTCTTAGGGGCTTCACTAAAATAACAAACCATACAGTAATTGGAAAGAGAGAGTCTACTCTTAATAAAAGCTAGGTCTTTTCTGAGCTCTTTGTATCAACATTATCCTTTTCTTGTTAAGAATGAAAGTATTTCATTTTCTCCAATGAGTAGCCCGGACAACTGGCACATTTTTAGAGTGTTTCCTGTGCTCTGCAGGCACACGACTTTGAATTTGTTACTTTACTAATAGAACACTACCTAACTTCGACTTCTTCACCTTATTGCTTTTCCATATTCAGACAATGTACAAAGAACATTGTACAACCAGGAATTCATTTTAATAGTTTCTTGAAGCTTGTCTTCTAATAATGCCTTCCTTCTCAAAGTAGAAGGACCACTTTCCTATTAGAAACAGTGCTTCACTGGAAGTCCTGAAACCTGAGTTTTAGTTTCACCTCTGGTAATAACTAGCATTTAAGCATTTACTTACCATCTCTCAGCCTTAATTTCTTCACCTGAAATATAGATAGATAGGTAGATAGATAGATAGATAGGGATAAAGATAGGCTATTTTACCGTGTTTTCCAAGTATCCTAAATTCCATAAATATACACTCTTTGCTCAAACAAACTTGTTTTTTGTGTCCTTATTCTTACAGAATATCCACATTTCAGTTTCTCCACCTATCAAGTTTTAATTCATCATGGATAATCTGTCAGCAGAAGAAATTCAGCTGAGGGCTAACCAGGTTACTGATGAGGTAAAGGTTTTACTTGGAATAAGTAATGAATTCTCTTTCAGTTTTCACAGTGGAAGGATGAGAGGACCTTCTTAGAAGACCATTTTGGCTTCTTCCTAGTCTCTTTATATCAAAGAATACATTTGCTCTAGAGCGCCATTACTAGCTCCTTATTTTTTCAACTCATCAAAAAGCTAAATAAGTGAAAACAATTTGTATGTTTTTTTTTTTTTTTTAAGTCATTACTGAACAGTTACTTACAACAAAAATATTCTAGATTTGAGGACTTCTGACATTTAATTTTAACAGGATTTTCTAATATCTGTGTAATATACCTAGATTTCTGCTTACATTAAATTTTTTATAAATCCCATTAACTTCACCTTCCAAATTTTCTCTTAAGGACCATCTGGTAGGAAGAAAATAACCAAAATTATAGTAATAAGCTTTCTTTTTTTGTTTTAAAGGGAGAGGTGGATGGGCTGGCAATCTTTAAAAATAGAGTAGCATTATGAATATGGCCTGTGATCAGATTTTGGGCTGGGGGGGTGGGCGGTTGCTACATGTTGTAGAATGCTGAAACTCTGTGTTTTTTCCTAGTCTCTGGAAAGTACAAGGAGAATCCTGGGTTTAGCCATTGAGGTAAGAAAGTGTTTAATCATCAAGTTAAGTATAGGAACTGTATAGAAGGGATTCTGATAGCACAGGCTGGAATTACTGTTAAGAATCAGAAGGGTATTTTATCAATAAGCTTTATTATTTGAAACCAGCAATTGCTGAAATTGTCAAACCATGCAGTAATGGGCCTTTTTTGTTTTTCTAATTGATAGTATTGGAATATGACAGGGAAGACAATTCACCATGAGTTTGTGACTTGTTTTGGGGGGTTAATATGTTAAAGTGTGTTGGTTTGGGGAGATCAGTTTCCTCTGTAGCTCTAGTCCTCTGAGAAACTTAAGTTTCTAATGATTCTTGCTGTTTTTCAGACCTTGTAGGTTCTGTTTCTGTTTTGTTTTTATTTTGCTGTGCTCTCAGCATTTTTCCCTTCTTTTAGTCTCAGGATGCAGGAATCAAGACTATCACTACGCTGGATGAACAAGGGGGTGAGTTGCAGTCATTGGCAGAAATTCTTGATTTGATTTAGGATGCCGGAAAGCCTTTTCAAATCAGCCGTGTATAAAATTAATTAAGCCTTTGGGAGTACCTTCCCTTTGTAAGATAAGACTGCTATTTTACTTCTTTTCTGCTGATTTGAATTATATCATGTTTGTTGCCTATTTGAGGTGGGGGCCACAATACCCCATTGTATACCAAGTATTTATTATGTAGCAGGGCTTATTGTGTGTATTGGTCATATGTGAACTGGACATTATGATATTTTTGCATCATTTTCAGAAATCAAGTTAAGTCCTTAAATAGGTCAGATTCAGGCAGGCTTGGAAACATTCTGTTTGATTTGGCCCTGAGCAATCTGGTCTAGTTTTTATTAATCTTATGACAGCCTTCAGGTTTTGAGCCTATCCAATAATAGAAATGCTGGGGATCTGGTCTAGTCAAAGTACACTTAATTTGGTTACAAAAGTGATCTCTAAACCAATCCTCACATGCTCCTATTATACCAATTTCCTTAGAACAAATTTTTCCACAGTCAGAGGCCAGGTGCCCCAGGATCAGTATGTGAAAGACTATTTTCATTCTGGACAGTCTGTAATACCACCTGGCCCTGATACAGTCACTGTGATGGGTTATTGGTGGATTCGAGGTTAAAGTTTTTGCTGTTCCATCATAATGGCATTTTCTGGTTGGCCCCATGAATGTAACACAAAATGTAACTTCCACAACTTATTCTCAGAACAACTAAAACGCGTAGAAGAAGGCATGGACCAAATAAACAAAGACATGAGAGAAGCAGAGAAGACTTTAACAGAACTAAACAAGTGCTGTGGCCTTTGTGTATGCCCCTGTAATAGGTGAGTTGATAAATCAAGACCTTTTTCAAATAAATCTAAAATGAGAGCACACCCCCCCCCCCACCTCCCAATAAGTATGATGGGGCCTAAATAAGGAACTTTGTTAGATCAACTGAAGCTGTTTCTCCTTCAGTCAGATCAAACTTGTTGTATAAATGGGCATGTTCACTGCAAACCATCACTTAAATTTGATCAATCTTTCGATCAAGTCCCAATTTCATTTTTTAATAATACAAGAAAAGGTTGGGAAATATACATCTGGGTAATACAGAGCAGGATAGAATTAGTGTCTTTTCCTTTCACATAAGGAGAATTAACAAAATATGTGTTCTGTGGTAGGCACATGAGGGATGGTCAAGGGAATAAAGGACTTGGATCCTGGCTTCAAAAGACTTACCATGTGGTTGGCTATATGAGAAAGAATAGCAAAAAGTAAAAACTATATAAATCTAGTGCTAGATCATGTGATATCAACTGAGGCTAAAGGTATAGAACTGATAAAGGTTGGTTTGGAGACCATCTTATAGGAGAGATAGGACTTGAGTTGGGCTCTGAATGATTAGAAAGATCTGGATGGTCATGAAAGAAGTGGGAAGACATTTCCTGTGGAAGATTTAATTTAAATAAAGATTACAGAGGAGCTTGACTTAACTGTACTACATGATTCATATAGATGAGAAGTGGAAAATAATACATAAGTAGGCAATAGAGGAACTTTGAATGCCAGCCTAAGGGGTTGATTGATTGGAGTGGAGTATATAACCACACACCAAGAGACTAGTTAGGAACCTTTTGTAAACTAGGCCTGTGGGGTATAACTTTATCATCAATATTAGAGAGAAAAGTGTAAGTCAAAAAAATTCACTGTAAATCAACTGATTGTATATCAAACATGAAGAAGGAAACATCAAAGAAGACTTTGAAGATTTGAAGCCTCTAGTAAACTAGGAGATGAAAAGTCTTCAAATTATTTGTGTATAGTGTATGAGATTATACTTGACAGAAAGGAATTCATTCTTTTTAGTGACTTTATTATTAACATTTAAATTCTCTACTTAATCTTGGGTAAAACAAACTCCATGGTGTTGACAAATAGTACATGTATTCAGACAAAGATGAGGAGTCATTAACAAAACAACTTTGAACTTTACCTTTGGCTGAAATGACATTGTCTGGAGATTGAATGACTATCCTTTCTGCTGAGAGTATTCATTTTTAAAGAGCTTTGTAAACGTTACTGCTTCCATCCAGTTGTCTCAGCTGGTGTGGTAAACCAAAAATGAGATACGAAGGTTTACAGACTCTCAGCATTTTTTTACTCCTCAAAGGAGTTAGGAATGGAGGAGGTTTTGCTCTCTCATGCTTTCAGATAAGTGTTTTCAGGTGACAACATTCTCTGTGCCATTTCTACTGGAGAAAATAGAGTTAAATTACTTGTTGGTCAACTTTAGTGTTTGTTTTGGGCATAAGAAGCTAAGAAAGACAAGTCTGTTGACCTGTTTAGACCTTGGTTGACTCTCCAAAAGTGCATATTTTAGTAACTATGACCTGCGAATCAGGGTTTAGCAGATTACTTTCAGCAAACAAGTTAGAAATGCACAGATTTTTTTAATCTAAACTCTTTTTTTAACTATGTTTTGCAAACTTACTTGCACTTTTCTCCTATGTTCTGTGTACCCTCTTGGAAGAGTTCAGGGGAAAAAAGTAAATGAACTTCATTGAGATACATATTAAGAGAAGAGCAAGGAAGAGGAAGTCCTTCCTAGAACCTAGAGCAAATTATCTCTGATGAGTAGGAAGAGCAGTGAATCCTAAGGTGGTCTGATATCATAGAAAGTGGGAAATGGAGCTACATAAGTATTAATTTTATTTTTCTTTGTGTACCCAGACAAGCATAGGCAGGATTTCCTTGGACAGTCTGAGAGAGAAGGTAGAGTATGGTCCTGAAGCAGTCCGTCGTCAGCCTCTAACCTCAGCAGAGCCCTTTCCTAGTGGGTCAAGAGAAGAAAGTACTTGTTAACAGTTGGAATCAAGGGGCTCCTATAACAGAACACTTGTTCTCTGAAGAGGAGAGAGTAGTGTTTCACTTTAAAGATTCCGATTTTAATTGCCTCCCTTCCATCCATCTCTCCTTTACACCATTGAGTCCTTCCCCTCTATGGTATCTCTTGTCCTCAGCTTTATCTGTTTTCATTCCTGCCAGGGGCGTGATCTTTCTAAGCTTAATCTGCTAATCTGTGTTTCAGTTAGGCTTATCATATAAATAGCCATAACATGAGCTTCTCAAAGGCAGAGATGATATCTTAGTCTTCTGTATAAAGCTAGTACTAATTCTGGTACTAGTAATAACAGCTCAGGTCCACAGTCTCTTATCTGCCATTTAGAAATATAAAAAACTCTGAAAGCCAAAGGTTTGTTTTTTTCAGAATGTAGTGCCACAACTTATTAATTAGGCTACAAGATGTAACCTGAACTGAAGCTATTTAATAGTCTTTGTTACACTTAGCATAAATGTTAATCTGTTTCACTGCAGAAATATTGATGTATGTGATTATGTGGTACTGCTCAAAATGTCTCACATCCAAAGGTTTGCATGAGAGTTGTGAGCCTGTATATTAATTTAGGCTCTTACTATCCTGAGCACTTTAAATTTAATCCTTACAATACCCTTAATATGAGATAGTTCCTCTTATTATCACCGTTTTACATATGGGGAAACAGAGGCATAAGGAGACTACACTAACAAGTGGAAGAGCTGAGATTCAAAACCAGGCAGAGCCCTAGTTTTTAACTGTATGCTACCTTGCTCGACAGGCAAGAAAAGAAAGAACCTTTTTGTTGTTGCTTTTGTTAGATGTATTACTATATAGAAAATGTCTTGAGTAGATTTGTTCTTTGAGATTTCTTTTGTTTAGTAGTATTCATTAAAGCCATATCAGCAGATCTTTTTCTAATAAGACATGGAAATAGCTTCACTTAACAGAACCCTGTATTAGAAGTGACTTTTAATTTTAGCTAATTCTTTTTAAAGGACTACTAGAATTTGAAAACAGACTACAAGGATTAAACTTTAAAATTGTGAATAAATGTCATTCTTTTAGCTTGCTACTATTTGAATCCTAAAAGCAAAATAGAACAGATCCTTATTAAAAATCCTATATCTTTGTCAGTAACTTTGGGGTGTTTTTGTTTTGTTTTGTTGTTTTGGCCGCGTCACACTGCTTGCGGGATCTTAGTTCCCTACCAGGGATCGAACCCAGGCTCCCGGCAGTGAAAGCGCCGAGTCCTAACCACTGGACCGCAAGGGAAGTTCCTTTGTCAGTAACTTTGATAAGTCGTAATTCTAATTAACAAGAGTTTAAAAAGAGGCAGGTTTAAAATGGGACGTCTCAGAATAGTAAACTGCCTGATGTCCCAGTTTAACCATTGTCAGACAAAGTATTCCTCTGTCTTAACCTGCCTCTCTTCATTCTGTGCTTAAAATGTCAAACATATTGGCACATAGTTTGAAGACAGGTTGGTATTTCTGGACCACTTACTAGAGAAGTTGAAAATTGGTACTACAGGTTTTATACTATCGAATCTTATGTCATATTAAGATGTAAATATTCAGCTCTGATTAGTTAAAATAAATATTGAATTACTGTATTTTAGTCAGCATTTGAGTGCTTCCTCCATCCTACTCACTGGAGATACAAAGTATTTGCCTTCTCTTCATGTTAATGTTCATAATTTTAGGACAGAATATCATCATTCAGACATTCTTAGGAAAAACGAAGTACGCTCTGGTTTAAATAGTTTTCATGTTTTTCTTTTTATCTAGATTCTCAGATGTTGGTTGTTTCTATGAAACCAGGCAGGAATTTAAATGCATTATGTTTTGAAAACTAAACCTGCTTCTGTTCTGTTTGATTGGCATTCACTGTTTTCTGCATTTCATTCTCTCACCTAATCTCTTCCTTTCTAATATGCTTACTAAAAATGAAGATTTAACATCAGAAGCTGAGCTCAGTAACTGATCAAAGGGAACTTTAAGATGCAGTCTTGTGGCGCAATTTGGGCTGTTAACCTGCTATCTAAAGGTGATGCTTCAAATGGCTTTTCTGTGCATGTGCATGGATTTTGTGAGTGGTAGAGACTCTTAAAAGCTGTGCTGTGTTGTGTAATGTAAAGTGAATTTGTTCTTGATGAGTGCTGTCTGCCAGAAGATGGATTGACGAAAGGATCTTAATCTATAATACCACCCTTTGACTAATGGCTCTGATACTAAGTTTTTGCTAAAAAACATTTAAGATTATAAAAGTAAAAACACCCCTAAAGTTTCCTAAGACGTTTTAAATAGGTTGATCTTTGTAGAGAATTGCTGCATTCTAGTTCTGATCAAAGGTAAGGGAATTCAGGCTAAATACATAGACTTTGATTTCAGCTTCCTTTCTTCTGTTAAGTTTTCCTACTCCTTTCTGGTTCCAGAATCAGTATTTCCTCTATTGAAGTATTGCTTCTAATGATTTTGGATTCCCCATGATTTAGGCCACTACCAAATTGAGGAATTAATTGCCAATGTAAGTCATCTTAAATGCCATTTGGAACAAGGTGGGATATAAATTTAAAATGTTGCCATATCTAGTTATCTCCTTTTTTTAAATAAGGGTTTACTCTCTTTATATATATTATCATCTGTTCCATAATACCTATTATGTCATGTGTTAGCTTGCTGTGGTTTCGTATTGAATTAATGCAGAGCTAACTAATCTTAATTTTTTTATGGAAGTTAACCCTCTAGTCAGCCTACTGTTTATTATAATGTTTGACTCCTTAATTTTGGATCTTTATGGGGACTATGAATACCATGGTTAAATGTTAGAAAATTGTTTGATTTCTACCCTTTGTTTCTTGCCCTTCTTTTTCTTCTTTCCTGTAACCTGATCACCTCTCTCTCTCTCTCTCTCTCCCTGCTTGGGCTTTCTTTTTGCTATTTTATTCAGTTAGTACTAATGTTGACAACCAAAACTCAAAAAAGAAATTGTTAAAGTTACTGTGTTCATATCCTGATACTTGTTTTCTGTATTTATAGCAGCTTCTTAAGGGATATTTCAAATTCTTATTTCAAACATGCCATTTTTGAATGTGATATTTATCTGAAAAAATGTAGTAGTTAAAGATTATTAAACTCTTCAAAACTGACAGTCAGGGGTAAATCTAACTTTCTAGATGGAGTTCTTAATTGCATTAAAATCTACCACAAATTTGCTTAAGCATTTTATTATGAAATCTAATTTCTTCCCAGAGGGGCTGTTAATTTTGTTATGCAGAAGAGTTCTGTTGCAAACCAGAACCATTTCTTTCTTACTGTAGACCAGAAACAACCCTGGCCTAGATGTCTTTTTATATAGCTATATTCCAACTATATTCGGCTGCTTGTAGATCTCAAAGCTAGGGAATGTTAATGGGCTATAAGAATAAACATGCCAATTGGTAATCTGTGCAATTAAAGACATGAACTTTTAACTAAGGATCAGGTTGAGTTGAAACCAAAGAACAACAATATTTGTCTAATGCTTTACAGAACAATTTTACATCTATTATCAACAGCCCTGTGACTTATTAAGTACTGTTATCGTTTTACACATAAGAAAAGATGCTCAGAGATGGAAGTTTGCATAAGGTTCTGTAGCTACTGAATGACAGGTCTAGGATTGGGATTCAAGTCAATTTACTCTAAATCTTGTGGCTTAAAAAAAAAACCTTGGGTATATGTTCACTTCCTCCAGATTAATTCCTCAGTGTCCCAATATATAGAAATACTAAGGTGTACTACCATAGTAATCTAAAATATTCCTTCTACAACAGATTGGAAGTCTCTTAGAACAGTGTTTCTCTTCCCTGGTTGGGCAGCTAAATGATCTATTGAATTTAAATAAAACCATAGTTACAACAGAAGATTCCCAGGCTCCATCCGATACAAATTGAAGTAGAATTTTCAGAATGTAGCCTGAAATACACATCTGTGTATTCAGAATCATCCAGGTCACTTTGGTGCTCAGTCAAGTTTAGGAAATACTACCTTTTAAAGCACTTAAGACCCTTTGAAGGAAGACAAATTAGATTAAAACCGTTGTTGTTTTTATTAGATACTCAGCTGCCTGACAATGCCCTTAAAAACAGGTGTCTTTAAGGGTTTTACAACTCAGTGGGAGAAGCTCCAGGGTAACAGCATGTGGCAGGATCTTGAGCAAGCAGAAGGTATTATTACCTGGAGAAGAGGTGCTGAAAGAGACATGGAACTATCACAAGGATGAAGATATGAAATCAACAGCATATAAAAATCACTGCTTTATAAACATGGAGAACATGTCAAAACTGCATGAAAAAGAAGTGCAGAGTTTTTTTCCCCAATCCATTTGAAAATAAATGTGACAATTCAAGTCAGCTTTTTGTACCTTTTCCCCTTGATATTGGAAGAACATCAAAGATCCAGTCCTCTTAAAGGGAGAAGGGTTTGATAACCAGTCTGATTCTTTGTTTATAAACTATGCTTTAATTGAACCTCATTCACAATATCATGTTAAAACAATTCGTTTGCATCTTATGCCCCTTATATCTAATTGAAGGAAGAATTCTCAGAAGTTGAAGGAATTTCAAATATTATTTCTTAAGGTTGAGGAGGTTGGAGCATGTGTATATCCCTTGCTAGACCAAGAGCCCACAAGTCTGTCCCAACCCAGTGCTTCTGTGCTAAGACTCTCAGAAGCACAGTGTCTTATTATTTAGTGACATTAGAATTCCAGCCCTCAATCTTTGACCTGTTTTACAGTCTAACATCCTGATAAAAGCCTCACTTATCTTATATTACTTCTATTAATATTTCTGGTGAACTTTCTGATAAACTTATATGTTGTTTATTTTGCTTGGTTGCTATTACCCTGCTTCAGAATTTTGCCTGACACCCATCTTATTAACAAAGAATACATGTAAATGGGTTTTTTACTAAACAGAAATTATTTATAAATATTCATTTAAATAATGTGTATATCGGGGACTTCCCTGGTGGTCCAGTGGTAAAGAATCTGCCTTCCAATGCAGGGGATGCAGGTTCGATCCCTGGTCAGGGAACTAAGATCCCACATGCCGCGGGGCAATTAAGCGCACATCACAACTACTGAGCTCGTGCGCCTCAACTAGAGAACCCGCGTGCTGCAAACTACAGAGCCCACGCACTCTGGAATTGAGCGCCACAACTACAGAGCCCACGTGCCCTGGAGCCTGCGCTCCACAACTAGAGAAGAGAAAACCTGCAGACCACAACTAGAGAGAAGCCCGCGCACTGCAAGGAAAGCTCCCGCATGCCTCAACGAAGATCCCGTGTGTCGCAACTAAGACCCGATGCAACCAAAAAAAAAAAAGTAGTACTAAATAATGGGTATCCCACCTTGTTCCAGGAAGGCTTTAACATGGCTTATTAATAACTAAATAGATTGATTAATTAAACATATAGTACCCTTTCTGTAGCATTGATGATTAAGGTCTAAGATCCAATTCTAGGTTTGCCAAACATGAATCCTCACATGATCCTATTAAGAAAGGAGCCACTGCTTTCCTAAAATCTCTCCTTTGCTTTTGCGATTTCAAAACTTCCTCATTAATGTATCATGTGGAATAAATCAGAAACCAATGTTATAGCCATATACTACTTTGTTTTTGTTTATAGAAAAGCAAAAACTAAAATTGTGTGAGTGGAAACTTTACCTAGCCAAATAATCAGTAAGAAAAAGTTTTATTTGTGTTTTTTGTAATAGCCACTTGAAAGTCATTTTACTAGGTTCTTTTTCTTGCCATTTATACCAGTTTAAGTAGTAAATCCCACGGTAAAATTTTGGCTTTGGCTGATTTTTAGCTATATCAGTTAATCTAAACATATGCTTCTATTTTTAAGAGGCTTGGATTTAGGATCTTTTTTTTTTTTAAGGTGGAAAAGTAAACTCTTAAATGAAAAAGTCCTAAACCAAACTATTTGTAACTGGTACCATTGTAGCCAAGGAACTCATTCATTGCCTTTCCTTCATGATGTTTGTTTCTTAAGAAACCTTTTTGTAAAAATAATTTTTTTATAATAACTTTTTTAAAATTGTATTTTTTTATACAGCAGGTTCTTATTAGTTATCCATTTTATACATATTAGTGTATATATGTCAATCCCAATCTCCCAATTCATCACACCACCACCACCCCCCGAAGAAACCTTTTTTAAAAAATTTAATGCACAGTTCTAACTTTAAAAAACAGATCAGCTGAAACTACTATAGTTTAAGTAAGTGAGCAACTGAGGTCTAAGTACTGCCCACTCAGCCTTCTTTCTCTTCCATCCCTCATCAACCTCTGAGATGCTTCCAAGGAACCATTAAGGCATCCCAGAGCACCTTTCCTAAGGAATTTTTTTCCTAGTGTCCATTAACCTCTTTTCTGGAGAGTGTCAGAGGCTAGGAGAACCTGAAAAATCAAATAATTACATTTTGGTACTTGCTAACTGCTCAGTGAAGATTTGGTGGAAGTAGTTTAACCTTTAAAAAAATGTTTTTAATGTAAGTGGGCTTACACCGTTCTCTTTTTCCTATGCCAGATTGTGATGGAGCATAGTGTAGATAATCTAGATCTAGCTGCATGTAGCTTTTATTCTAAGGGTGCTAGGGCATCCCTAAGGTAACAAGCACTAATAATGTCATTTCTCCCTCTCCTGCTTTTTGGTATCTCTCTACACTCCTGACTCTTATATAGGAGAAAGAACTTTGAGTCTAGTAAAGCCTATAAGGCAACATGGGGAGACGGTGGAGACAACTCTCCTAGCAATGTAGTATCTAAGCAGCCAGGCCGAGTGACAAATGGTCAGCCTCAGCAAGCAACCACAGGAGCAGCCAGCGGCGGATACATTAAACGGTATGCCAGCTCTTCCCGATATTTTTATTCTTTTCCTAAATGAATGGCTCTCTCTGGAGACTGGGTGTAATTATGCATGAACCCCAACTTATTAATTAGAAATAGCATTTATTCCTTTTTTATTTTTGGATTTTTTTTTTTTTTTTTTGGCCGCACGGCATGTGGGGGTGTGCGGGATCTTAGTTCCCCTACCAGGGATCGAACCCGTGCCTCCTGCAGTGGAAGCGGGGAGAGTCTTAACCACTGGACCACCAGCGAAGTCCCTTATTCCATTTTAAAATTTGCCTTCTGACAAAATGGTGACTGGGATTGTTGACATTCAAGGATGGATTAACTTTTCTTTGTAAAGTACTTTCCAAATTATTCAAGTAATCATGTTTTACTTCTGTAAATAAGAAGATGTGTTTTAAAATGTATCATCTAGAGTAGGAGTCAACCAAATCCCTATAAGGATATCTGTAAAGGGTCAGATAGTAAATATTTCAGACTTTACAGGCCATACAGTCTCAGTCACAACTACTCAACTGCTCAACTCTGTTGTAGGGTAAAAGCAGCCATAAACTATATATAAACAAACGAGCATGGCTGTGTTCAAATAAAACCTTATTCATAAATTCAGAAGGGAGGCCAGATTTGGCTTTGGGCCAGGATTTTGCAACCCTTATTTTAGAGCAGTAGTTCTTTAGACCTAAGCGTGCATCAGAATCACCTGGGAGGTGTATTAAAACACAGATCGCTGGGGTCCCTTCTAGTCTCTGATTCAGGAGATCTGGAGTGGAGTGTGAGAATTAGCATATTTTCATGTCTAACAAGTTCCCAGGTTATGCTGGGAATTACACTTTGAAAAACCACTATCCTAAAGTTATTTCTTAATCTTAAATGGCTTTAAGCTGTTGTGCTCTCTTGGATTAGTCTTTCCATTTTTACTATAGAATGTTTCCCAAGAATGGTAACCTGCATCTGTTGGGTCTAACACTTGCTGAGGTCATTTTGGTTACTTATTTTTATAAAAACTAAATCCAGACTCATTCCATTTCTAATTCACCCAAAAGTACTGAATTAACTATCTTTTTGTGATAGTATAACAAATGATGCCAGGGAAGACGAAATGGAAGACAACCTGACTCAAGTGGGCAGTATCCTAGGAAATCTAAAAAACATGGCCCTGGACATAGGCAATGAGATTGAGGCTCAAAATCGACAGATAGAACGGATCACAGAAAAGGTAAGAGCTTTTTAGTGCCACAGGAAAATGAGACATCCAGTACAGTGTTTAGTAATAGACATCTGTGCTAGATGCTCTGGGGGAGAGCAATAGGGATAAGATCCTGTCCTCACAGGCCTTGCAGTTTTGATGAGTTCTAACACACTGAAAAACAGTAGTCAAGTCCTCCTATCTCTTACTCAATTGGTTCATTTTGAAACCAAGACCTTGGGACCAAGTGGTTTTATTTAAAATTTCACACATGAAGCTCACAGTCTCCTCTAACCTTTCTGTGAGCTGTCGGGGGTTTTTTTGTTCTTTTGTTTTTCCCCTGAAAGAGCAAGTTAGCTTTTGGAATTTTATTTTGTTAACTAATAACAAATTAGTAAGTTCCCGAATCCTCATCTCATGAGTCAGTAGATAAAAATCAGTTCTGCAGAATGGTTCTCGTGGGGTGGACACACAAAAACAAGAGTAACAAAAAAGTGCGGTTGCTATTTTTTACTTCATATGATATAAAATATACTGAAATTGTGTTCTGTGTTTGGTTGTGTCACATCTAAAAGCTGTTCTTATTTATTGTTACTTCATTAAAATCTCAGTATACTTTAATGGTTGGGGTAAGTTTTTCAGCTTGGCTTTCTGTTGAATCACTTATGATGGATTTCATTAAGGCAAACAATGGTTCATAAGATGTTTTCAATGCTGTTATGTGGGTTTAGGCTACATATTACCCATCATTTTAATTTACATATTGATGTGGATGGTGATACATCTGTTCCACAGATCTTGGGGTAGGTTATTTCAGTCTCTGGGTGAGATCTAGGGTAGCTCCAGATGAGATTCTATGATTCAGTTCAGGGGACTCCCACAAGGTCCAGATCTATAGCAGAGAAGAGCATTATATTTTCATTGCATCTACATGCCATTGATTATAAGATGCATCCTAGTTTCAGACATGTTAAACTATGAAAAAAAATGTTACAGAACTCATGAAATACTGGCAAGTTCTCCTGTTATATCTTTGTCATGTTTATACACCCAGGTTTTTCCAAATGAATCTGATATTCTGTCACTTCTTGCCCAAAATGAGTTTTGTAATGTGGCTTCGACTATTTCCTGAATTTTCTCAATGTGTCAGTTACTCTAAGTACATGAAATTTAACATTTATTAGAGCAGCTTACCTTGTGAAGTAATGCTGGTATATTTTTCTTTTTTCCAGGCTGACACCAACAAAGATCGTATTGACAATGCCAATGCCAGAGCAAAGAAACTCATTGACAGCTAAAGCTACTGCTGTACTTCTTTATCATTTATTCACTTCCCTAGCTCCTCCTTCAAAGTCATTACCTTTCCAGAGTTTGAAATTTTGGTTCCACACTCTTCTAATCGGGAGATGATGTGGAAGAAGACCTAGGAGTAACAGCCCCCCTATTCTTTTATTTTCTCTTTTTCCCTTGAGGGTAGACTGCTGCTTAGTTTCTCTTCTAGTATTTTCTTTCTCAGTCCATACTCTTAGGTTGGTTTTCATACATCATATATAGTGTTATTTTTCATTCTCTCCGTTTACTTAGCAAGTTTTTCTGCTTTCAAACTTTGGAAGCATTGCCAAAGACAGCCATGTAAAAGGCTGGGGGCAGTAGGGGCAGGCACAAGGAGGAGAGGCAAGAGATAAGAGGTTGTTACCTCAGTAAAACCTGCAGACCCTAAAGCCAAAAGTTGCATAACCACAGTGAAGATCTAGTTGGGTTTAATTTCTGTTTAAGTTGCAGTTTTTGCCAATTTAGGCCAATGCTTGGTTTTGGAGCCTGTATACACAATATTTTTGTTATACATCACAACTTTGCAACCTCTGCTTCAAAAAAGAATAGAATGAGTTTTCTTAAAGTGAGCTTAATTTCTGAACTCTTGGTGGTTCATCTATGTACATAGATTCTATGATCCCATTTCATATTGCACCATATAGGAACACCTGGTATAAATGAATGGCTTTTTATTTTCATATTATTAATAGTATCATGGTCCCATTACAGGCCTATTAACCTCATAAATTTGTCATTAGTCTTTGAAGAAAAAATATGTAAATATGTATATATAATATGAGAATTTCTCTCTACAGCAGGGCTTAAAATTTTTTGGAAAAGTTTGACAAAGTATATCACGTGAATTCAGATTTACCTCAATGCCAAGAATTATGTTTAGATAGGAAAAAAGAAACTTGTTTTGATCTCAGGTAGAAAATAGATTGCTCTGAGTTTTATGTAGCTTTAAACTTTTTTAAAAACTAGAACTTATTCTGTTTAAAAATGATTTAGAAAATTATGTCTTTGGTTTACTTATTGATGATTGCACTATGATTCTCTTAGCTTTTTGTATTCAACTTCCAGAATCACATTTGCTTAGATCCTGAACAGTGTTATAAGAATCTGATTGGTATTTGTCACCTTTATTTAAACACTAGCTTCTGCACACTTCAAAGCTATTAATGTCGATTGGTTTGACCAATAACCACTGTTTGATCCTTACAATTAAATTTTGTAACTAACTAGTGGAACTGTTTTTTCAAATAAGTGATGTGCTTCTGTGAGTACTTTTTGGGGGGTGGAAAGCAATAATTTTGTCAGCTCTTATTTGACAAACTGAATCGAGCAAAGATGCATAAATCAAAAGGCACTCCAACAAAGAGCTGACTTTATTAGCACCTTTCCCATTTTTATTGGAAATATAGGACTTTTCCCCGCTATGATTTGTCATGAGGTTCATTTTAATCATTACTAGTCTTTTATTCATTTGAGGTTAAATACACTAGCGACTGAAAGTGTTTATGAGTGAAAACTGCAACCCACTTACTGGAGGAGATAGAGTTAACATGGGAACTTTCAAAGGCTGAAAAGGAAAATATTTATAGTGAGATTTAATTAGGCCCTCAGTAATAGAAATGCCACACACCAAAAAGGAGTAGTTTGGCAGGTGGTAGTAAATGTGTAAAATAAGAAGGTATAAAACACTGGGGGCTGTTCTATACTTAAATGTCCTTCCTAAAAGCGTTAAAAAAAATTTTTTTTTACACTATTATGGCTAAAGGAAATAGTTCTGAAGATACCAGTATGCTGTTCCAACAGTATAATTGGTTAGAAGTGAGCTAAGGCACACAGTATGTCCAGTGTGTCTGAATTTACACTCTAGCTCTGCCACTTGCTGGCTGAATGACTATAAAACCATTTCTGTGCCCCAGTTTCCTTGTGCGTAAAGTGGGATTAATGATTCCTACCTCATAGAGTTGCTGCGAAGACTTAATGTGGTAATGCAGGTAAAGCACGTAGAGCAGTGCCCAACAAATGTAAGAGCTTATTAAACGATAGCTGCTATTCTCTCTAGAGTGGAGCTCTTTTTGGGTCAAGGATCTCTTCGTGAATTTGATGAAAGACAACACAGCCTATCTCTCCAGAGAAATAGACACACAAACACACACACGTGAATCACGCATAAATGGGTCTTGAAAGCCCATCCATGGATCCCAGGTTACATACTTTTTCAAAGCTTCTGCTACTGAGAAAAGAGGAATGAGGACCTAGAACTTAGGCTCATAATACACTAGAAACAGAAGCTGTTGACTTAAAAGTCTTCTCCTGTGACACTGTCTGGAAACTTGTTTCTGTTACTTTTGAAAGGTAGTAACTGAGGTGGTTAGCACAAGCTCTGGAGTCTGACCATCTGTGTTCAAGTTTTGGTTCAATCATTTACTAGTTTTGTGACCTTGAGCATAAAACTGACCTATAATTAAGGAGTTAAACAGTATCCTCCACTGAACTTAATTTTTTTTTAACAATAAGCTCCCTCTTCAGGTTTCCGGTCTTATAATGACAGTGATCTTTATCCCCTATAGTTGTCCCTGTTTTTTTCTTCTTTCACAGTTTTAATTCACCCTTTGTTTACCACATTTCAACTCTAGATCTTTTCATGTCATGTATGGATTAGGAATCTCCCCTTAACTTAAACTTCTACTTCCCAGACATCCTATACTCAATTGCTCTTAGAATTAGTTTCTTTAAATGCTATTCTTTAGGTTACTCTCTTACTAAAATCCTAAGTTATCCCAGTTACATTCCTAAGCATATTTATAGTTCTCAGATTGATATTCAGGTTCCTTATTCTCTACTCATTTGTTTTTCATCCTAATGTAGTGTTTGCTCCAAGCCTTCCATTTCTGTACAACTTGCTAAATTCTATTTTAATGTTTTACAGGTGAAATAAATAGCACCATTTATTGAGTGCTTACTCTGTCATAGGCACTATTCTAAATGCTTTTCTGTATCTTTTCACCAAATCCTCATAACATACATGAGAGGTAGGAGGTGTTCCCCATATTATGGATGAGAGTAAGTTGCTCAAATAAAGCTAGTAAATGATGGACTTTGGATTCAAATCAGGATCTTTCTGACTCCAAGGCCTATGTTCTTACTCAGTATACTACACTGACTTCTAACCAAGCTCTAAAAGAAGGTAGGTGATTTACAGCTGGTGGCCACTAGAATCTCAGTCTCCAGACCTCAAGTCAACCTACTTTATTAGCTCATATTTAAGTCTAAATACTTGTGTACTATATCTTTGGGCATATTACTTTACTTAATCCCTGCCCTCAAGTAGCTCAGTCTAGCAAGAGGCAGATGAATATAGAATGTGAGAAATGCTGCCGTAACAGATGGAGCAGTTAATTCGGCTTAGACGTCTCAGGAAGGGGCTTAGACATAGAAAAGGAGCATGTTGGTAAGAGGGCATTCCTGACTAAGCAAACAATGTAAAGGCAGTTAAAGGAGAGAGACATTGCACTGTGGGTTTAAGGAGCAGAATAACCTGCTAAGACTGGGCAAGTGAATGAGAGTGAAGAGAGGGTATCTGGAAATAAGGCTGGGTCCAAGTTGTGAAAGTTAGCCATCATAAGGGGATTCTCATAAGGGTAGGGATTTTTAAAACTCCCATTAATAATTAAATGTCTTGGGACATTTAAGTTATTTAATTTATAAGTTCTGATTTATTAGATAAGTACTGATAAAATAGAGAAATGTTCAGTAGATCAATAAGATTAAGCATTAAAGTTTATAAAAAACAAAACTCAATTGGTAATGTAAACTGGCACCCCCATCCCTCCCCAGCTGAGAAACAGAGAATAACATAGGAAAAAGAGAACCCCTAGACCAGATTTAAGGTCAGAGAGACTTTCCTCATATAAACACTAGGCTCTTGTGATCTCTTGACTTAATGGTTAAACTAGGTTTGCAAAATGAGAACTAACAATACATGGTAAATAACAGCCCCTTGGCTAAGACAAAACATCAGAAAACGCAGAGTTGTAGCTTTCTAAATGTTCATGCCAGTAACAGTCTGAAATAATCTACTTTTATAGCTTCAGTTTGTCTTAATAAGCATGGTTTCCAGTACCACAAAAATATTTATCAGTCACATGAAGGCATTTCAGTACTCTTGCAACCTGAACAAGAACATAAAACATTTCTTCCTTATCAGTTTACTTTCAAACAAAGGGCCATTTACAGGTTAAAGTTCCCCTGTCTTACTTTAAAGGATTAACCTTTCTTCCAGCCATAGTCATTAAATCTTTATTTAGTATATTCTCTCATTCAGAGAATAAATTTGATAAACATAAGTTGTTGTAAAATACCCTAACAGTAGTTTTTTGATAGGTAATTTGATTATTAGAGTTGTAAATACAAAAAGATGACCAGAAATAAGAGACTGTTTCTAACAAAGCTTCAGGAAAATCTTGATTATTAAAACCCTTGTATCTTACAAGTCTTGCATACAGTTTTAGCTCTTCAGAGCCCTCTATCAATAAGGCACCTGCAATAGTAAAAAAAAAAATTGCTACTGCAGCCTTGGGAACACCTCTCAGTGTTGTGTTGTTGCTTCTCTCACAAAGTACACTTTTTTTTTTTTTTTTTTATTACTCTTTTTTTTTTTTTTTTTTTTTTTAATAGCTACTTTATTTATTTATTTATTTATTTTTCGCTGTGTTGGGTCTTCGGTTCGTGCGAGGGCTTTCTCTAGTTACGGCAAGTGGGGGCCACTCTTCATCGCGGTGCGGGGACCGCTCTTCATCGCGGTGCGCGGGCCTTTCACTATCGCGGCCCCTCCCGTTGCGGGGCACAGGCTCCAGACGCGCAGGCTCAGTAGTTGTGGCTCACGGGCCCAGCTGCTCCGTGGCATGTGGGATCTTCCCAGACCAGGGCTCGAACCCGTGTCCCCTGCATTAGCAGGCAGATTCTCAACCACTGCGCCACCAGGGAAGCCCACAAAGTACACTTTTAATCAAGAGTCATACCTTTATGTACATCCTAAATTCCAAGTATAAACATTGCAATTGAACTAATGGACTGGAGTAAAATCATAAATCCTTAGATTAACCATAGCAGCCTCTCATGAGGCTCTCATGAATTATTTGAATTTCATAAAAATATGAAGTGTTAACACAGGGTGGAATGGCAACTGATTTTCTGAAAGCTCGCACATTGAGACACATGAAATTTCAAGCTGTTGTGTGGAGCTATTCTGGTACCAGGCAGCATCCCCTCACTGTATACATAGCAAACCTAGCTACTGGGTTTCTCAAAGCCAAACAAATGATGGTTTTGAAGATCAACATTGTCCTTTGCCCTATCCATGACACAAAATGGAGGACTCTTCCTGTGTTTGATTCCCTTTAGCTTATTTGAGATGAGCCCTGGAAAGGAAAAAGATCATTGAGTGAAATATAACCTCCTGGAATATCACCTCCTCACTGCAGATATCCTTGACAACAACAGGAGCCTTTCATTCAGCCGGATTGCAACAGGTTCCAAGTCAGTGTCCTGTATGGTTCACATGCTCCTGGAGAACATCATGCAAACTTCTTCTTGGTGGCTGTGAACCTCTCCATGTACTGAAAATCATCAAAGAATACATGTGTTATTTTGCCCTGAGCAAATAACTAACTTATTGGTTATTTAGGATTTTATGATTTTTTTTTCCTTTAGGTTTTTATGGCCCTTCATTTCCTACAAAATCTACCTATTCTAGATGCAAATTTAAAGCACATGGTTTTGTGGGGTGTTTTTTTTTTTTCTTTATATCTTAATAGGACACCTATCAAAAGAAAAAGATGCTTTACAACAAGCTGTCTAGAGAAAAATCTCATCTTGGCACAACACCATTTGGCTGATTCTCAGAACCCACCTCCAAAATGGAGAAGAAATCCTTATTGACATAAACGGATTATACATACGTCCTGTACCTAGTAACGCTTGTGTGAGTTACTTCACCTTTCTCTTCTCTGGAGCAGTGACTAGAAATTCAGAAGTACACTAATACATACCTTATCGTAGCCTTCCAGTTCTCGAAGTTTCTTTATTTCAAAAAGGTTGCCTTCTACAGCAAGCAGACAGATCTGGGAATCACTGAGGATGCTCTGTGGAAGCATACTGAGCTCAAGACAATTCTCCTCCAAACGAAGAACTTTAAGGCGAGGACAGCAAGATATCTTCACTGAGATCTGAGCTATCTATTGAACAAGTTAAAAAAGGGATAATGGGAAAAAGTAATAAGCACTGTAATGATTATTTTTTACTAAATTAAAAATCTTTACTTGACTATTTGTCCTAGTTCTTTCTTCTACCACCTCCATTTTCTCACTACCCACTCATTCCAGAAGCCTCTTGTGTTATCCAGCTTCTGTTACTACTCCACTTTTGTGGGGGAAAAAAAACAAATCTTTTTTGAAGGTCACCAGTGGCTTTTTGGAAACATTTTTCTGATAATAAAAGCACTGTTCATTATAGAAAATTTGAGGATCATACGAGTTTAGAGAAAAGAGTTACCTGAAATCCATCACTGTAAACATTTTGGTACATTTACTGCCAATCTTTTATGTGTAAATAGATGCCAGCCACTTTACTGCCAAAGTCAAGGATTCGTTGCCCTCATTGCCTGTTGCATTTGACTGTGCTATCTATCCCTTCCTTGAAACTCCCACTTCTTGTACCTAAGTGCTGTGTTTTTCTTCCTATCTTTTGAATTATTCCTGATTTTTGGCTTCCCTTCTTGTTCGTATGGACATTTTTCAAGCAGCAGTCCCTAATACTTAATATTCAATCTTTCTAAACTTTCTCCTAGAAAGCTCATTCATTCTTAAAGCTATCACTTCTGTTAAGCTATCTATCTACATTCATTTCTGCTCACCTCTATTCCACTCCTATGTCTCTGATTTTTAGTAAAACACATTGGATGTTTCACCATCATAACCCACTCAGCATGCCCATTCCCAATAGCACCACTCTTCTTTTAGGCTCTTGAGCTCAATACCAAGCAGTTATCTTTGATTCATTCAGCTCTTCTGCCCTTTAAATGCTCCAAGCCACCTAGTTATATTTACTATGCCTGGTATCATCTCAGACCATCACCTGGGACCTTGTTAAAACTGCAAATTCAAAAAAAAAAACAAAAAAACTGCAAATTCTCAGACCCTACCCCAGACCTACAAAATCAGAAACAATGAGTGTGGAGCCCAGTGATCTCTTACCCAGCTCTCCGGGTTATTCTGATGCACACTAAAACCTGAGAACCATTGATTTAAGGCAGCATAGATGAATGTGGAGCAAGTGCTCAATTTGCTTAACAAGTTTTTTCCAATATTTTTCCCCAAATATTCAGAATTTTTTTCCAAAAAGCTCAAGTACGTACAAGAATATCCACTTTAAGGAAAAGATAAAGCCAATCTCGTCCAAGACTGACTGAATTTCATCATAACGTAAGGTCAGGACAATCTAGAACAGTTTTGTCCAATAAAACTTATTGCAACTAGTGGAATGTTCAATATCTGTGCTGTCCGATATGGTAGCCTAGTAGCTGTATTGAGCCATACTTGAAATATGGCTAGTGCAACCGAGGAACTGAATTTTTAAGTCTAATTTAAATGAATTTTAATGGCCATGTGGCTAGTGGCTACTGTAATGGACTCTGCAGATCTAGAAGCATAGGCACTAGAAAAACTAAAGACTACCCAGTCTCACTACGATCAGTGTTTCATCATTTGTGCCTTATGTCTAGACCAAAGATTGTTTCTCCAGTCAGATACATGTTAACCAAAGAGTTTCTGAAGTTATGGAAATAAATTTCAAACACTGCAATTAAAGCTGTCCAACAAACTCCAAAAATCCTATCACTGATGGTTTTTCCGCAAAAGCAGGACACACACTTGACAAAGATGTCAGCAAAAGGACAACTGAATGAACTCTGATGTCCAACTCTGAGAACATGAGTTTAAGCCTCTTTTCCACTCTATCTTCTTGACATAGCTCCTTGCTAGATGATTAGAGGTATATTTGAGGATGATCTGAAGAACTCAAGGTTTGTGAGACAGAGGTTTAACTTTTGAAATTACCTCACCCTGTTACCCATACTACCCTCCAAAAAACACCTACACAACAAACACACCCAGTGTCTCAACTAACTTCATGGCACTTTGGGCTTTGAAATTAGTCCAGCCCATAGAATATACCTTTCTTCTAGCCTCTGATACCCCTCTCCATGATTACAGTTTAGAGAACAATTGTTTATTCAGGAGACCGTAAACCCACATACATGCTGTAGAAATAAACGCTTAAGCTCTAGACCTGGTTCTGGTTGAGGTTGAGTTCGATGACCTGCAGCTCCCGCACTGTGTCAGGTATGCTCCGAATTTGGTTCTTGGAGAGATCCACTACATCCAGGTGCCGTAGGTTACAAAGTTGGGGTGGTAGTGCTCTCAGCTGGTTCCCAGAGAGGCTCAGGGTCTTAAGGGCAGATAGTTGCCCAAAAGTAGATGGCAGCTCTCTCAACTGATTGTTGTTTAGGCTTAGTGTCTCTAGTTTCTTCAGATTGCATAACTCATCAGGAAGGACAGCTGGCAAAGAAAAATTTAAAAACCTGAATCCAATACAGCTGAAAAACACCTTTGATGGAGTTTATTAAAACTATATGGCAGTCTGTTATGCCTCTTGTTAATATACATAGGCATTTCACAGGTTGTGCCATTTTTAAATATTGCATTTTTACCAACATAGTCTTCAGAAGGTGAGGGTGCCATCAAAATTCAGGAAAGCATTATGTGTATAATAGGCTCCTTTTGTGAAGGGGCCACTGCACAATCCCACAGCAATTTTGTGGGATTTGGAAGGCCCTCTCCTTTCCATCCCATCCGCCCTTCCAAATTAGCAGCAAAATTAGCTCTGTTTACATTACACCCCAAAGATGGTCCCTTTGAAGTCCAAATTAACCTCCTACCAATCATTACACCAGGAGAGGAGGCTTATAGATGTAATTACAAGAGATAGAAAGCTTCAAGGACTCTGACATTCTTCTGCATCTTGAGCTCCTGAACAGTTTCATAACAACAAAAATCAGCTTGTAAGAAAAAAACCTTTTTTTTTTAAGATTCTGATACATTTATTTGAAAACCAGTTTAATAACATTATAATCATACTCCACACTCTATTCCAAGAGAAAAACCACCCTTCTTAACAGCTGATAACTAGCAAAATTCCCAGGCGCAAAAGCCATACTCAGTTTGTTGTTGTTCAAGGACAGGCTCTTCAGCAGAGTGAACTTCCCTATAATCATAGGCGGTAGACTCTCGATCTTGTTGTTGGACAAGTCGATGGTCCTGAGATTGCTTGTCAGCTTCTGCAACTCTGAGGGGAACTGAAGAAAGGGGCTCTCAGCGCGGAGAATCCCTTACCTATTAACTTCACCGCCCGCCGTCCCTCTCCCTTTCAATTCCCTTGGTCGGATCCCTCCCAGTCTCACCTCGGTCAGCCCACGGTCCTTAAGCTGAAAGACACCAGTTTTCTGCGCGGTTTCCACATGAGCGCGGAGGGCGCTGTTTCCCATCCTAGCGCCAAGGCTCAGGTCTCTGCGGGAAGGAGGAGAGCTGTCACCACTCGGTCCGGCACCCAGCCACCCCGTCGGCCTCCCGGCTAAGTCTCAAGCTCCAGCTGTCACCTCCTGCCGATCCCTGGATCTTGGGGGCCAGCTCAAGAGTGGCAAGGAAGAAAGGGAAGAACACCAGGCCCCGCCGCTTTTGCAGCTGTTCCAAGGCTAGACGCCGCTAGGAGCCTACAGAGGATCAGGGATCCCCGAACTCGCCTCCTACCCCTCAGCTCACAGCCGGCTCCGCAGGGGAAGACCCGGGACCCGCGCTCGCCTGGGATGCGCTCCCCAGGCTTCCGCCGGGGCGGAAACGGCCTGTGACGTCATCGAGCCGCGCGGTGCGTTCGGCTCACTCTCCGCGCCACCCGGAAAGGTGACTCCCAGCCATGGCTGCGGCGAACCCCTGGGACCCGGCATCCGAGCCAAACGCTGCGGGGCTACTGCTGGACCATTTCGTAGCTTCGGGGTTGGTTACTCAGGTGCGTGGGGGGCGATGGCGTCATTAAGGGGGTGCCCACGGTGGCGACAGAAGATGGCCGTGAGATGGTGGTGCTGGCTGCGGGAGTGGGTGGGAGGGTGCTGGCTGGGGGCTGTTCTAGAGTCGGGGCCGATGGAGCTCTTTGTAGGCAGCAGAAGTGACTGGTCGGCGGTGGGTTCTGCAAAAGCGGGGCTCTAAGGAGATGGTGTTTCAAGTGTCTGGCAGGCGAGTTATCCCAGGTCAGTTCTTGGGCGGTAATAAAGACTAGTGTTACCCGCCTTTTTTCATCCAGTGATACCGCCTCTAGATTGTAATCGGTGGCGGGGTTGGGAAATAACGGGTAGGTAGTTAAAACATACGTTCCCAAAGAACGCTCGTTTGTGTGAAATATTGAAGCATTACGGGAGGCGCCGGGTACAGGAGAGCGCCAAGGGAAGCACGCATCTTTAAAGGCCGGGGGGGAACAAAAAAGCATTGGTGAAGAAGACCCGAGAGACCTTGGAACATGTTTGGAGGAAGGGATTAATTTTGAGAAGGAGAGAAGAGGGAGATTAGCCCAAGGAGTGGTAGTTTTAGGTTCGGCGGGAAGAGCATGTTCATAGGCCAAAGGGAACAAGCCAACAGAGGGAGAAATTGAAGATGTGAGGGAATGATGGAATAGAAATGGCAGATGTGACAAGGGAATGGGAAAAGTGGGGTTGAGAGAAGGGAAAGAAATTTTGAGATAATGAGGAAGTTGAGGAATTTCACTAAAAAGGCAACTGAGAAAAATAGAAAAGGTAAAACCATCTACAGAGATTAGCACTATGCACATGATGAAAGATTTATGAAAAATAGACAACTTTTTATACCTAGAAGAGTCATTAGAGAATTCTACTACCTACTTACAGTAATTTTAAGATGCAGAAACTAGGACCTGAGGAGACCAAGAAACGTGTCCAGGGCCACTCAACTAGTGAAGTAGAGTTAGATCCCAGAGCTCTCCCTTTTCTGACACATTATATCATCTCTAAAATGAACTGTGATAGATGATAGATACTGTAACACTATCTTGAAAGAGTTTAAACGTCTGTTGAAGGACTTTTCTAGATTACTTGAAGACCTAGTAGCCAGACCTAATGGATTTTGGGGGAAACGAGGGGTAGGAATGAATGCGTTGGAAAATAGGCAAAACAACCACAGCACTCCCCAGTTCTCACCTTCCTCACTTCTCTCCTGTGTTTTCTTGCTACCAGATTGCCTAGTGCTCTCACCTGTATTGTCCAGTTCTGTAACAAAGTAATTTGGTAAATTCATACTATAAGACATTTGGGACTGAGAATTGGGCTGGGGGTTGTCTTTGGGAGGATCTTCGTAGTGTCCTTCAAGTAACACTAATTAGACAGATACCTGTTTTGCCAATCCATAGCTCCTTAAGACCTTCTTATAGGGACTTCCCTGGTGGTGCAGTGATTAAGAATCCGCCTGCCAATGCAGGGGACACGGGTTCGATCCCTGGTCTGGGAAGATCCCACATGCCACGGAGCAACTAAGCCCATGCGCCACAACTACTGAGCCCAGGTGCCACAACTACTTGAAGCCCATGCGCCTAAAGCCCGTGCTCTGCAACAAGAGAAGCCAGAGCAATGAGAAGCCCGCACACCCCAACGAAGAGTAGCCTCTGCTCGCCACAACTAGAGAAAGCCCGCGCACAGCAACAAAGACCCAACGCAGCCATAAATAAATAAATAAGTAAATAAATGTTTTTTAAAAAGACCTTCTTATAATCTTACTGCACAGCTAGGCCCAGTGAGGAAACTTTGAAGATTTGTAGCATAATTTTATATAAAAAACCTATTTTTTAAAATTATTTTTTATTTTATTTATTTATTTATGGCTGTGTTGGGTCTTCGTTTCTGTACGAGGGCTTTCTCTAGTTGCGGCGAGCGGGGGCCACTCTTCATCGCGGTGCGCGGGCCTCTCACTATCATGGCCTCTCTTGTTGCGGAGCACAGGCTCCAGACGCGCAGGCTCAGTAGTTGTGGCTCACGGGACTAGTTGCTCTGCGGCATGTGGGATCTTCCCAGGCCAGGGCTCGAACCCGTGTGCCCTGCATTGGCAGGCAGATTCTCAACCACTGCGCCACCAGGGAAGCCCAAAAAACCTATTTTTATTACAAGGATTTATCATTGATTCTTTCAAAATGATGTATTATATGATCCCTTTAAACAGTCCATCCCTTTAGTGCACATCCTCCCATGTGAATTAAAAATTGAGTGATGCTTAAAATTGTGATGTGATATGATACAACTCTTATAGAAAATATAGTTTGTTTCAGCTTTGTTCTTTTTTTTTTAATATTTATTTATTTAGGCTCCCCTGGGTCTTAGTTGCAGCGCACGGGATCTTTAGTTGAGGCATGCAAACTCTTAGTTGTGGCATGCATGCAGGATCTAGTTCCCTGACCAGGGATCAAACTCAGGCCCCCTGCATTGGGAGCACGAAGTCTTACCCACTGGACCACCAGGGAAGTCCCAGTTACTGAGCATTTATAATGTTTAGTTCTTTCTGTCTGGAATACCTTTTCCTTTCCATCCATCATGAGCTTGTTAAGGGCAGAGAGCTTGTTTCATTCATCCTTGAATCTTCTATTGCCTAACTCAATAAATGTTATAAAATTGATTATCATCAGTCAGCAAACGTTTGCTATGAAGGGCCAGAGAATAAGTATTTGAGGCTTTTAGGTCCATAGGGTTGCAACTAGGCTGTTGTAGTATGAAAACAACATGAGATAATAAGTAAATGAATGAGCAAAGTTGAATTTCAATAAAACTTTATTTCTGGACCCTGAAATTTGAATTTCATATAATTTTCATGTGTCACAGAATGTTTTTCTTTTGATTTTTTTTCTCCAACAATTAAGAAATATAAAAACCATTCTTAGCCCTTAAGCTATACAAAAACAGGCAATGGGTGCATTTAGTTCATAGGCTGTAGCTTCCCAATCCCTGGCCTATATGATATCTGAAGTTCTTTCCTGTGCTAACATTCTAGAAAAGAAAAAGAGGATAGAAAAAATTATGGATGAAGCCAAGGGATGAACAAGATAATATTCTTATTCTGAGATAACCTGCAGTTTAAGAAAGCAGTATAATATAGAATGAAAGGATAAAAAGGAGATGGGGGGTAGGCTTTTTCAAGGAATAATTATGCCTGGACAAAACATTCCTTTATCTAAGAGAAGGAGAATGCGGAAAGAGACAGTATGAATGACTTGTAACCAATAGAGGTCATTTAGTGAATCAGGTGAATGATTCCATAGCCCAGGAAGTGTTTAATTTTAGCCCCAGGAAGGTCTGAGAGACTAGGTCATTTGTGTAGAAGTGATTCTCCAACAATTTCAACTTTAGAATTCTTTGGTAAGCTATCAGCAATGCCAGTCTATTGTGCATGATGCCTTAAGAAATAGTACAAAGTGATTTTCTTCTTTGTTTTTCTTATTTTTAAAATATTAATATTTGGGCAAAAGATTTGTGATGGTTGAGGTTTTAAAAAACAGGAAATATACATTGCACTGTCCTACTCTGTATTTCATTTTTCAGGGGCAGCGTTGGACATGGTATATCCTCATATTTTAGACACGTGGGCATGCTATTCCAACACACACAAAAACTCTGACATATTGCTGCTTTCTCTGTTCACTTACCAATAGGAGATGTTAAATATATCTAAGAAATCAACTTCTTGCTTTGTGAACTTCTCCAGACTACAGCAGATCACAGATATTCAAGCTGAAATCTACCAGGTAAATTATGTTGGAGTTTTTACTTTCTACCTCTAGTATGGAAAAAAATCTTAACTGGCTCCAACAGTAATCCTCTTGCACGCAGAACAGTGTCTAGCACATAGTCATATAGGCTTTTCTTTGCAGTAGTTAGTAGTAGTAATGGTCATAGTAATAGTTAGGAGTAGTAGCAGTAGCAGCCACAGGGCTTGAACACCAAAATGAAAAGATTCAGTAAATCCCTGGGCTCTCATAACAAATCATCCTCTTGGTCCCCTTAAATATTCCTAACTTAAAGACTGTCCATTTTTATCAAAGCCTTTACTTCAGGCTACTTTCTGCATGAGCTAAGTGTTTTTTTGTTTCTAATGTAGAAAAACCTGGAAATTGAACTCCTAAGACTAGAAAAAGATGCAGCAGATGTTGTCCATCCTTCCTTTTTGGGTAAGTGGTTTAGTTAAATGAGTAATCATTGGAATTTCAACTTTTTCTTGGATTACTTTAAATAAGCACTAGGCTATAAAATTATGATAATTTTTCCAGGTATTGCCCCAAAGCTAACAAAGTCAGTAGAGCTTAAAAGACAAAAGCTGAAGAACTTTCCAGATGAAAGGATCCTAAAGGGACATGACAGCTAAAGCACAGTATAGTCATGGATTGAATATTTGATTAGAAAAAAATTTTTTTGATATAAATGACATTATTGAGATATTTGGTGATGTTTAAATATAGGCTGTATTAAATATTGGTAGTATTGTACTAATGTTAAATTATCTGAATTTGATACTTGTAGTATAGTTATATAAGAGAATGTTCCTATTTTGGGAAATACATGCTGAAGTTTTAGGAGTAAAAGGTCATGACATCTGCAACTTACTCTCAAATTGGTTAGCAAAAATATACGTATGGGCGTGTAGAGAAGAAGGGGAAAAAAAGAAAACGTAGCCAAATGTTAGTTGGTGAGTCTAGGTGAAATGTATATGGGAGTTCAATCAATGAGCTATTCTTGAAACTTTTAAGTCTGAAATTTTTTCTAAATAAAAATTTAAAAGAGGCAATTGACAGCCATTAACTGAATTCTGGGGAAAATATTGAAATAAAAGTAGCTTATAAGACAAATGTTTGTTTTTTAATGCTCATATAGAATATTAGAGACAGACACTTTATGTGAAGAATATGGCTCTGGCTATAAAAACTGAACTAGGAGAATTGGGAAACACAAAGAATTTAGCACTAGATTGGGTTGTCAGTAGGAAAAGTAAGAGAAAATAGTTGAAAATGAAACTGGTATTGGTATTAAAGACAGCAAAGGGGAGATATTTAGGAGAGAAATGGTGGGATTACTTTTTGACCATTGATAGTATTAGTGACTTCAAAACTTGTCCTGTTGCTAACTATAATTACTGTTTCTGGTTTGTGTAGCTCAGAAGTGTCATACTCTTCAAAGCATGAATAATCATTTGGAAGCAGTGCTAAAAGAAAAGCGGTCCCTCAGGCAAAGACTGTTGAAACCCATGTGCCAAGAAAACTTGCCTATTGAAGCTGTTTATCACAGGTTAGACTAAAAAGTAGACGTTAACAGTCACACATGTTCCCTGAGGGTAGTTTTTGTTTAGACTAGTAGTTATTTCATAGCATAATTCATTAAACAGTATATGAGTGATCGTATCTATTAACATTATTATTAATGCTGATACATTAAACCAGAAAGAAAATCCTTTACTTTTAAAGAATTATAGCAATGGTGAAGAGAAAGACATTCCTTTTGCCCGTTGTGTCTTAGGAATTATAAATAATGACTTTAATGAAAGAAATTAGATCCATAACATATAGTAATAGTAAGGTGGATAAA
This sequence comes from Balaenoptera ricei, assembly GCF_028023285.1. Lineage (NCBI taxonomy): Eukaryota > Metazoa > Chordata > Mammalia > Artiodactyla > Balaenopteridae > Balaenoptera > Balaenoptera ricei. The sequence continues at coordinate 102,370,907 of NC_082640.1, read as the reverse complement.
AATCATTTTTATTATCTATAGACAGCTTTCTGTGATGTAAATTTATTGTTGCATTGATGTTGCCACTATATAAAAATTCTGTTGGGGGAGTTTAAGCAGGGACAGATGAAAACAATGTCAACTAAAAGGAGAAAAATAACAGTTCTGATCTCACCTCTTCTGTTTATATGCCTCAAAGCCTTAGGCAAATGATTTAAGTTTTTGCCTTAGTTTCCCAATCCGTAGAATGGGGATGCTTTCTATTGCTCTCTTTCTCATAGGAGTATGGCAAGTATCAAATTGAAGGTGTAGGTTATTATTAATAATAAATAACAATAACATTAAAAAGCAGTCATCTGGGGATCTGATTGCTAACTTTCTCCACCAGTGCCTCACTAACTGACCCTGAGCAAATCAATATTTCCTCTAAGTATCAGATCTTTTATCTTGCAGTAAAATAATAAATATACAAATCCCATTCTTGTGGACATACTCAGTATCTATTCAATGTAGTTAAATATCATTAATGTGTATATTATACATTATATATATCAGAAGAACTGAGTAATAATTTTAAGGCATTTTGCAAATACAAAGATTCAAAGTAGTTTCATGTGTAGGCTATTTCAGTGAAGTACATTTATCCTTATTGTCTTCACCCTTCACAAAGAATGAGTAGATTGAAATGGAATGAGGTTTTATCTAGAGAAATTTTTTTTTTTTAAGTTCTTCACTCTTTTTTTAAAATTTATTTATTTTTTTAAATTTTTTAGAATTTTATTTTTGACTGCCTTGGGTCTTCGTTGCTGCGCACAGGCTTTCTCAAGTTGCAGTGAGCAGGGGCTACTCTTCGTTGTGGTGCGTGGGCTTCTCATTGCGGTGGCTTCTCTTGTTGCAGAGCATGGGCTCTAGGCGCTCAGGCTTCAGTAGTTGTGCCACGCAGCCTCAGTAGTTTGTGGCCCACAGGCTTAGTTGCTCTGTGGCATGTGGGATCTTCCCGGACCAGGGATCGAACCCGTGTCCCCTGCACTGGCAGGCGGATTCTTAACCACTGCACCGAAGTCCCAATTTTTTACTTATATGAGAAAATTATTAACATTGATGTTCGTCTAACATTAGATTGGGTTACAGATATGATTAGTGTTGTCTCTTTCTGTTTTTGTGTTTGGATGAAAAGTTAATTCCTGTCTAAAGTGAAAGAGAAGGACCTTTTTTGTCACTGATATTTCCATGAATGCAGAAAGGTTATTAACGGCTCATTGGGTGGATTGTAATTCTCTTAATTTCATATTAAAAGTCCTAATTAAAGGGAAAAAAGAGAACACAAAATACCTGAACTAAAAAAAAAAAGAGTTGACTTTTTTTCTCCCTCCTTCAGATACATGGTGCATTTGCTGGAGTTGGCGGTAACTTTCATTGAGCGATTAGAAGATCATCTTGAAATAATTAGAAATATCCCTCATTTAGATGAAAATCTAAAGAAAATGGTGAGTATTACCAATAACATTTAAGTACCTTAACTCCTTTCACATTGCTTTTAGCTATCTTTAGTTCTTTTATACTAGAATCTCAAATGTGTGATCTCCTTGTTTAACTTTTTTTGTTGGCTAATATTATGAGCAAATTACTTTTTTTTAATCAAGATGCCTTTTCTTTATTTAGAAGTCATCTTACATTGTTTTATTCCAATATTTAATAAATATGTGTTATCTTCATTGTACAAGGGACTATTCTATAGGTATCATGAGAGATAAACAGATATGACCAATCCCTGCCCTCAAATTCTCAAGGTTTGGTGAGAGAAAGTATAAGATACTCTCTACTTTATAGTATTGTATTTGCACAATGAGTGCAGCAGAGAATTATAAAGAAGATGCTATCTTTTAAGCACAGAGAAGGGGGTGATTACTTTCACTTTAGGGAGATTCGGAAGAGGATAGGAAGTAAGAATACTTGAATAAAGTTTTAAATAGGAGTTAGTAGCAAGCTCCATCTTGAAGAATCAGTGAAAACTGGATGTGCATCAGAAAGAGTAGTTCAGCCAAAAGCAGCGATGTGAGGAAAGCCATGAAAATTAGAGAGCACAGGTAGTGCTCAGTTGTCAACTTTTGGTGTCATAATTATTTATGATATAGTAATGTTGTATTAATGACACATGATTTCTCTCCTGTTTTCCCCTTCTTTCAAATGTTATAGAGCACAGCTTTAGCAGAGATGGATATTTTGGTGGCTGAGACAGCAGAACTGGCAGAGAATATACTCAAGTGGCGAGAACAACAGAAGGAGATTTCCTCTTGTATCCCCAGAATATTAGCTGAAGAAAATTTTCTTCATAAATGTGATGTTACAGTGCCTCCTTAACCTTTTACTTCTAAAGTTAATGTTCAAACTATTAATGCAAAGTAATTATCAACTTTTTATTTTTGTTTAATTATATGTAGTCATGTGAAGTCCATTTCTAGTCAATTATAACATGGGTATTTATAGACTTTGCCACTAGCAATACTGAAAGAGCCCTCTTTATATTGAAATACCAAGATTCCAAGTTCATTAAGACAAAACTGAATTTTCCTTTGTTTTTCATGTATTTTCATTCCACTTTTCAATAGAACTCAAATATAACTATGATAATTAACGTGAGTACATTAACTATATCTTAGGCAGCAGACTTTATTATGTTGTTTTTTTTAAAATGCTGTTTCTGAGTTAGAAGAGTCTTGAATCTGAAAGTATGTTGCTTATTCCTGTGAGATTGTCACTAAGTATGCAAAAAAGAGCAAAATAGCAGACCTGACCGCTATCCTTTGAAAGGCTTGCTTGTAAGGTTGGTCCTTGGCTGGCATCTGGGAACTTAGATTTCTAGGATTCCCTCCACTCTCACTGATAAGAGTTGCTCGCTGTGACTAAGGCGTTTGTAGAGTGTGGTTTGTGCTGAACACCAGCTTTCTTCCTGGGAGTCTAGAATTTTGGTATGTGCTAGGCAGAAGGTACCTATGTGACTAGCCCGCAATAATAACCCTGGCACTGCATCTTTAATGAGGTTTTGTGGTAGACAACATTTCACACATGTCACAACTCAGTTGCTGGGGGAATTAAGCACATCCTGTGGGACTCCACTGGCAGGGACTCTGGAAGATTGTGCCTGGTTTCCCCCGGACTTTGCCCCATACACCTTTCCCTTTGCTCTTTTGCTTTGTATGCTTTTGCTGTAGTAAATCATAGCCATGAGTACAGTCATATGCTGAATCCTATGACTCCTCCAAGCATATCATCAAACCCAGGAGGTGGGGAGGGGGGTCTTGGGGACCCGACACACTAAGCAATTCCAGAGGGTGTTCACTGGCAGCCTTAGAAATAGGCAAAGAAGAAAAGTAGAGCAAAGCAAAGAAAAAGGCACATTATTGTAAAACTTATAGAAGTTTTACCTTACAAATTGCTCAGATATTTTACCTGAGATTATTATGCATGTAAAAGGGAGTGGTATACTAACAGTAAGTCTCCGGATGCTTTCATTTATATCAGTAGTACAACTACCCTTGGCTTATTTTCAGACTTGGGGTTCTCATTTGCTTTTTTTTTTTTAATTTTTTAAATTTTATTTTATTTATTTATTTATTTTATTTTTGGCTGCGTCGAGTCTTAGTTGTGGCATGCGGGATCTTCGTTGCAGCGCCCAGGCTCTTTGTTGCGGCCCGCGGGCTTCTCTCTAGTTGTGGTGTGCGGGTTTTCTCTCTAGTTGTGGCGCGCGGGCTCCAGAGCACATGGGCTCTGGAGTTTGCGGCACACGGGCTCTCTCGTTGAGGCACGAGGGCTCAGTAGTTGTGGCGCGCAGGCTCAGTTGCCCTGCGCCATGTGGGATCCTAGTTCCCCAACCAGGGATCAAACCTGTGTCCCCTGCACTGGAAGGTGGATTCTTTACCGCTGGACCACCAGGGAAGTCCCCTCTTCTGCTTTAAATGGATGCTTCAATATTTTTATACTGTCCTATTCTCTGTATCACTGGAGTTCACTCATCCTTGTATTCATCACACTCTTAAAGGCAAGAAGACCTCAACATAGTGGATGAGTTAAGTAGTTGTTCATAAGGAAACAGGATCATTACCCAAAACTACCCTGCTAAAAAAAACATGTCTTGAAGCCTATTTTGCTGACCTTTGCAAATGGGATATAGAAGAGTGGTCATAATTTCTTGAACATTGCCTAGACTCTTTAAGCAAAACTTTTAGTTGTATTTCATTAGAAATCTGTTCAAGCCCAGCCTTGGTTTCAAACATCTTACTAAGCTTCTTCATGTATTGTCATACATATATATATGAGTATATGTATGTATATATATACATATATATGTGTGTGTGTGTGTATATATATATATATATATATATATATATATATATATTACATCACATATGTCACAATTATTGATATACCTGGTTGTTCTGGGTTTTATTTTTGCTTTTTTGACTTTTATGTCTTTTTCAAAATAAAAAAATAAACCTGTGATTTTTAACTAAAATTTTGTGGCTCTTGTCTGAATCCTATATGATTAAAAGGACAGATTCTTTAACATACACAGTTAAAGTGTAAGCATACAGGTTATCTGATTCACAAAAGCTTGAGGTAAGTTGAGACTGAGGTCTACAAAGAGAAAAGCTAATTTAGTCTGTGCTAGAGTCAATAAGTGTGCATCAGGTTTTTTTTCCTTCAGCTTCTAGATATGTGGATAATAAAAACAAACAAAAATAACTGAATGTCTTTCTATTTAACACCAGAAGTTGTGTGAGATTTGTGAATTCACTTCCAACATAATAATGATGCCACTTTATGCAGACTATTCTGAAGGAATTGAGATGCTACCTGGTTTTTCCAGCATTTTTCTTATTTTACTCCTTGCTCTGATCTGTGACTCTGCCAGCCTGACCCCTGTTATCCTCTCAAACCTCCATAAAGTTAGGAAAATAGTCTGAGGAATAGGAAAACCCAAAGGGTTTCTTGACATGCAAAATATAGAGTTGATATATTAATAAAACTAATCAATGTATTGTGGAATTTCCTGAGATGTAAAATGAATTTATGTAAGAGATTTATTCTACAATTTGGGGAATCTACTCATGTAATTGAGTTTACTTTAAATTAGTATAGTTCAAGATAAGCAGATCGCGTTCTAGAGTTCTTTTAATTTTGCCTTTTCTTTTTCCTTTTTCACCATTTCCAAGTTATATTTTCTCTTCTCCTTTTGGAAATACCTCATAAATGATTGTAGGAAAAATTTACATTAGGATGTGGTAGGAGCAGGAGTCCCATTAGCAGTTTATGAACTTTTCCTGGGAGACTATAGACCTCTGATGTTGCTCTACCAGAATTTAGGGTAAAAAAATAGGAGTCAAATATCTTACTTGAGACTTTGAATCACTTTATTTTCTTAATATGGAAGGCTAGTAAAAGTGAAAAGTCATTCATTTCCTGAAGGTTGTGGTGAGATGACATTTTCAAGGAGACCCTACACAAACTCTGAATATGCTTCCTTATCAAAAATCAATTTACCTCTAGAGGGCAACATATGCTTTTTTTTTTTTTTTTTTGGCCGCGTCAGGTCTTAGTTGTGGCACTTGGGATCTTTGCTGAGGCATACGGGATCTTTCGTTGCGGCGCGCAGTCCTCTCTCTAGTTGTGGGATGCGGGTTTTTTTCTCTTCGCTAGTTGTGGCGCGTGGGCTCTGTAGTTTGCGGCACACGGGCTCTCTATTTGAGGCGTGCAGGCTCAGTAGTTGTGGCACGCAGGCTCAGTTGCCCTGCGGCATGTGGGATCTTAGTTCCCCGACAAGGGATCAAACCCGTATCCCCTCCCTTGGAAGGCGGATTCTTTACCACTGGACCACCAGGGAAGTCCCATATACTTATTTTTGATCAGTAGATGCTAATAAAATTTTCTGTAACTTACATTTTCTTTTCTGAGTCTTAGCTTTTGTGGGACATCAAAATTTGCCTTGGTCAATGAAGATTTACTTGAAAAACTTTGCTGGATGGAAGGCTTTCCGTAGAATACCTGATGGTAGGTGGGAATCATGGAATAGGATATCAGTAATCTGAACTGCCTTTTCTCCCCAAGCTCATCTTAATCTTATATTCCTCTCTCCATCTCCACCCCCAAGTTCAGGAGATTTAGAGACAGGGCTTGTCTTTAGCTACTACAATATGGAGAGTAATAGCAAAGGCTTTAGAATTATACCTGGTTTTGAATACAAGTTCCACCATTTACTAGCCCTATGTTCTTTCTAACTTATTTAATATCAGTCTCACTTTCCTCATCTCTAAATGAGATGAAAACAGTACCTACTTCATGGATTCTTGGGAAAATTAAATGAGATAATGCATAAAAAACAATCAGTTCCTAGTACACAATAATTGAAAGTCATTGCTGTTATTAGTTATAACCGAAACAAAGATGGCTTTGGTAACTCCCTTTCTAAGCTATTCCTTTTATTCCTTCAGGCAATAAGTTCCAAAAATATGAGTTGGATATGGTGGAACTTAGTTAAAGAGACCTTTCTGGATTCCCTGAAATTTTACCATGTAAATCATGGTGAGGTCACTCTAAGAAGTCAAGAGGGAGAGAGCTAGCTTGGTTAAAGCACAGAACAGTGTAACTTCACTTACAACAGAGGAAATTCAGATTAAAACTTCTGAGTTATCATTTCTCACCTATCTGATTGGCATAAATTCAAAAGTTTGTCGAGATACTCTGTTGATGAGGCTGTGGAAATACAGGAATGCTTAGCATTGCTGATGGGAATGCAAAGATCAGTCATATGGCCCCTACAGAGGAGAACTGGGGAATATTTAGCTTAATTGCATAAGCATTTCCTTTTGGACTCCGCAATTCTATTTATAGGAACTATTGCAAAGATATACTGGCAAAAATAAGAAAAGATGTATGCACATGGCTATTCACACCAGGAATATTTCTGATAGCAAAAGACTGGAAACAACCAAATTTGCCGTTAATAAGGGACTGATAATATAAACTAGGACATCCACATTGTAGAGCACTATGCAGTTGTAAAAGGGAATGAGGTATATCTCTATTTACTGACAAGGAGTGATCTACAGGATCCACTGTAAAGTATAAAACAAAGTCAGAATCAGGAATTCCCTGGCTGTCAGTGGTTAAGACTCGGCGCTTTCACTGCTGTGGCCTGGGTTCAATCCCTGGTCGGGGAACTAAGATTCCACAAGCTGCGGGGTGCGACCAAAAAAACAAACAAAAAAAACAAAGTCAGAATTGTATGTATGATATGTTACTGCTTATGTAAGAAAGGGGGGAGATTAAAAAAAAAATATATATATATATATATATATATAAAACTAAAAAGCATGGTTACCTATGGGGGAGAGAGGCAACAGGGTAGAGGGAACAGGGTAAGAAGCTAAACTTCTGAATAGATTTCATTTTGTAAATTTGACTTTGGAACCAGGTAAATATATAATTATAAAACAAAATTAAAGGATTCCTAACATTGATAGAAAAATGAAACATTTGACTATATATCAAGTTGGTGGCCTAATCAAACTGAGAGGAATTATTTCAAATGACTAAAATTCAGTAAATTTGACTGAATATTCCTAGTGAGATATTCCCTATGAACAAAAAAACTCCAAAAAAATAAACTGTTTTCAGTACTCTTCTTATTGACGGTATTATTATTATTATCATTATTATTCAGAGACTGTGAGTATACCGTGGGATAAAGCAAATGACTAATTATGTTGACGTAGTTAGGGTAGCAGTATATGTTATGGAAGACAGTATTTATACTCTTTTTTTGAAACTTTTTGATTTTATTGAAGTATAGTTGATTTACAGTGTTGTACTAATTTCTGCTGTACAGCAAAATGACTCAGATATACACATATATGTTTTATATATACATAATAGAAAAGAATATTTTATATTCTTTTCTATTATGGTTTATCCCAGGAGATTGGATATAGTTTCCTGTGCTATAGAGTAGGACCTTGTTGTTTGTCCATTCTATATGTAATAGTTTGCATCTACTAACCCCAAACTCCCAGTCCCTCCCTCTCCATCCCCTCCTCCCCCTTGGCAACCACAAGTCTGTTCTCTATTGGGAGACAGTATTTATAGATGTAAGGTTTCAATGAGACTAAAAACTCTGTGGTCCTGAATTTGAATTAAAAGTATGTATACAGCAACTATACTTCAATTTATAAATAAATAAATAAATAAAACTATCCAAATGGAAAAAAGGCCTTAAATCAATGACAAACACAATAGCAACAAGCACCAAGATTATAGTCTCTGAAAAGCAATTCATACTAAAAGGAACCACATTATGCTGTACAGTACATCCCCATGATTTATTTTATTTATTTATTTTTTAAAAATATTTATTTATATTATTTTATTTATTTTTGGCTGCATTGGGTCTTAGTTGCGGCACACAGGATCTTTGTCGAGGCGTGTGGGATCTTTCGTTGCGGCACGCGGACTTCTCTCTAGTTGTGGCGTGTGGGTTTTCTCTTCTCTAGTTGTGGCACGCAGGCTCCAGAGCACGTGGGCTCTGTAGTTTGTGGCACACAGTCTCTCTAGTTGAGGTGCACGAGCTCAGTAGTTGTGGCGTGCGGGCTTAGTTGCCCTGTAGTATGTGGGATCTTTGTTCCCTGACCAGGGATTGAACCTGCATCCCCTGCATTGTAAGGCAGATTCTTTACCACTGGACCACCAGGGAAGTCCCGACTTGACTATTTTATAACTGGAAGTTTGCACCTTTTGACCACCTTCACCAATTTCTCCCACCCCCCACCTCTCACCTCTGGCAACCACCAATCTGTTCTCTGTACCTATGAGCTTGATGTTTTTTCTTTCTTTTTTTTAAGTTTAAATTTTTATTTATTTATTTTCTTAATTTTGAGCTTGATTTTTTTGTTTGTTTTTGTTTTATATTTCACACACAAGTGAGATCATAGAGTATTTGTCTTTCTGTTTTATTTTACTTAGCATAATGCCCTTGAGGTCCATCCATGTTGTTGCAAATGGCAGGATTTCATTCTTTTTTTTACTACTGAGTAATATTCCACTGTGTGTGTGTGTGTGTGTGTGTGTGTGTGTGTGTGTGTGTAACATATCTTGTTTATCCATTCATCCATCAATGGACACTTAGGTTGTTTCCATATCTTGGCTATTGTAAATAATGGTGCAATGAACATGGTGGTGCATATACCTTTTCAAGTTAGTGGTTTTGTTTTCTTTGGATAAATATCCAGAAGTGGAATTGCTGGATCCTATGGTAGTTCTATTTTTAATTTTTGAGGAACCTCCATACTGTTTTCTATAGTGGTTGCACCTATTTACAATGCTAGCAATAATGCACAACGGTTCCCTTTTCTTCACATCCTTGCAAACACTTGTAGCTTGCTTTTTTTATAATAGCTATTCTAACAGGTGTGAGGTGATAATCTCATTGTGGCTTTGATTTGTATTTCCCTGAGGATGGTGATGCTGAGCATCTTTTCATGTACCTGTTGGCCATCTGTCATGTACCTGTCAGCCACTTGTATGTCTTCTTAAGGAAAATGTCTATTCATTTTTAATTTAAAAAGTCCACTTTTTAATTGAATTTGTTTTTTTTTGTTTTTTGGGGGTTTTTTTTTGGTCTATTGAGTTGTATGAGTTTTTTATATATTTTGGATATTAACCCCTTATCAGATACATGATTTGCAAATATTTTCTCCCATTCTGTAGGTTGCTTTTTCACTTCTTTGATGGTTTCCTTAGCTGTGCAAAAGCTTTTTTAGTTTGATGTAGTCCCACTTGTTTATTTTTCCTTTTGTTGTTTTTGATTTCAGCATCAGATTTAAAAAATCATCACCAAGACTTAGGTCAAGGACTTCCCTGGTGGCGCAGTGGTTAAGAATCTGCCTGCCAAGATAGGGGATAAGGGTTCGAGCCCTCGTCTGGGAAGATCTCACATGCTGCGGAGCAACAAAACCCGTGCGCTACAACTACGGAGCCTGCACTCTAGAGCCTGCGAGCCACAATTACTGAGCCCACATGCCACAACTACTGAAGCCCGTGCTCCTAGATCCTGTGCTCCGCAACAAGAGAAGCCACCTCAATGAGAAGCCTGCGCACAGCAATGAAGAGTAGCCTCCGCTTGCCGCAACTAGAGAAAGCCCGCGCGCAGCAACAAAGACCCAACAAGGCCAAAAATAAATAAATAAAAAATAAATTTATTAAAAAAAAAAAGACTCAGGTCAAGCAGCTTAACGCCTATGTTATTAGGGGTTTTATGATTTCAGGTCTTATGTTCATGTCTTTTTGAGTTAACTTTTGTGTATGGTATAAGATAATGGTCCAGTTTCATTCTTTTGCATGTGGCCACCCAGTTTTCCCAACACCATTTATTGAAGAGACTGTCCTTTTACCATTGTATATTCTTGGCTCTGTTGTCATATATTCTCTATTCTGTTCTGTTGATCTATGTGTCTGTTTTTATGCCAATACCATACTGTTTTGATTACTATAGCCTTGTAATATAGCTTGAAATCAGGGAGTATGATGTCTCCAACTTTGTTGTTCTCAAGATTTCTTTGACTATTCAGGGTCTTTTGTGATTCCATACAAATTTTAGAAAATTTTTTTCTATTTTTGTGAAAATGCCTTTGGAATTTTGATAGGGAGTGCATTGAATCTGTGGATTGCTTTGGGTAGTACAGTTATTTTAACAACATTAAGTCTTCCAATCCATGAGTATGGAAAATTTTTCCATTTATTTGTCTTCTTCAATTTCTTTTATTAATGTAGTATTCAGTGTGTAGGTCTTTCACATCCTTGGTTAAATTTATTCCTAGGTATTTTATTCTTTTTGATGCAATTGTAAAGGGGATTTTTAAAAAAAATTGTCTTTCTAATAGTTTGTTATTTGTGTATAGAAATGCAAGATTTTGTATCCTGCAACTTTAGTGAATTCTTTTATGAGTTCTAAGAGGTTTTTTTGGTGGAGTCTTTAGGGTTTTCTACATATAATATCATGTCATCTGCAATTAGTGACAGTTTTACTTCTTCCTTTCCAATTTGGATGCCTTTTATTTCTTTTTCTTGCCTAATTGCTCTGGTTAGGACTTCCAATACTATGTTGAATAAAAGTGGTGAGAGTGGGCATCCTTGTCTTGTTCCTGATCTTAGAGGAAAAGCTTTCAGCTTTTCACCTTTGAGTATGATTATGATGTTAGCTGTGGGCTTGTCATAAATGGCCTTTATTATGTTGAGGCATATTCATTCTATACCTAATTTGTTGAGAGTTTTCATCATGAAAGTTCGTTGAATTTTGTCACATGATTTCCTGCATCTATTGAGATAATCATATGATTTTTATCCTTCCTTTTGTTAATGTGGTGTGTCACATTGATTGATTTGAAGATGTTGAAACATCTTTGCATTACTGGAATAAATCTCATGTGATCATGGTGTATGATCCTCTTAATGTATTGTGGAAAGAGGCTTGCTACTATTTTGTTGAAAATTTTTGCATCTATGTTAATCAGGAATTTGGTCTGTAATATTCTTTTCTAGTGGTGTCCTCAGGGTAATGCTGACCTTGTAAAATGAGCTTGGGAGTGTTCCCTCTTATTTTTTGGAAGAATTTGAGAAGGATTGGTATTCATTCTTTTTTGAATGTTTGATAGAATTCACCAGGGAAGCTGTCTGGTCCTGGACTTTTGTTTGTTGGGAGGTTTTTGATTATTGATTTAGTCTCCTTACTGGTAATCAGTCTGTTCAGATTTTCTATTTCTTCATAATTCAGTTTTGATAGGTTGTGTGTTTCTAGAAATTTATCCATTTCTTCTAGGTTGTCAAATTTGTTGGCATATAATTGTTCATAGCAATCTCTTATGATCCTTTGTATTTCTGTAGTATCAGTAATGTCTCCTCTTTCATTTCTGAATTTATTTATTTGAGTCCTCTCTCTTGTTTTCTTGGTAAGTCTAGCTAATAGTTTGTCGACTCAAAAAATCTTGATAAAGAACCAGCTCTTAGTTTCACTGATTTTTTTTTTTCTGTTGTCTTTTTAGTTTCCATTTTACTTATTTCTGCTCTGATCTTTGTTATTTCCTTCCTTCTACTAATTTTGGAAAATTTTTTTCTAGTCCTTCAGATGTAAATGTAGGACATTTATTTGAGATATTTCTTGTTTCTTAAGGTAGGCATTTATGAACTTGCCTCTTTACAACTGTTTTTGCTGCATCTCATAAGTTTTGTTATGTTTATTATTTTTGTTGGTCTCACATATTTAAAATTTTTTCCTTTGATTTCTTCTTTGACCCATTGGTTATTCAGTAGCATGTTGTTTAATCACCACATATTTGTGAATTTTTCAGTTTTCTTCTCATAATTGGTTTCTAGTTTCATACCATTATGGTCAGCAAAGATGCTTGATACGATTTCAATCCTCTTAAATTTATTAAGACTTATTTTGTGGCCTAACATAAACAAATATAATGTTATATGTCAATTATACCTCAATTTAAATTTTTTTTTTATAAATGTATAGGAAGTTGCAAACACTTTTTTTTTTTTAATTTTTATTTATTTATTTATTTATTTATTTATGGCTGTGTTGGGTCTTCGCTTCTTTGCGAGGGCCTTCTCTCTAGCTGTGGCAAGCGGGGGCCACTATTCATCGCGGTGCGCGGGCCTCTCACCATCGCGGCCTCTCTTGTTGCGGAGCACAGGCTCCAGACGCGCAGGCTCAGCAATTGTGGCTCACGGGCCCAGTTGCTCCGCGGCATGTGGGATCCTCCCAGACCAGGGATCGAACCCGTGTCCCCTGCACCGGCAGGCAGACTCCCAACCACTGCGCCACCAGGGAAGCCCTAAATATTTTTAATTAAAAAAAAAATAAAATAGAGACCTAAAAGGAACCAGAAATCCTTGAAGAAAAGGCTGATAGCACACTTGGAACATGTTCAAGAGGCACCTGGAACTTCTTATCACGTCAGAAATAAAGGAAGCTAGCAAAGATTACTGGAGCTGAGTCAAAAGTCAGTGAGGCTCCCACTGGCCAAAGTTGGGATGATTTTGGCTATCAAGAATAGAAACTGCAGGGACTTCCCTGGTGGTCCAGTGGTTAAGACTCCACGCTCCCATGCAGGGGGTCCAGGTTCAATCCCTGGTTAGGGAACTAGATCCCGCATGCTGCAACTAAGATCCGGCACAGCCAAATCAAAAAAGAAAAAGAAAAGAATAGTAACTGCAGTAGGCTGAAGCAAACAAAATATGCTTAAATTCATGAGTTTATAATAATATTTAAAAAAAACAACAGCTCATTATCCACCTTTGGAAAGTGCTAGGGAACCAACTTATTTTGAAAACTAGTACTTGAAACAATCATTTGTCCTGCCTTTACTATGCTACCTGCCTCTCAGTTGATGAAGAAAAGTAGCTCTTTATAAGTACATCAACACATAAATGAAAAAGGATAAAATTGGAGTTTATCACTTTGCAACCTTGTGATATTGTGATTTATAGTAAGAAATATATATTTGGTCTTTGTCTCATTTTTGGCACAGAGCACCTAAAACCCTTGGGATTTCCTAAATGATGAGTCTGGTAAAGGTGTCTCTTGTTATGTTAATGAGGTGACTTTTTGACCCCACTGAGGGTTGGGGCCTGGTTGCCAGGAGAAGCTACCATATAATTGGAGGATTGGAACTTTTAGTTCCAATCCTGGAGGTTTAAACAATCCTCCTGGGGCTGGAGGTTTAAACAATCAGCAATGGCCTATGATTTAATCATCCATGCCTATGTAATGAAGCCTTCATAAAACCCCAGAAGGATGGTGTTCAGAGAGCTTCCAGGTTGGGGGACCAGAACACTTCTATGTGTCACGTGCAGGGCCCCAAACTCCACAAGGACAGAAGCTCTTTTGTTCAGGACCTCGCCTTATGTATCTCTTCAACCAGCTGTCAATTTATATCCCTTAATAGCCTCTGTAGCAAGCTAGTAATCTCGTGAGTAAATGGGTTTCCTGAGTTCTGTGAGCTGCTCTAGCAAATAAGTCAAACCCAAGAAGGGGGTTGTGGGAACCTCTGATTTTATAGCCAGTAAGGTCAGAAGTATCAATACAAGTAACAACCTGGATTTTCGACTGGGATCTGAAGTCTGCTCTAGCAAATTAATCGTGCCCAGGGAAGAGACAGTCAGAATCTCTAGTCTATAGCCGGTGGGTCAGAAGAAGAGGTAACAACATGGGCTTACGATTGAGGTCAGAAGTGGAGAGCAATCTTGTGGGGCTGAACTCAACCTGTGGAATCTGATGCTGTCTCTGAGTAGATAGTGTCAGAATTGAATTGTAGGACACCCAGCCGGTGTTAGAGAATTGCTTGGTGTTGTGGGGACCGCCCCTCAGCCCCACGTTGGAAATTGGGTCCAGAACCTTTAAGCTCTTATTGAAGTGATGATCTAATTAACTCAGAAGATGCTCATTAGTGACTGCAAATAACACAAAAAGAAAGACAGGTGCTGACTGATTTGATCAAGGCTCTAGATTGAACTACCAAGTTACAGAAAATACAGAGGACAGAAAAACATTTAAATATCACCATAGGGATTAATTTGCAGAACTAGTCTGTGGGAAATTTACCGGAAAACTGCCTGGTTTCTTAAACAAATAAATGCCAGCAGGGAAAAAGGAGAGGGACAAGGAAGCTACTGAATAAAAGATTAAAAAACATATCAATCAAACTGTATTTGGATCCTGATTCAAACAAAGAGACTGTTAAAAAAACTTATGAGAAAATCAGGGAAATTTGAATGCTGAGTATTTGATGGTGTTAAGAAACTAATGTCTTTGGTTGTGATAATGGTATTATGGTTATGTTAAAAAGGTAGTCCTCATCTTTCAAAGACACATATTGAAATACTTATGAGTGATATAACTAAAAATACAGAATATTGTTATGCTGACTTTTCCAACCTGAATATAGAAATATGTATATATTTGGCTGTACCACGTGGCTTGCAGGATCTTAGTTCCCTGACCAGGGTGAAAGCATGGAGTCCTAATCACTGGACCGCCAGGGAATTCCCAAGATAGAAATATATTAATGCAGCAATACTTTCCATCCACCCCCCCCCTCGGCTTTATTGAGATATAATTAACATATAACATTGTGGAAGTTTAAATTATACATGATTATTTCATACATGTATATATTGTGAAACATTAATATTGGTTACTATGTCCTTCACCTCACATAATTACCATTTTTTTGGTGATGGTAGTGGTGGTGAGAACATTTAAGATTTATTCTCTTGGCAATTTTCAAGTGTACAATACAGCATTGTTAACTATTGTCACCCTGCTGCATATTAGATCCCCAGAACTTATTTATCTTACATCTGGAAGCTTGTACCCTTTGACCAACATCTCATTTTCCCAAACCCCAGCCCTGGCAACCACCAATCTACTCTCTGTTTCTATGAGTTTGTCTTTTTTAGATACTTATACAAGTGAGATCATACAGGATATTTCTGTCTGAAGTATTTAACTTAGCATAATGCTCATCTATGTTATCATAGCAGGATTTCCTTCTTTTTTTAAAGGATGAGTAATATTCCACTGTATGTGTATATATATACATACAATTTGAGATGTATATATATATAGATATATATATCTATATATATATCTATATAGATATATATATCTCAAATTTTCCATTCATCCTTCGATGGACACAGGTTGTTTGTTTCCACATCTTGGCTAATCATAAATAATGTTGCGATGAACATGGGGATGCAGATATATTTTGGGGATAGTGATTTCATTTCCTTTGAATATATACCCAGAAGTGAGATTGCTGGATCATAGGTAGCTCTATTTTTAATTTTTTGAGGAACTTTCATGCTGTTTTCCCTAATACAGCCATTCTTTCCACTGCAAAGCACAGTGAGTAGAGAAGCCATTCAGAAGCCTAGGGTTCCAGGCAAATTTGAATTGCAAACCAGCTGTCCCAATACTCTAGGGGTGGGTCCTTTCAAATAGATGAGAGAGGAGACTGGATAGGTAAACTACTATTGGAACATGCCTGACACACAAATCAAAGGCTCACCGTGACTCTATTACTGCCACTGGGATACTAAAATAGCCTCCTGACTGATCCCTCTTGGGCTTCCATCCTTCCCCACTCCTCAGAATAATCTCAAAACAGTGGCCAGAGTAATCATTTAAAATACGTACATCATATGATTTTACTTTTCTCCTTAACACTTTCCAATGGCTTTCCAGCTCACCTAGAATAAAATCCAAAGGCTTTACCATGGTCCCATGCTACCTCTATGACTCTCCCCCTCTGTCATTCCATGCTACCTCCACTGGCTTTCCTGCTGTTCCTCTAACATTCCAGGCTTTCTCCAAGTTCAGGGCCTTTGCATTGGGCTGTTCCCTGTGTCTGAAATTGTCCTTTTACATAACAGCATGACTCTTTTACAACCTTCAGATTTTTCTCAAGGGTCACATTCTCAAGGAGGTCTTCCCTGGGCATGTTATCTACAGTTTCAAAACTCTCCTTTACTCACTTCCCATCCCCTTTCCTGCTTTATTTTCACTCCTTAGCTAATCTGATGTACATTTTACTTAATTTGTCTTACTTATTTTAAGTTCCTCTCAGCAAGCTGCATGAGGTCAGAGGTTTGCCTGTTTTCTTCACTGCTATGTCCCTGGTCATAATAGGTGATTACTTAGGAAATATTTGTTAAATACGTAAATGAATACTTGCAAGTCACTCCCCGCCCCACAGTTCATTCAAACCTAGTCATGTCACCTTATCAATGATGCCCTTCCTGAAGATCCTATACAAAGTAGCACCTTTCCCCCTACATACACACAGAGATCATTACTGAATCTCCTTACCATTCTTTTTCCAAAAAATTGCATTTAGCACATTTCGACATATTATATATTCATGTATTTATTCTCTCTTCCCTTCCCTGTGGATTCTAATTTCCATGAAGGCTAGGACTGTATCCTCAGGGCCGTAGAACAGCCCTTGACTCTTGGTAGGTACTCAGTAGCTATTTTTTTTTTTTTAGATTAATTTGTGCTTTTATTTGCCAGTATAACTACAGTGGCCTGCAAACTTTTTTGATCTAAAAGGTACATTTTACATCACAATCCAACAAACACACACACATATATAATATGTATACATATATAAAAGTGAAACAAAAGTTTTGCCAAAAACGTCTACTCTGTTTTTTTTTTTAAACCAAGGATGAACTTCACTGACACATCATAATCACCAAAGTCCCCAGTTCATCTTAGGGTTCACTTTAATGAAATGAATAGTGTTGCACGTTCTACGGGTTTGGACAAAAGTATGGTGACATAAAATCATTATGTCATACAAAGTATTTTCACCGCTTATAAAAACTTCTGTCCTGTACTCTGTGTATTCATCTCTCCTCACCCCCAAATTCCTGGCAACCATTGATCTTTTTATTGTCTCCATAGTGTTGCCTTTTCCAGAATGGCATATAGTTGGAATCTATTATTTTTTCCTTGAAAAGAGAGGTTCAAAGCCTTTATGTCTGTAAGACTACTCATGGCCCACCCACGCGTGGACCGGACAGGCTCTAGGTGGCAAACTCCCCCACTAAATACCGTAGGTTTCCTTCCAATACTGAGCCCTGTCGCACTGGTCCTGCCGAGCAGCCCCGTGGAGGTGCAGGGGAACACGTGTTGGGTATTTGCTCATAGGAAGACCACAAGCTTTGTGCCCCTTCTCACAATGAACCCAGATTCCTGTCGGGTGTGTTGTAAACACACGAGCCATTTCTTCAGGCCCCCTGCTCTGAGCACACCCCAAGTAGCTATTTCTTGGATGAATTAATGAACCAGTTCGGTCCGATAGTTTCCCCGCCACGATCACGAACTCTGTCAGGGCGGCTATGAGCTTCCAGCAGGATCAAGAGAAGCTCGCCAGCGAGCACTCTAAACTCCTTCAACTCCCGCGCCTCTTCAAAGAAAGGCGATGCCCTTTGCAGGGAACTGCAAAAACATCGGTGTTCCCCATTTCATTTCTGTCCCTAAAATTTAACCACAGAATTGACAGCTCAGGCGAACGCAGCGAATAAAAGTATTTAGCAAATTACTTTGTAGTCTGTAAACTAAACTTAACGGATTTTCTCGACTTTATACCACTGTCGCACGTTGGGAGAACAAAAGCTAGTTCCTAGTAGGCGGGAGCCAGCCCCAACCAGCCAGGATCTGCGCCCTCCCGACCCCGACAGGATTGGTCCAGGCTCCGCAGGCACCGCCCGGGTCGGGCAGCCGGCGCCCTCGTGGGCGGGGCCGTCCCGTGAGGCGCGTGGGAGGAGCGAGGCGGGGCGGCCCGGGCGTCCTCCTGTCCACCGAGCTCAGGATTGGCTGAGGTTCGGCAGGCATCGCCGCGGCCGGGCATCCGCCCGCATATGGGCGGGGTTGTCCCGTGAGGCGCGTGGGGCAGGCGGGGCTGGGGTTGGGGCTGGGCTGGGCTGGGGCTTGGCTTCGGGCTGGCGTTGGGGATGCTGCTGCTGGGCCGACCTGCGGGACTTGAGCCTCGGCCCGAGGGATGGCCAACGTGCGGGTGGCTGTGAGAGTCCGGCCCCTCAGCAAGAGGTGAGTCTGGGCGGGAGGGGGCTCCTGAGGCGTCAAATGAGCTGAGAGGAGGGCGAGGTTCTCGCCTCTCCCTCCAGTAATTCTGGCGCGGAGAAATCAGACACAAAGTGGCCCAAGGGTCCAGCGTCCGGAAACTGTAAAAGCCTGGCGGGACAAAGTCTCGCTCGGGTTGGGTTTTCGATTAGTGCCCTGGCGGGTAGCGGTTAGTGGATGGCCTCAGGTTGGCCTACCCTGTGTCCCTGGAGTCCTGCCAGCAGGAGTTTTGAGGGGCCGCGGCTCGTCTTTTTTTTTTTTTTTTTAACATCTTTATTGGAGTGTAATTGCTTTACAATGGTGTGTTAGTTTCTGCTTTATAACAAAGTGAATCAGCTATACGCATACATATATCCCCATATCCCCTCCTTCTTGCGTCTCCCTGCCACCCTCCCTATCCCACCCCTCTAGGTGGTCACAAAGCACCGAGCTGCTCTCCCTGTGCTATGCAGCTGCTTCCCATTAGCTATCTTTGGTAGTGTATATATGTCCATGCCACTCTCTCACTTCGTCCCAGCTTACCCTTCCCCCTCCCCGCATCAAGTTCATTCTCTACATCTGCGTTTTTATTCCTGTCCTGCCCGTAGGTTCTTAAGAACCTTTTTTTTTTTTTTTTTTATTCCATATATATGTGTTAGCATACGGTATTTGTTTTTCTCTTTCTTGATGCATGGTGTGGGCCTTTCTCCCTGGGTACACCGAGAAGGGCTGGGAAAGTATCTCACGTGGGGGAGAGGGATCGGGCGGTCTCCTGTCTCTTCTTGGCGGCTCTGGTGTACCTGTGGGGAATGGGGCAGAATTGTGTGCGTCCCTGAGTGCACATGGGTTTCTCTGTGAAGATGTGGAGGAAAGCAGATTGTAAGGTATGAGAGGGAAACGGAGGCTCAGAGAGATGGTGGTTTCATTCGGTGCTCGACAGCAGAACTGGGAAGAAGGGGAAGTCATTTTAACCCCTTCCCTCAACGTAGTCAGTGCCCATTTCCTCACGCGTGAATCTGATCCTGTACTTCTCAGCTGTTGAGGCATCCAGGGTCCAGCCGCATAATTTCTTTCCCTTCTGACTGATTTTCCACTCATAGGTTTGGAAAGTCAGGGAAGGCTTCACAGAAGGGTTGGTGCTTGAACCCAAATGCTTTTAAAACAGCTGCTAAAGTCTGCTGACAGGTGGAGAAGGTGTAAAGAGCCCTCTGTGTGAGAACACTGAGAGTGAAGGACTTAGGCTGTTAGGAAACAGAAACGTTTCAGTTGTTTGAGGAGAGGGTGTGTGGAGGGAGATGAGTGGTAGGAGATAAAGGTGGCAGAATGTGGTTTGGGACCTGAAGGCACATATTGGAACTATTTGGGAGGCACAGACTCAGTTAACAAAGTCATTGGATCTTATGTGGTACTTGGCAAGAAATCTTAGAGGTCAAGCTTCCATTTTTAATTTTTCCAGATGAGAAAATGGTCTTGTTTTAAGATCTAAAAGTAGGTAAGAGCCGAGATTCCTTTCACCAGACCAAGCCGCTCCTTCCTGAGATAACAGAAAAGTTGGACTTCTTTCTCAGATGCCTGTTTGCTCAGTAGGACTAGAGTAGACCATCAGTAAAATGATAATATGGGAAATGGCTTTGGTGCCCTCCCTTCTACCTCACAGTTGTTTCCCATAATCAGAAAATCCATGTCTCCTTATAAGATGCTGCCCCTTGTTTGTCCCAAATCATCCATCATTGAGAGAACATGTTTTCTTCTGCCAATACTGTAGGCTCTGGAACACTAGCCACTGCCCTGGCAAAAGTTACTTTTCATGCACCATATTCCCTTTCTGTGCTCTTCTTTTTAAATCTGTGAAATAGTGTAACTACTTTAATGGGTTTTTTTGTGAAGATCAAATGAAAGGGTATATTAAAAATACTTAGAACAGAGCCTGGCTCATTTTAAGTGTCCAGTGAAGTGCTAGCTATATAATTTTTAACACCTGCTTTTATTCCTCCCTCTTCTTAGCTTTTTTTTTTTTAAGTTTTACAAATGAATAGATCAGTGGAAATGGCTGGGTTATTTTCTCCTCTAGGGCAGTGATTCTCAAATTATAGGAGACATACAGTCCACCTGGGAAGCTTGTTATACTGCAAGTTGTTAACAGGAGTTCCAATTAACTAGCCCCACCTTCTCCCATAATTCTGATGAAGGTAACCTGTGGACCATGCTTTGAGAAACACTGTCCTAGGAGTAAACGTGTAACGGAGGATTTATTCCTGTGCAAAATCTTTAACCCTAAGGAATGAATGCCTGTTGGTAGAATTCAGGACCCAGAGGCATCAGTAGGCTTCCTTTGAGCTCTGTGCAGTCCGCTGCCCAGTTGAGGTTGGTGCCCTTTCTTTCTCTTCTGCTCAACTTTAATTTGTCCTCATTTTGTTTTAGAATATTTTGGAACCACTAGATTACCAATGGCAGTGGTCCAGGCAGGGGAGGGACAGCATCTCACCCACCTTTAGTGTCATATCTTTCTGTCAAGAGGTCAAGTTCAAGACCCTTTTTTCTTTCGGCTGCTTTATGCTAAAAAGTCCTAGATAAATCCTCAAAATAGGGCTTACTTTAAAATATTAAATAGATTTGCAAACGTTATTGCATATTTTCCCCCTTATTTTCTTTATTGTCCAAATTTACTATAACCTGTGTATTTTATAATGGGTGGAAGGAGAATAAAACCTACTTTTAAATGCAGAAAGGAAAAAAAATTATCTTAACACCAAAGATGAAAGATTTTCTTTGGGAGAGCTGAGGGCTGGGGGCAGGAGGTGTAGTTTTATGATCCTGGGGGACAAAGAATATCCCTGCTGCCTTAAGTACTGTCTTGTATGAAATGTGAAAGACAGAGCATCAGGGCCTTGAGGAAATTTAAGTACCAGAAATGTCATCACCTGGGAGAGGGAAATTTTTTATCCAGGGCTTTATCCCAAACACACTGACAGGTTTAAAAAAATAATCTTAAATGTAAAGACCCCTGTCTCACTGTGCACCCCTTGCCCCCCCCACCCCAGCCCCCAAATCCTCAAGGTCACATCCTGGAAACCCTGGGGAAAGATAAAAATGAGACTGAATATATTTGCTCAACTTTCAGGTCTCAGGCCAGGAGTAATTTAATTGATAACTTTCTTTGTAGTAGAAAAAGTGCCAATGAGTTAACTCTCATCTATTAACATTCTGACCTTAAGCACTTTAGCTAAGTTCTTTATGCTGTGAAAAAGGATTTCATATCTAGAATGGAGTGTATTCCATTCATTTTGGCCCTAAGGTATGTGGATCATATGGATTAAGCCCCTTAAAGTGAATTTAGGGGTTGGATAGTTGTTAGCAGTGTTACTACAGAACTGCAGTTCAGGAAGATTCTTAAGGATCTTGGCTCTCATTCTGATTTAGGAAGACATAATGAAAGGATTTGGGAAGCATGTTCTCAGGTCTCAACAGAGAGGACTCCAAAACCTTTTTCGTTATTTTCTGTGCTCAGAATATCAGAGAAAATGAGAAGTGATGCCATGCTGTGTGCTGAGCAGAGGATATTCTCCGTGGTTTCCAAGCCTGCTTTCTAAGTCATATGGCTTTGTGGTTAGACAGATCTGGGTTGAAATTTCAGCTCTGCCACTGCTAGCTGTGTGACCTTGGACAAGTTACATAATTTCTCTCAGCCTTAGTCTTCATTCTGAAAAAATGAAGATATGTTAGGAAGCTATGTCAGGAGGGTGTGTTAAGAGGATTGCATAAGATGACGTATAGTACATACTCTACTTAATACAGTGCCTGGCACATAGAGGGTGCCCAACAACGGTGACTCTTCACTGTTCCCAAGCCAAATTCTAATAATCCAGGGAAGAGTGCCAACCAGGGGACTGCTTGATATGATGCTGATAGCCATTTATGGAGACGGGCACCCCAGTTATGGAGACAGCAATAGGGAAACACTTTGTCCCAATAGCGCTGTTCTCAGCTGCTCTTTTCTTTCTTTTTTCTTAAATAAATGTATTTATTTATTTATTTATTTTTGGCTGCGTTGGGTCTTCGTTGCTGTGTGTGGGCTTTCTCTAGTTGCGGCCGGCGAGCGGGGCCTACTCTTCGTTGTGGTGCGCAGGCTTCTCATTGCGGTGGCTTCTCTTGTTGCAGAGCACGGGCTCTAGGCGTGCGGGCTTCAGTAGTTGTGGCTCACGGGCTCAGTAGTTGTGGCTCGTGGGCTCTAGAGCGCAGGCTCAGTAGTTGTGGCGCACGGGCTTAGTTGCTACGCGGCATGTGGGATCTTCCCAGACCAGGGCTCAAACCCTTGTCCCCTGCATTGGCAGGTGGATTCTTAACCACTGTGCCACCAAGGAAGTGCCTCTTTTCTTGATTAACTTAAAGAAGCAATATTTCCTCTCATATGGGTTGTGTTTTGTTTCTAGGGAGACCAAAGAAGGGGGAAGAATTATTGTGGAAGTTGATGGCAAAGTGGCAAAAATCAGGAATTTAAAGGTAAGCCTGAAATTGTTTTCCTTTTTCTTTCCACTGAGGAGCTAGTATTATTACAGGGCTTCTGCGGGTGAAGGTGGGTATGTGAATGTGTTTAAAGAGGGGGATTGGGAGAGGGAAGGGCAGATAAGGGGAACTGTGGGAAGAGCTTTGAGCAACCACAAAGCAAATATAAAAATACAGCAGGAAAGAAGTTCCAGGGATGTGGCTGCTGCAGCCCACATCAGTGGGGTACAGCTGTTTTGGAAACTGGTCAGTGGTTGTTCTGAAAGTAAACACTAAGAGTGTTATGGGGGCTGTGGCCAGCTTAAATCATGCTGGGGACAATCCATGCGTATATTTAACTCACCCGACCACCAATTAGACTTTGGCTCAAGCCTCTTATTGGATATCACTTCATCTAGAAGCATTACCAGGGCTTTTAGTATGCATCTGCTAATGCAGGACTCTTTTTTTGGCCATAGTGAAGGCCAAGTAAGAGACTTTAAATCTCAGAAGAGAGTCGGTCACTAGCCTGAGTCTTGCTACAAATTCTCTTTTACAGATCTGACTGATCTTTGAGTCACGATTGGACAAATACTGGCAACTTCCTCCTCCACCCCTCACCCCTTCCTAGGGGTAATTTCCTCCATCCCATTCCTCCATTTCCCAGGCCAGCGAAAGTGGAAGGGATTCTTTGGAAAGAACAAATGGCCCTTGAGCAGTGGAGAGGGACAGGGCAGCCGGCCATGTGACTATTGCTGTGGTCAGCTTGCAGGTACTCAGCGTTCCTGGGAGCTGAGGAAGCTGACTTGCAGAATGAAGGTTATCTGGATCCCAGGGCCCCCAGCCATGCCCACTCTTGTGTTACTCCTATGATGTGATCTGTTTCCTTTTGTCAGTAGCTCTCTGCTGAAAGAGAAGCCTGCCAGACTTTCAACAGGAGCTCCCCGGGGACAAAAGACCTTTCATTCTCTGCTGTCTCTTATTTATGTCTCTGTTGCTTAATCACTTCAGCTGCTTTGTTCTGAGAGCCCATATTTTTGGTTAAGAGTAAATTCTGGCCAAGATCAAACTCTAATCTGCCCCCTGCACACCTCGCTGACTGCTTACTTCCCTGAGGCCAGTTATTCACTAAGAATCTCTTAGTCATTCTGGCAGCCTCATTCTATTGTGGCTTGTGGTACCTAGTTCAAGGGATTGTTTCTCCCTGTCCAGAGTCTAAATTTTAAATAGTAAGATAGGCATTTCTGTGAATAATGCCATTCTCCCCAGTACCTGGAGGTCAGTACAGTTCCAAGCTCTGGCTCTGTCCTCATCTACCTTGGGCAGTTGGAGTGGTCCTAACTCTTCTGTCCAACATGCTTTCTCATTCACTGGGGGTGGATACCCCAATGACCTCTGTGTTTGCCCTAGGTTGATAGAGCCTGTCCCGCCCAGGGACTGAATTACTCAGGCACTACCAGTATCTTCTACAGAAATACTTAGAGAAGAAATGATACAAGAAGAAGAGGCCCAGAGAAGGAAAGGATTTTTCTCCCAAGCTGTCTTATGCCTCATAGGGCTGGTTCTTATGTGGGTTGATATGTGATAGTATGATAGACAGGCATTTAATTCTCTGGGGCTTCATTGTACCTAACAAGATGAAGACAAATGTTACTTTTCCTTTTTCCGGTAGATATGATAAAGATTCTCATGATCAGTCCAGGTATCTCTGGCTACAGCAGAGAGGAATCAAGTGCCACTGGCCAGATTCTGATAGTAGAGAAGACACTGGATCCTATGTTTGATTTTAGGTGGACGGTCGACCCAGTGGCTTTGGCGACTCCCGGGAGAAGGTTGTGGCATTTGGCTTTGATTACTGCTACTGGTCAGTCAACCCAGAGGACCCCCACTATGCATCTCAGGATGTGGTAATGTCATTTTTCCTTCCTTCACTCTCCCCAGGTCTTTATAATTGGATAGTTATTGGGAAATTAACATGGAATCTGGGCCCTGGCTATTTCTTACTTATGGTAGTTTGGTCAGAAACTAATGATGTTTTGATCTGGGAAGTGGTAGTGAGAGGTATCAGTTGCAGAAAGAGCAAAGGAGATAAGAAAAGACTGCTTGTTGAGGGCACGGAAATTGACTAGTGTCCATTTAGGCGTGGACCTCCCTCTGTTTCAGATGGGTACGAGGTAGTTCAGGCAGTGTTCTGCTCCTGTGGTAGGTGAATGGGCTCACCTCAAACTTGACCTTGTGTTGTATGCAGCAGAAGGGCCCATGAGTCGTAGAGACTGGTATCTTCTTTGAGTCTTAGGCTTGTGCTCCTAGGCCGAGTGTAAAGGGCTGGACAGCTATTCTGCCAACCTGCAATGTATGTAAGAGGCGAATTCTGTTCATCTGCTGAGGATTGAGAGGATGAGCCAAGCCTTTACTGGCTGGTGCTATAGGTCACCCTTCCTGCTGATTAGCTCTCCCATAAGTTTCTGAGGCAGCAGGTCTGGCCAGGTGGGTCTACAGGACTTCTGTCTGTTTCTGTGAAGCAGCAGCCTTGTCCTGGTTGGAGCACTGTCAAAGGTCATGCATTTAGTCCCCATGACGTCCAGCAAGCCTTGCCTGATTCAAGTCTGTGACCACAGACAATAGTCCTCATCCTAGCAGCTGCCAGGGTCCTTTCTAAAATTAGAAAAATCATTTATTTGGCCTTTCAGATTTCTTTCTTACATGTGAAAGAGAATACTAGAGGCATATGTCTTTAGGAAAAAACATTGAAAATGGAAAAATCTGGGGGAGAACCCTAGACCCATTGCCTATCAGTGCATACATCTTTGAATAAAAAGCCAAAGTGTGTTTTCTACTAAGTATGTTAGTCTTTTGTGAAACTTTTCCTAATTATGCCAAAGAAACAATGTTATCAAGCCTGAGTGACTTGGAGGACAGCATAGGCATACCTCCTTTTATTGCACTTTGCTTTATTGCCTTAATGGATACTGCATTTTTTACAAATTGAAGGTTTGTGGCCACCCTGCATCAAGCAAGTCTATCTGTGCCATTTTTCATAACATTTATTCACTTTGTGTCTCTGTGTCATATTTTGGTAATTCTCGTAATATTTATAACTTTTTCATTATTATTATATTTTTTATGATGATCCCCGGTCAGTGATCTTTGATGTTGCCACTATGACTCACTGAAGGCTCAGATGATGGTTAGCATTTTTTAGTCATAAAGAATTTTCAAATTAAGGTATGTGCAGTGTTTTTTAGACATAATGCTATTGCACACTTAGTAGATTGCAGTATAGTGTAAACGTGACTTTTGTATGCACTTGGAAACCAAAAAATTCATGTGACTGGCTTTGTTGCAATTATTTGCTTTATCGTGTTGGTCTGGAAGCAGCACTCCGAGGTCTGCCTGTACTGATTTTCTGCTGATGCAGACTTCTGAAGATGATTGGACTTCTAAAGATGATTGGATAATTCTAAACCATGGAAGTATAATTCCCCATCCTTCTCTTTTGAGAGGAACATGTGGAAACAAGACCCTAGACCACTGTGGGATTTGTTGTTTCAGTGGGTCCCTTCTATTATAATATGAGCACCCCACTTCTGTAGTCACAATGTGTTTGCTGTAAATGCTCAGCAGAAAGGGGCAGTGTGGGTATTACCTGGCCCCTACCAAGTCTTCTCCATCCTTTGGAGGATGAGGGCACTGGCAGGTCCAGGCTTATCTTGTGGCCCTTGACTCTTATCCCAGCACTCAAGCAGGTATGAGGTATCTGTTTACTGGTGTTTGTATTGTTCCACTGAGATCCTCCAAGAAGAGCCAGGAAAGGAAGTGACTCTCAAATAAGAGCATGGGACTCCTGAAGCAGTTCACCGTTGTGACTGTATTTGTGGTATCGAAGACAGTGGTCTTTCTATTAGCAGAAAGTGTGAGCATCCTGATGGCTCTTTCCATCCTTCTTGGCCATAGCACACTTAGGACTGTTCTGTACATAAGAAACATTAACTATTTTGTGTAACGTTTGATAGATAATCTGGGAAGTATGTGTAAACAAAACAAAACTACGTATCTATATCTATATATCAGCAAGCTCAGGTATAATTTTGGTATGAGGGGAATTCATAAATATGATTCCTCTTCTGTTGCCTGATTTGAAGTTCAGTGGAAAGATCAAATGGCATTTGGACAGGAAGCCTGTGCAGAGAGATAAAACCAGTGTCTCCTAAGGTTTATTCTGGCTTGTTTACTAATTGTCTAAGGCACTCATTGGTCAGGTTACGAGAGGGAAGGAAAGGAATCTCTGTCACAGGCTGGAGAAGGGCCAGAGGTCCCAGAATGGTGGCAAGACTCACATCCACATGATTTGGTTGGAGGGACTCATTGCTTTGACACAGAAATTGGAGCCCAGTCTCAACCCTAATCATTACGGCTCTGAGGTCACCAGGGGTAGGAAAGGCAGATTATCATAAAATCATAGGACTTGGCATAAGAAAGCACTTAGATGTCATCTGTTTCATCCTCTCCCGAAGTACAGCAATCCTCTCTACTGTCTTTGTGATTGTATTTTGGGGGGTGGGGGTAGAGAGGCCAGTCTTATTGAAGTATAATTTTGGTACAGTAAAATTCACCATTTAGTGTACAGTTCTGTGAGTTTTGACAAACACATACAGTTGTATAACTTACACTACAATAAGTATGTAAAACAGTGCATCATCCCCCAAATTCCTTCATGTCCCTTTGTAGTCAGACTGTTCTTACCCGCCCAGCCCCTGGCAACTGCTGATCTGTTTTCTTCCCTACAGTTTTGTCTGTTCCATAATGTTGTATAAATGTAATAAAATAGTAGGTAGCCTTTTGAGTCTGGCTTACTTCACTTAGCATGATGTATTAATACTTGATATTCACCTCTGCTGTTGTGTGTACCATGTATCATTCTGATCTGTTCAGACTCATTTACATCATCTTCTTGCCCTAAAGGAATCTCATGGCTTTGGAAACACCGACTCTCATTGCAAAGAGTAAGGGACCAAGTCCCTGGAGGACTGTGCCTCCTTTTGTGAAGGAAGGACTGTCATCACCCTCAGAAGTACAGCACTGATTTCAGAATATCCAGATATCTGAGGGGGAATTTTCCCCACTGGCCTTAGGGGGATTTTGAGCAACATCATAAGGCATTGCTTGATGGTTGTGGACAAGAAGTCACATGTTCAGTGTTGGTGTTGCCTTCTCCTCATAGGCTCTTAGAGCGTTAGAACTTGAAGGGAACTTAGCAGTCATCTAGGCCGGGCTTCCCCAACCTTAGCACTGTTGATATTTTGGCTGGTTAATTCTTTGTTGTAGGGAGTCTGTCCTGGGCATTGTAGGATCTTTAGCGGCATCCCTGGCCTCTACCCATTAGGTGCCAGTAGCAGTCCCAATCGTGACAATCACGATTGTTCCAGGAAAGGCCCACTCATCTAGGCCACCCTCTCGTGTTCCAGATACAGCGTGTAACTTACATGGACTTATACGGGCAGTTAATGCCAAAGTGGGACTGGACCCTTGCTTGCTGTGGTGGCCTTTGCATTGCATTGTACCACTCTACCTCCCTCTCTTTATGTTTATGTTACAGCCTCAAAAGATAGGTTCAAGATTAAAATTCCTTTGTGCTTTAGCACTTCCCAGTCCTTAGTGGTGACACACTTGAACACATAGATCAGGTGTCAACAAATATGAGCCTCTAGAGAGCAAATCAGCTACTGCAAGTTCTGCTGAGAGGCAGCTTCCTTGTTAAATATCTATAGACTCTAAATGTTTATCATTTCATTTGACTTTCTTCCAAAATCTATTAACCCGATATTATTTACTCCATTTTATAGATAAGGAAACCGAGCCACAGAAAGGCTACAAGACTTGCCTGAGTCACTTAGCCAGTAAGTGGTAGAGCAGGGATTCAAACCCAAGACCGTCCGGCTCTAAATTGTGTGTTGTGTCCACCAAGCCTCACTGACTCTCAAAATTAAACAAATCTCATTTAGTCTGCTAGTGACCTGGTCCTCTCTTTATGCATATTATCTGATTTAATCCCTTCAACAGCCTGAAAGGTAGAAGATTTTATTCTTCTTCTATAGTTGAGGAAATTTAGGATTAGAGAGATTACATGATCTGCCCAAAGTCACACAATAAGAAAATGAGTCTTAGATTTGAACACAGGATCATCTGAATGCAGAGTTCATATTCTTTGCTAAACTACAGTGTAAAAAACATAAAAAGAGGGATATAGGAAAAGGAAGAGATGGAAAGTTGAGGAGAGAGGGTGAAGGGAAAGAGAGAGAGAGAGAGAAAAGGTTATAGTGAATGGGGACTAGCAGGGGATTATACTACCTGACTTGTCCATTACCCCACAAGCCTGATGTCATCAGCATCCTATTTTTTTTTTTAATTTATTTATTTTGGCTGTGTTTTGGGTCTTCGTTGCTGTGTGCGGGCTTTCTCTGGTTGCGGTGAGCAGGGGCTACTCTTTGTTGTGGTGCGCGGGCTTCTCATCGCGGTAGCTTCTCTTGTTGCGGAGCGTGGACTCTAGGCGCGCAGGCTTCAGTAGTTATGACACACGGGCTCAGTAGTTGTGGCTCGCGGGCTCTAGAGCGCAGGCTCAGTAGTTTTGGTGCACGGGCTTAGTTACTCCGCGGCATGTGGGATCTTCCCGGAGCAGGGCTCGAACCCGTGTCTCCTGCGTCGACAGGCGGATTCTTAACCACTGCACCACCAGGGAAGTCCCCAGTGTCCAATTCTTAAGGGAGGTCGTTACTGACCTAATTGTGTTTTCAGTCTTTATTAACATTTGGACTTGCAGCCAAGGCTTTTCTTAAAAATTGACCTGCATTTTATCTGCCTTGAATCTATATTAATTGGCTTCTTCTCTTGAAGTTAGACCTGGATTTGAATTCAGGCACAGCCACTTACCAGCTGGCTTACTTTGGGACAAGTTACTTAACCTCTCTGAGTCCTAGTCTCTTCAGCTTGAGTTACTGTGAAGAGGAAACAAATAATGATGTGACGTGTTCAGCCCAGGGCTTGACAGCTAAAAGTGGAATAAGTGAGGTCATGAGTGCTGTGGCTTGGGTCCCTGTTGTGATTACCACTATCACAGTACAAGAGAAGTGAGGCCCATGCTTCTTTCTAAGAGCTGAACTAGATTTGAAAATCTCTTCTTTGAATCTGGCTGTGATCCCTTCTGGGATCAGCATGCTCCACTTGGAAAGTCAACTTCCCTCCCTTCCTCCTGGTCAGGAACATCTGTTGGAGCGGGAGTCCTCTGCACAAGCATTTTGTGTTTGGGTGATTGTATGTTTGTAAAACTTTCCATGAGGAGCATTAGCTCAGCTTTACCCACCAAGGACTGTGAGTGGCTGTCAAAACAAGCGTAGACTGAGTCAACAGAAAGTGCGTCAGGAACAAAAAGCTACCCAGCCCTTGTGGGACGTAATTGCTTCTATTCTCCTGGGAATCTTTATTTTAAAATGCTCTGTTATTTGGCTAAAACACAATAGTTAAAACACTTGTAGCTTTTCCAGATGAAATATCGTGTGAGTGAGCAGAGATTTCCTCCCCACAGCTACCAAATTCAAAACTGAAATTATAGCAGCAATGTGATTATGCTTGTTGTTGTTTTAACACTGTTTCATCTCCATAATACACTGAACACCAAACAACACACAGAGAACATCCATTGCTTACCCCCAAAGAGCCCTGCCAACGGGCAAGGTGGGGAAGAGCATGTGTGTCTGTGTGTGTGTGTGTGTCTGTGTGTCTGTGTGTGTGTGTGTGTGTGTGTGTGTGTTTGCTTGTGCATGTGCGTTTGTTACAGGTTCTTTGGTGAGTATTTTCTCCAGCTCCGGACTTCAGCTTGAGGATGTTAGGAACTTAGAGAGGCTTCAGAGGAAAACCCCACACACCCCAAAATGATTAAAGGGCTGGCTGCAGGAACCAAGAGGAAAGCCACTGTCAGTGTAGTGCACCTCATGTGCATTCTGCATGTGATTATTTAATGAAGGAATGTTGCTCCGGAGACGGGAAGACAGGTAATAATAATGCTCTACAGGTACAGAACATGATGATTTTAATAGTTTATGGAGCATTAGAACCAGCTGGTCTTCATTGCCATTTGGAGAAAATAGAGGATTTCAGATTAAATTGCAGAGGATTGTTTATAAAGACATGAAGAGTAACTTGTGCAGAGTTTTTGAATCTGGATATGTGGCACCTAAATAGTTTGACTTTAGAATTCCAGAATGTTGGTGTTAGAAGAAATGCTAGAGACCATCATGACACGTATTTTAAAGATGAAGGCCTAGAGAGACAAAAATAGTAGTTACGGGATTTTTTTTTTCTTTTTGGCTGGTCCAGAGTTGTGCTTGGTGTTGCAGGGAAATGCCTGTTGCTTGTTCCAGTGACGGGATCATGAACTGCAACACATAGTTTCCTGCAGGGCAGGAAGTGTGCTGCTTAGCAGAATCCCAAGGAAAGATCTTGTTCTTGAGACTGGGCCTATCCCTGGCTCTGTACTCGTCAAGGTGAGGAAATTACACTATTGCCATCTAGTAGTATGGGGGTGGGAAGGTATTGAGTGACTATTATCATAGGTTCTGTAACGTGACCAGGCTGGGGCTAGTTTCTGCTGCCACAGAAGCAGCATTTCTGTCTGGGGACTGCAACCCATTATAAGATGAAGACAAGTGATCTATGATCTCCTGCTTTGGAAAGTAAGTAGGGCGAGGTGGAGAGGGGTATGGCTGTCACTTCTTTTGTATCTCCTGAACTTGGAGTATGAATGAAGGCTTTGGGGAAAGAGGAAAGAAGGTGGAAGAGCTACTGAAACTGAAGAGGGACCTTGGAGGAGCAAGAGGAGGGGCAAACATGAAGAAGAAACTAAGGTGAGAAGGAATTTGAGAGTTCACAGAGGGGTTAGGGGTATATCACTTTTTACAGTAGATATTATTATCTCCAATTTAGGTACAGGAGCAGGCTCTGATAGGTTGAGTAGCTTGCTTGAGGGTCACACAACCAAGTGGTGGAACCAGCATTCAAACCTTTGACTGTGTGATTCCAAAGTCCAAGCTCTCAAATGCTGCACCACACACAGCTCTATTTATTTCTGTATTTCCAGTGCTGCACATCTTAAATGATCAGTTAACGGTTATTGGGTTGATAATTCAATTTATGGTTCAGTGGATAAGTGATAAGTTAGCACTCTGTCTTCTTGAATCTTGCTGCCTGTTTTGAGGAGGCCTTGCACTTTGCCTAAGCTGGAGAACCATAGACATCTATGAATTTCTCTGTGCATCCCTTTCCCTAATGCATGTATGTGCTGGGGCAGCTGGGCAGCGTGTGGGCGTCAAAGGATTTTCTCATGAATATTTGCAGAGCTGTGTACATTCCATCGCTAGTGGTATTTCTTCCCAACCAAGATGGAGACAGAAGTTGAAGGGAGAGAAGTTTGTAAGAAAAAGCCTTTTTGTGCAATAATTGGATGGGGCTCTTCTGGCATGAGTGGGGGAAGGGAGATTACCATGAGTGCTTCATTTCAGTAAGTTCCCTCTGCCAATAGCACAGCTGCTCAGCTCCATAAGCATGTCCATGGGCTGGATTTTAAAGGAATAAGGTCATTCTTTTGGCTTCTTCTAACTCATTTTTTCCCCTCTCTAGAAACTTGAGGATGAATTTTTAAAGGGTAGCTTTTAGACTCATAGAAAAATCTGAAGAACAGAGATCCTTGACACTTAATGCTTGCTGTTGGTGCTGGATGCCTTTACAAAAATGAACGCAGAAACTAGAGAAATCTTTTAAAATGCAACAGCTTGTTTAGATTCTTTTTTCTCCTCTGTGAGTCAAGGGTAACAGGAATTTCTGTTTGTATCTGGAGTCCTTGAGATTTAGGCTTGGGAGAGAGGTTATCTGTAGGGGCGGCATGCCCAAATTTTGATACTCAACTGGAAACCTGGTGCAGCCTAAGCATAAATACAGATAGAGGTCCTGAGCTAGGTGTCCTTGATGTTCCCCAGAAGTTCTCTTGCTTGCATCTGCAGTGCTGAGAAGTTGCCCCATACTCTGCTCCCTTTACACTTGAATTTGTCCTGGGTTTATAAGGATTGTCAATTAATTGCTTGAAGAAATGATGATGGAGGTGATCACTTTGAGGGTCTTTGGAAAAACTGATTTGCAAAATCATGTGAACAAGAGGATATAAAATGAAGCGCAGCCCTTTGAACAAAAGGTCTGTGTGTCCACCACAGCAGACGTGTGCACAGGCAGAATGATAACAGTAGCCTTCTCCAGAGGAAGCCACCTGGTCTGCATCACCAGGTGCTAAATTCTCTCCCACATACTTGCACAGTAAGCCCGTGTCCAAGTCCCCTCTCAGCACCTTTCAATGGTCCTCTGTTTGGGGGAGCCAGTCCAGCTGACCAACAAAAGGCCCCTTCTAAGTGCAGTGTTCTGAAAAGGGTGTGGAAAGTGTGGGGAAAGGAACAGGACAGGTCTCTCTCTAGTTCTATGCTCAGCAGAAGGCAGACAACTGCATAAAATGTGTCAGTAGATTAATTAGTTTATTAAAATATTTTGCTATAAAAGCAATACAAGCTAACTGGAAAACGTTCAAACAGTCCAGAAGGGTGTAATGTAAAAAGTGAAAATCGCTTCCCCTTCCATGCCTCCCCACTGATCTCATTCTCCAGAGGTAACCACTGTCGGCAGTTCTTTGCTATCCTTTCAGACATTCTCTAATCATAAGTAAGCATATATAGTATGTCTCTTTTAAAAAATAATACTAAGGGACTTACACTCTATGTACTGTTTTTCAACTTTATTCTATGCAACTTATCTTGTCCCTAATTTATTTGTAGTACCTATAGTTCTACCTCATTGTTGTAATGCTACATGGAATTCCATCCTATAAAGGTATTGTAGTTTAACTAGTTTTCTAGTGATGGATGGTTAGAATATTTCCAGCTAACTATATAATACAATATATTATTACATATTATATAATTATAATTCCAAAATTTTGTACTCTATTATATAATATATATTATATTATGTTTCTACTATTCACTATAATACTAGAGTGAGCATCTTTGCATTTTTGCAAGTGTAACCGTAAGGTAAATTTCAAGAAGTGCAGTTGCATGTTCAGAGAGTATGTATATTTTAAATTTCAATAGATTTTTGTCTAATTGTCTTCCAAAAAGATTGTACCAAATTACATGCTTAACAGTAGTGTATCAGAATACTTTATCACGTTCCTTGTCATACTAGGTGCTATAAAGCACTTTAATCTTTGCCTATCTTATAGGTAGAAATGGTATCTTATTTTTGGCTTTTCTTTTTATTATAATTGGGATTGAGCATCTTTGTATGTTTCTGGGCCATTTGTATATTTTGTTCCCTGTGAATTGTGTGTTCATATATTTTTTTCCCATTTTTCTACTGTATTCATCTTTTTCTTTTTTTAAAAAAAAAAAAGATTTATTTATTTATTTATTTTTGGCTGCTTCAGGTTAGTTGCGGCACGCAGGATCTTCGTTGAGGCATGCGGGATCTTTCCTTGCGGCGCGTGGGCTTCTCTCTAGTTGTGGCATGCGGGTTTTCTCTCTCTAGTTGTGGTGTGCGGGTTCCAGAGTGCGTGGGCTCTGTAGTTTGCGGCACACAGACTCTCTAGCTGAGGCGCGCGAACTCAGCAGTTATGGCGCGTGGGCTTAGTTGCCCCGCAGCATGTGGGATCTTAGTTCCCTGACAAGGGATTGAACCCCCATCCCCTGCATTGGAAGGAGGATTCTTTACCACTGGACCACCAGGGAAGTCCCTTTTTCTTAATTATTTTTAAGAACAGTTAGAATATTAAATTGATCCATGTCATAGATGTTGCATGTTTCCCCTGTTTACTTTTGTTTTGATTGTGTAATTTTTTCCCGTGCACCCGTGTGTGTGCGTTTAAATGTAGTCAAATTATTGACCTTTCTTTGCGGCTTCCTAGTATACTAAGCTTAGAAAGGCCTGTCATTCTGAGATTATAAAAGTATTTGCCATTTTTTTTTTCTGGTATACTGATGGATTTATCTTATTAATAGTTAAATATTTGATCCATTTGAATATTTTTGTTGTAGGAAATGCGGTGGGGCTTCAACTTTACTTTTTTTTCCCAGATAGCTAGCCAGTTGCCTCATTGCCATTTACTGAACACCCATCCTTTCTCCACTGATATGTAAAAGCCATTTTTATCATTTGCTTAATTCCTGTATATACTGGGGTCTCTTTTATTATTTTTTTAAATTAAAAAATTAAAAAAAAATTTTTTTGGCCACGCTGTGCAGCACGTGGGATCTTAGTTCCCCCACCAGGGATCGAACCCACGCCCCCTGCATTGGAGGCACGGAGTCTTAACCACTGGACTGCCAGGGAAGTCCCACCTGGGGTCTCTTAGAACTGTTTTGTTTCATTGATCGATTCGTACTTTTGTCCCAGAACTATACTGTTACACAAGTTTTCAAATATTCATAAAAGCATGTACCATACTGTTTTACTACTTTTTAGTATTGGACAGGGCTAGTCCTTTCTCATTTCTTTTTCAGGTTATCTTGATTATTTTGGTTTTTGCTCTTCCCCAAATGCCATGTACTTCCCTGCTTTTGCTCATGCTGACTCCTCTTTCTAAAATATGTTAAAATATCTCACCTTCCCAGTTCCTACCATTCAAAATGCTGCTTGTTCTTTAAGACCCAGTTAAAATGATACTTCCTCCTTGAATTTGTCACCATCCCTTAGATTCTCATAATATCTTGTTACTCTCTTGTGACACTCTGTGTATTAATTTAAATTAACGCTCTTTGGGTACATGACTTACCAATTTTATTAGACTGAGTGATCCTTGAAGGCAGACTAGGCCTCATCCATCTTTGAATACCCTACATTTCCTAGCATAGTGACATTTCTCTCATTCATTCAGTAAGCATTTGAGAAGCAACTACCATCTGCAACACAGTGGGATTGAGTGCTGTGAGGAATATGGAGTGATATAAGATGTGATTCCTGCCCTCAGAAAGCTTACAGTCTTATTGGGAATAATAATAATAATAATAGTAAATATAATAACAGTATACTTATATTATTATAAATGTATAATTTTATATTTATAAATCATCCTTAAGATAATAAAAATAATCAACAGTACCAAGCATTCAAGTGTTAAATGAGTGGTACATTCATAAATACATTAAGTATTTCAGGAATCCAGAGGAGTAACACACTACCCATAGATGCCTTTGAATGAGTTCAAGGGAGGTCATTGCAGTCAGAAGGAAAGGCATAATAAGCAAAGATTGTAGGGCAAGAATGTACGAGATGTGCTTGAGTGGATCAAGTGCTGCCAGTCCGGGGTGAAGCTAAGAGGATGTAGTCATAGTGTCCATCTCTCCAAGTGTCCCAGGAGGCCAGACTCCCACATTCCATCTCTGCGCTGCTCCAGACTCCTAGGGGATATGGAGGCTAATCCCAGGTTCTTTGGGACAGTGGCAAAGTGGCCTCAGGAGCATCCTGGACGCTTAGCTGAATCCAGCAGCTACAGGCCATGTCATACAGGCCATGAAGATACTTAACCTGAGGGCAGGAGGCGGCGTATCCTGGGTTACAGAAACAGCATTCACTCACCATTCATCTGTTGTATGTCGGTATATGCTAGGTGCTGGGTAAACAAACTGTGAGTGTGTGTGTGTGTGTGTGTGTGTGTGTGTATGTGTATGTATGTGTGTGTGTGTATGTGTATGTGTATGACAGGGACAGAGTTTTGCTTAGTTGCTTTACCTCACTTGATATATCGCGTTTTATGCTGATCAGATTTTGAGCAAATCTATGTCTCATTCAAGATTTTTTTTCTAGAGGTTCTAATAGGCTATAGTGCCCATTCCATCCTTTTGTCCATCCCCATTGTTGCTTGGACACCACTGCCTTTCTTTGTTTCCAGACCCTTGGTTTGGGGCCATGGTATCTCCATTGTTGCTGCTCTCTCAAGAGTCTGCCCCTGGGACGTCATGCAGATCTGTTTTGTTCCAGAATGGTAGAAGTGTTCTGATTTATTGTAGAAAAATGCCTCCCAGGAACACATTACTGGTTTTTCCTTCTGGATGTGCCTGCTGAGCTTTACTAAGAACTGTGCATGTCCAGATGCTTCCATACAATGAAAGGAAAAGGACATGCTTCCTATTCTTTGGGAACACAGATGTAGAGAGCCTTGCTTCTCAAAGTGTGGACCTTGGTATTGCCTAGAGCTTGTTAGAAATGTGTACTTTCAGACCCTAAGCCAAATGCATTGAATCAAAATCTGCATTTTAAAGAGATCACCAGGTGATATGTATGCATGTGAAAGTAATTAAAGTTAGAGACGCAGATTCAGATCAAAGAGTTCTGGGTTGGAGCTTAAGATGCTGCTGGACTGAGGACTGCACTTTTAGTAACAAGATTCTGGAGTACATGATATATTGTACCTTAAATTATACAACTTTGAATAGATGACTGCTCTTCCCAAGGCCCAGATAACAGTGCTTTTGCTTTGGCTGTAAAATGTGGATTATTCCCTGGTCGACATTTCTCTTACTTGTCTGTCTGGCTGACGTAAGAAGGAAGACATGTTAGACACTGACATATCCACTTACACAAGTGCCATCTCAGGCAAACCTTGATGGCTTTTGGTTTAGTGGAATAACTTTATATTATGTGATTTAAATAGCCTCAATTTTCTTATCTTTCAAGAGGGAGTGATGATCCCCACCTACCAACACACAGGAATACTGTTAGACTAAAATGAAGTATTAGGCTTGAGAGGACTTTGAAAAAAATTAGAAAGATTAAATAAATATCAGTTGGTATTATTACTACATTATATTCTCTGATGTTTCTATACCAAGAAAGAAGTCTCTTTACAGAGTTGTATATACTGCCAGTGAAAGTATCTTTTGTTCTTAATTCTTTAATAATAAAATTTTTTTCTAAAAATACTATAATTTATTAATTAAAAAATAGGTAATATATGCCCATGGCAGATAAAACAGTACAAAAGGATGTACAGTGAAAATTAAATCTCTTTTCTGTCTCCTGGTACCTCTTGCCCCTATGCTGAGGCAACCATTGTTATTGATTTCTTGTGTATATTCCTGTATATTCTGTGTACATCTAAGCATGTAGTTGTATATTTATTCTTTTTTAAAAAAATAGTAGCAGACACATATTATTCTGCATCTTGCTTTGTTCAGTTAATGCATCTTGGAGACATTTTCATATCTGTATATATGATTACCTCACTTTTTTGATGGCCACATAGTAACATTTTGTGTGAGTGTACCATAATTTATTTGCTACTGTGAACTTTTAAACTATTTATGTCTTTATATTAACAGTGAATTTCTTGTAGGCAGCATATATGTGATTGAGTCTTGCTTTGTTTTCCTAATCAGACCATCTCTGCCTTTAATTGGGGCTATTTAGAACATTTACATTGTGTAATTACTAATATAATTATGACAATCATTCTTCTTTTTTCTTTTTTTTCTATTTGACCTATCTCTTATTTGTTCCCTTTTTTGTATTTTTCTGCCTTTTTTGGATTGAGTATTTTTGTGTTTCTATTTTATTTTTGTTGGTTTATTAATTATAAGTCTTTGTTTTGTTAGTGGTTGCTTTAGGGTTTATAGTATACATTTTTAACTTATCACAGTCTATATTTAAGTGATA
Organism: Balaenoptera ricei; assembly: GCF_028023285.1. Classification (NCBI taxonomy): domain Eukaryota; kingdom Metazoa; phylum Chordata; class Mammalia; order Artiodactyla; family Balaenopteridae; genus Balaenoptera; species Balaenoptera ricei. The sequence continues at coordinate 102,332,017 of NC_082640.1, read as the reverse complement.
ATATACTACTTCCCACATAAAATAAGGTACACTAAAATACTTCTGTTTCTTCTCTCTCAGTCTTTATACTATCAAGTCATACATTTTATATCTACATATGTTATGAACTCCATAATACATTGTCAATAGTTTTGTTTAAATGGTAAATTATTTTTTTGTTTGTTTTTTTTTGTTTTTTTATACTGCAGGTTCTTATTAGTCATCAGTTTTATACACATCAGTGTGTATACATGTCAATCCCAATCGCCCAATTCAGCACACCACCATCCCCACCCCACCGCAGTTTTCCCCCCTTGGTGTCCATATGTCTGTTCTCCACATCTGTGTCTCAACTTCGGCTCATCTGTACCATTTTTCTAGGTTCCACATACATGCGTTAATATACGATATTTTTCTCTTTCTGACTTACTTCACTCTGTATGACAGTCTCTAGATCCATCCAGGTCTCAATAAATGACTCAATTTCGTTCCTTTTTATGGCTGAGTAATATTCCATTGTATATATGTACCACAACTTCTTTATCCATTCGTCTGTCGATGGGCATTTAGGTTGCTTCCATGACCTGGCTATTGTAAATAGTGCTGCAATGATCACTGGGGTGCATGTGTCTTTTTGAATTATGGTTTTCTCTGGGTATACGCCCAGTAGTGGGATTGCTGGATCATATGGTAAATCTATTTTTAGTTTTTTAAGGAACCTCCATACTGTTCTCCATAGTGGCTGTATCAATTTACATTCCCACCAACAGTGCAAGAGGGTTCCCTTTTCTCCACACCCTCTGCAGCATTTGTTGTTTGTAGATTTTCTGATGATGCCCATTCTAACTGGTGTGAGGTGATACCTCATTGTAGTTTTGATTTGCATTTCTCTAGTAATTAGTGATGTTGAGCAGTTTTTCATGTGCTTCTTGGCCATCTGTATGTCTTCTTTGGAGAAATGTCTATTTAGGTCTTCTGCCCATTTTTGGATTGGGTTGTTTGTTTTCTTAATATTGAGCTGCATGAGCTGTTTATATATTTTGGAGATTAATCCTTTGTCCGTTGATTCGTTTGCAAATATTTTCTCCCATTCTGAGGGTTGTCTTTTCGTCTTGTTTATAGTTTCCTTTGCTGTGCAAAAGCTTTGAAGTTTCATTAGGTCCCATTTGTTTATTTTTGTTTTTATTTCCATTACTCTAGGAGATGGATCAAAAAAGATCTTGCTGTGATTTATGTCAAAGAGTGTTCTTCCTATGTTTTCCTCTAAGAGTTTTATAGTGTCCGGTCTTATATTTAGGTCTCGAATCCATTTTGAGTTTATTTTTGTGTATGGTGTTAGGGAGTGTTCTAATTTCATTCTTTTACATGTAGCTGTCCAGTTTTCCCAGCACCACTTATTGAAGAGACTGTCTTTTCTCCATTGTATATCTTTGCCTCCTTTGTCATAGATTAGTTGACCATAGGTGCATGGGTTTATCTCTGGGCTTTCTATCTTGTTCCATTGATCTGTATTTCTGTTTTTGTGTCAGTACCATATTGTCTTGATTACTGTAGCTTTGTAGTATAGTCTGAAGTCCGGGAGTCTGATTCCTCCAGTCCGTTTTTTTCCCTCAAGACTGCTTTGGCTATTCGGGGTCTTTTGTGTCTCCATACAAATTTTAAGATGATTTGTTCTAGTTCCGTAAAAAATGCCATTGGTAATTTGATAGGGATTGCATTGAATCTGTAGATGGCTTTGGGTAGTATAGTCATTTTCACAATATTGATTCTTCCAATCCAAGAACATGGTATATGTCTCCATCTGTTGGTATCATCTTTAATTTCTTTCATCAGTGTCTTATAGTTTTCTGCATACAGGTCTTTTGTCTCCCTAGGTAGGTTTATTCCTAGGTATTTTATTCTTTTTGTTGCAATGGTAAATGGGAGTGTTTCCATAATTTCTCTTTCAGATTTTTCATCTTTAGTGTATAGGAATGCAAGAGATTTCTGCGCATTAATTTTGTATCCTGCAACTTTACCAAATTCATTGATTAGCTCTAGGAGTTTTCTGGTGGCATTTTTAGGATTGTCTATGTATAGTATCATGTCATCTGCAAACAGTGACAGTTTTACTTCTTCTTTTAATGGTAAATTATTTTTTAAAGAATTTAAATAGTAAGAAAAAAAATCATATACTTGCCCATGTAGTTACCGGTTCTAGCGCTCTTTGTTTCTTTTTGTAGATCCATATTTCCATCTGGTATCATTTTCCTTCTATTAGTATATTCTTTAACTTTATTTCAGCTATCATATTTTGGACACTGAAAAGATGAAGACTGTGTTTGATTTATATCTGACAAACCGTATAGCATTAATTCTGGTGTCAGCAGATGGATCCACATTGGTTTGTGACTTGCTCTATGGACTCAGTAGAGCAGATTTTAATTTAGCATTTGTCTCCTAAACCAAAGACAGTTAGATCCTTTGACAGGCACAGTGATAATATGCTGTGGCTTCTAGAACATGTATGGGAGACTTTTCCTTATATTCTAAAGGCAAAATCAGAAATTGATAATTTACTGTGAAACATTTGGGAGCATTTCAAATTGTAGGTCTTAGCTGTCCAATATCTTTGTTGCTGCTTGCTGTTCTTTCTGAACTGAATTTTTTGGGAACAGGAGTTTGGCTTCAAATTATTTTTTCCAGGATCTGAAGTTAGGGGTGGTTGTTACTGTATACTGGCTCTTACTAATCTGTGGTTTACATACATTTACATAATCTCAGCTTCCAGCAAAAATAGCCTTTTTGGAATCCTGAGCAGGTGTGGGAATGAAGGGAAACAATCTGTTTATGTCTCTGTTTTGTTTACTTTTACCTGCTTGGCCCCCTTTTCTCTCACCTCTCTCTTAAATCAACATTAAATTTGATGTATCTTTTATTTGTGAAAGCTCACTAAGGTCATGTAATATGTGATTATTTTACCTTATTCATTCAACATACTTCTACTGAAAAATATGCCAAGAATTGTGCTAAGCACTGGAAATAACCAATAAGAATTGGACATTGTAGTTACCCATGAAAAACTCTTAGTTCTTGAGGGAGGCAGGTACACAGAGTTAATTACTTCACAGTGTGGTAAATACTACAGTACTGATAAATATTTTAATTAAGCATTTGAAAATAATTGAAGAGGGAGGTAGGCCTTTTTTGTCGGGGGTAGGGAGGGGAGGTTGTCAAAAAGTCTAGTCCACAGCGTGATTGCTCTTTTCAGGATTGAATAGGATTTAAACCTGTAGTTCTCTTCCAGAGGCAGGAAGGGCATTCGTCTTAAGACTTCAAAGTGGTGCTTCACATACATGGATTTAACTACACAGCTTGGTGTGTTTCCAAAAAGACTTCTCAAAGCATTCACATGAATCATTCACTAATCTTAACTTGAAGCTCCTTCCTGGTTTCATTCTAGATACTGTTTAGTCTTATAAAATAAGTGTTTGAATCATTTGATTGAGGCTGGCTACTTAGCATATTAACTTGGTTTATGATCATGATGAGGGAGCTGGGTTTGGTGGAAACCTCTCTTCTCTCTGCAGGAAAGGCAGAGTGGATGGTTTCTCATTTTTTCAAGAGTGAGGTAGAGGAGTGTGAGCTATTTATAGACTCACTTCCCCCCACAGACTGAACACAATAGGAGCCTGAAATCAAATGGTGACCAGATGTGCCCAGGCATCCCCCAGTTTGTACTTAGAAGTTGGAAAAGGCAGAGCCCCTAGCACGTTGGTCTCAGGGCAGAAACGGTTGGACTCACTCATAAGATTATCATCTGTATACAGACAGCCCCTTATATCTGGTCCCCAGGAGCGGAGGAGGTAAACAGAAGCGTGTGCGCACTCATTTTTCTTGCTTCTCTTCCTTGAAGTGGGGGATTATTCCTTTGTTAGTCATTTCATTGCTCAATTCTTGTCTCTGTAGTTAGGCAGTTAGACAAAGTACAGCTGCTTTCTGGGGATATGTGCTGAATTGATGTAGGAGGAGGAGCTAATGCAGCTCCCATGTAGTTGGTGGAGACAGTGGCTCTGCTCAGATGAGAAGAGATCTGACAGGAATGGAAACCCTTAATTACTTTCTTTTCTTTGCTCTTCCTCCCCTAGTAAACTAACCCCATCTTGTTTGTGGTGGTGTTATGGTTTAAAGCACAGACATGTAGTGGTTTCTGGCTGGTATTGCTTTTCCTTTTCTCCCACATTAGAGATTTTGAGAAAGTAGAAGCGACTTCCCCCTTTAGTAATAAGCATCTGGCCACATTTCTTTGGAGTTTAGAGATTTGATTTCAGGGTTTGGAAAAGTTGTGCTTAATTTCGGAGAATATTCTCATGAACAACTCGCTTAAGTGGGAAGTGAGAGAAGAAAATACCACTTTCTGAGAACCTGCTCTGTTCCAGGTGCTGAACTGAGTACCTGACTCATCTCATTCACTCTTTAACAGCAGCCCCCAAAGTGGGTTATTATCATCTGTATGGTACAGATGTGAAAACCAAGGCTCAAATAGGTTAGGTAACTTTCCCAGGGCCATACTACTAAGAGGTGGAGCCCAGATTGAAACCCAGATCTGCTGCTTCCAAAGCCCTTGCTCTTTCCACTACATGCGCTGCCGGCTGTGTACGCTAACTCCTCCTGACTGTGCGCTTGCCTCTGATATTTGAAGTATGACATGAATTAGCTGACAATTAGAAAAATTTCAACTGATAAACTGTGCATTTACCATAGGAAGGGACCCAGGAGCCATGATAAGGATCATGTGTTTTCAAGCCTCCCTGTTGATGCCTCTCTCTGAGATATGGAGGACACCACCTATTTTAAATTTTGTATCTGAAGCAAGTGCTTGTCTACAGATGCAGTCAGCGTGTGTTCTTCTGAATCGCCCGGATAGCTCTAATTGACCCAATCACTTTCTGAGATACAAGAAATAGCTCCCACGTTACAGCAAATGGATGCTTCATTTCACCTGTTCTGACCCAGGGGCCAGGTTTTGAAGTGGACTTTTTTTTTTTTTTTTTAAATTTATTTTTATGGCTGTGTTGGGTCTTCGTTTCTGTGCAAGGGCTTTCTCTAGTTGTAGCAAGCGGGGGCCACTCTTCATCGCGGTGCACGGGCCTCTCACTATCGCGGCCTCTCCTGTTGGGGAGCACAGGCTCCAGACGCGCAGGCTCAGTAGTTGTGGCTCACGGGCCCAGTTGCTCTGCAGCATGTGGGATCCTCCCAGACCAGGGCTCGAACCCGTGTCCCCTGCATTGGCAGGCAGATTTTCAACCACTGTGCCACCAGGGAAGCCCTGAAGTGGACTTTAAAAGTGGCTAAATGGGGACTTCCCTGGTGTTAACCACCCTGGTCCAGTGGTTAACAATCCGCGCTTCCCCTGCAGGGGGGGCAGGTTTGATCCCTGGTTGGGGAACTAAGATCCCACATTCCGTGTGGTGCGGCCAAAAAAATAACAGTAAAAGTGGTGAAATGTACCCAGAAGTGCCCATGAAGGAGCCTGGGGTCTGTGCACTAACCCTGCCAGTCAGTGTGCTTCTTTCCTTCCCGGCGCAACTCAGTATTGCTGGTGCCTCTTTTTCTGAGTAAGTTCTTTCTTATCTGTGAAGTACCCTGGGGTGTCCAGTTTCATATTGGGGAGGGAAAGAGTGAATGCAGGACCTCCAGTTTGAATCCAGAAGAATCTTAATACATGTTTTTGAATGAGATGAAATCCTACATTGTTTTTCTAGTTTTATCCTAAATTCCACCAGCTTTAATTTCCAAATATTTATTTTTCCACAAAGATGAACCTCATTTGCTCAGTATCTTCCACATAGAAGCATTTATGCACCAGAGAGAATGAATCTCTTAGGCGTTCATCAGCTCTGTTAGGGTTTTTAGAGGCTTATTAACTACGCTTCATTGAAAATCAGTCCCAGGTTCCTAACTGTCCAGGTTTGTGTCAGTGCACCTCTTGGTTGTCACCAGCAAGTAATTTTTGAGCTGAGTGCTCCCCACTGTCGGGTGTCTCTTCGATCATCTAATTTTTTTGTCTTTTGCATGCACTTTAGTAAGTGGCTGTGACAGCTCCAAGAAGCACCTTTGTTCCGGGGCTGTTGGCTAAGGCTGGAGTCATGCTTTGTTTATTTGGTTGAGGTGACTTGAGATGAGGGGCTGAGGCACAAGAAGCACCACAAGACGGGTGCGGTTAGAGGTCTTGTGGTTCTAACAGGCAGCTCTGTCTTCTGCAAGCTACGAAGTCTTCCGGGAAGACTGGAGGAGGGAACTGTGGCTCGAGGGAGGAAGGCCACTGCCAGTGGGATGCATGAGGCAGATGCAATTCAGATCAACGCAAAACTAATCTCTTTAACTAGACCTTGGATTGCTGAGAATGGTATAGGCTTAAGCTGGGCTGGCTGAGCTCGACTATGAAATTAGAACTGTCTTGGGGGCTCAGCTTGTTTGCTTCTCCAGCATTAAGTTTGGTCTCTAGAGACCCATTCAGACTAAACAATATTAAAAACAGGAAATTTGCTCCTAGCAGCATGGTTGCAGGAAAACTTTTTCCACTTAGGCAGGAATGAGAGTTAAAAACAGGAACTCCATCCTCCGGGCCTGTTTTCTTCTTATATAGAAGTAGTATTAGCGACTCCAACAACTTGAAGCAGCTTCGCCCTACTTGACTTCCCTTCAGAGCGCTGCCTGAGGGCATCCATTACAAAAGGTGGTAAAGAGCCCTCTTGAACACATTCAAAAATGTGGAAATAGTGCTGTGTGGAGGATGCTGACCTGATGATGTATATCTTGGCTGAAGATCACATGTGTGGAATTAATGCAGGCAGCGCTTAGGGAAGACCTGGAGAACAGCTGTCGTTAATTTTATTCAGCACACATTTATGGTGTGTATTCTGGATTGGGTCCACGGGTTATGTATTCATTTATTCAGTCAGTGTTAACTGAGCGTGTACCGTGTGCATCGTGTGTGGGGCCCTCAGGTGTGTGATGTGTGTGTCCCCTTCAGTACTGCAGGGGCCTGCTCGGGTTTGCTCGTGACGGTCCGCCCAGGGCATCCCTGAATCTGGGGGTTCAACTCCCGGGACTGCTGCTCTTTTGCATAATTTGCTGCTGAGGTTGGTGGGGGTGGACAGGGGACATTTTGGAAGAAGGGAGTGGGGACAAAGAGGAAGCTAAGGCTAGAGAGGAAATGCTCTTCTTTTCTTCCTCCCCCGCTGTGATGGCACTCTGCCTAAACAGCCCAGCGTTGAGGAAGGCTTCTGAAGCCCTCAGCGAATGTGAGCCGAGCCCTCGCTGTCACCCCACCCTTTGTTCACAACCCTCTCCTCTAGCTCAGTCGATGTGTCATGAACAAGCTTCTGCAGCAGAACAGCCTGTGTGGTGAAAAGATTCCTTAGCAGATGTGTGTCATTATTTTTGGCTGGTAAGGAGAGAGAACTACTCTTTTTAAAACTTTTAAATTGAAATATACACACAGAAAAATTATATGTTCACACATTATAAGTGAACAGCTCAAATTTTCTACCCACTTGAACTTTTACAAGCTGAGCATACCCACATAATCAGCATCCAGATCGAGAAATAGCGCATTACCAGCACCTCAGAAGTCCCACTTGTGCTCTGTTAAAATACACTGTAAAGCTCTTTCCTGGGGCTTTTTTCCAGTGAATGCTCTGAGTTGCTGAGAGGCAAAGTAACGTCCCTGCCTAGCTAATCACTGAATTTAAGAGAGGGCAGGCAGGCCAAACACAGCCCTGCCTGCCTTTCTCCTTCTTTTTTCTGACTTGCAGCTGTCAGGATCCAATTAACCTCCTCGTGCATTCAGCCTGGGGCTGGTTTCTAGCTGTAGAGATGCCTTTTGGTTCTTTTTTTTTTTTTTTTCTGGCTGTGCTGTGTGGCATCCAGGATCCTAGTTCCCTGACCAGGGATCAAACCCGTGCCCCCTGCATTGGAAGTGCAGGGTCTTAACCACTGGACCGCCAGGGAAGTCCCCATTTTAGTTTGTTCAGTGCATTTCTTTAGCAAAAAAATGATGTCATGGAGAGCATCTTCAAAATAGAGTAGATTAGTGATTAGTAGATTAGTATGTGTGCTGTTTATCATCCCTTCTCAGTTTTGGTACTCTTCAGGTTGAGCATATGCCATATTTAATAGTTGTGTGTAGGATTGTATTACAGCCCAGCATTATGAGTTATTATCCACATGTAGGCAGAGCAACTGGCAAGCTTCCTGAGAGCCATGCCTGTGCTTGGGGTAACTCCATGCCTGATCATATGGCCCACATAGTAATGGAAGGTGTATACATAAAGGGGAGCCAATAAGAAGAAAGATCATAGAGTTAGAATTTTGTAAACTGGTCAGAGTTTTAAAAAATTATCCATTATGCAATGTTGTTTTTGGTTTAGACTGTGGACTGTAGTATCATACTGCTTGGGTTTGAACCCCACCTCTGACGTTTGCTAGCTGTATGACTCTGGGCAGCTTTCTGGACCTCTCTCTGATTTGGTTGCCTCACTTGTAAAATGAAGATGATAATATCTACTTCATGGGTTGTTGTGAGGAATAAATTATTAATGCAGGTAAAGTGCTTTGAATATTACCTGGTACATTTCAATAGTGAATAAATTGTTCTTGTCAATCTAGTGTCATGACATGTTAAAGTAACAGCTATCTGAACCTCTTTTTTTTTTTTTTTTAATTAAATGCAAGCCAGTAGGGAACTGAGATGGAATATAGAAATTTTCTTCTACAGAGATTTTCTTCACAGCCAACTTTGCTTGCACATGTTTATTTCATAACATGAGGACATACATCCACAGCATGGGAAAGAAAATCTCACAATAAGTTTTTTAAAGCTTAGTCTTTGTTTCCTATAAATTCTCTCTATGGTAAGGTAGGACCACTGTAAGTTTCATTCTGCAGAGGTGGCTGAAGTTTTCCTTCTCAAAGTGAGGTCTCCAGATCAGCAGCATTGATATTACCTGGGAACTTGTTAGAAATGCAAATTACTGGGCTGTACTTCAGACCTACTGAATCAAAAATTCTAGGGGTGGAGCCCATCAAACTTTTTAAACAGCCCTCCAGGTGATTATGATGCATGCTAAAATCTGAGAACCACCACTGTACAAATTTTCTTCTATTTGTAGACAGTGGGGAGCATAGTCATAATTACAGGTTGGGGGAAGGATTAGAAGTTGGGAAACACCTATCTTAAATGAGCTAACTTCTTCCTAGTGTAATATTCTCTAGTTTACAAAGTGCTTTCACATGTATTGTCACCGTCCCATGTATTTGTCACAAAATTGTTGCGTTAAGTACCATTATTTCTACATTTTAGAAGGGTTGATAAAGACTGCTGTTACCTAATAAGTTGTAGGGCGGGAACTTTGTCATTTGGAGTCTCCTGAGTCCAAATCCTGGTCTCGTTCTGTAGCACTGTATAGCCTTTATGTCCTCAAGCTGTGAGTGGGCTGTTTTCAGTCTGGCTTCCTCAGTAACAGACCCTGAGATAAGGAATTGTGTGAAAGTCATTTATTAGGACGTATCGCTGGAAAAGAAGTGGTAGGTAGGGTGGGGAACTGAGACCAGCAAGGGAAGGAGGAGGCCAAGCAACTCCACAGAGGTGCTCTGAAGGCAGAGTATAGAGTTTTCCTAATCAGGAATGTCCTGAGTTTCCCTGTACCCATCAGTCATTGGTAAAAACTGCCTTCTAAAGAACATCTGGCTGTTATTCCTGTCCTGCCCCTAGGTTCTTCATATCAATTTTTTTTTTTTAAGATTCCATATATATGTGCTAGCATATGGTATTTGTTTTCTTCTTCTGACTTCACTGTGTATGACAGACTCTAGGTCCATCCACCTCACTACAAACAACTCAGTTTTGTTTCTTTTTATGGCTGAGTAATATTCCATTGTATATATGTGCCACATCTTCTTTATCCATTCATCTGTCGTTGGACACTTAGGTTGCTTCCACGTCCTGGCTATTGTAAATAGAGCTGCAGTGAACATTGTGGTACATGACTCTTTTTGAATTATGGTTTTCTCCGGGTATATGTCCAGTAGTGGGATTGCTGGGTGGTATGGTAGTTCTATTTTTAGTTTTTTAAGGAACCTCCATACTGTTCTCCATAGTGGCTGTATCAATTTACGTTCCCACCAACAGTGCAAGAGGGTTCCCTTTCCTCCACACCCTCTTCAGCATTTATTGTTTATAGATTTTTTGATGATGGCCATTCTGACAGGTGTGAGGTGATACCTCATTGTAGTTTTGATTTGCATTTTTCTAATGGTTAGTGATGTTGAACATTCTTTCATGTGTTTGTTGGCTATCTGTATATCTTCTTTGGAGAAATGTCTATTTAGGTCTTCTGCCCATTTTTGGATTGGGTTGTTTGTTTTTTTGATCTTGAGCTGCATGAGCTGCTTGTAAATTTTGGAGATTAATCCTTTGTCAGTTGCTTCATTTGCAAATATCTTCTCCCATTCTGAGGGTTGTCTTGTTTATGGTTTCCTTTGCTGTGTAAAAGCTTTAGGTTTCATTAGGTCCCATTTGTTTATTTTTGTTTTTATTTCCATTTCTCTAGGAGATGGGTTAAAAAGGATCTTGCTGTGATGTGTGTCATAGAGTGTTCTGCCTGTGTTTTCCTCTAAGAGTTTTATAGTGTCTGGCCTTACATTTAGGTCTTTAATCCATTTTGAGTCTATTTTTGTGTATGGTGTTAGGGAGTGTTCTAATTTCATTCTTTTCCATGTAGCTGTCCAGTTTTCCCAGCACCACTTGAGGACACGGGGAGTGGAAGGGTAAGCTGGGACGAAGTGAGAGAGTGGCATGGACATATATACACTACCAAATGTAAAATAGGTAGCTAGTGGGAAGCAGCCGCATAGCACAGGGAGATCAGCTCGGTGCTTTGTGACCACCTAGAGGGGTGGGATAGGGAGGGTGGGAGGGAGACGAAAGAGGGAGGAGATATGGGGATATATGTATATGTATAGCTGATTCACTTTGTTATAAAACAGAAACTAACACGCCATTGTAAAGCAATTATACTCCAATAAAGATGTTAAAAATAAATAAATAAAGAACATCTGGCTCTTAAAAGGCATTTCAGTAACCTGAGGGCAGTCGTCCAAAAAATCAGACAAAGAGACACAGATACTGACTTTTGGAAGTTAAAGCACACCCACTGGCTGGTGCACATGAAAATAGTAAAGTAATCCAAGTGTATATAGGTGTAGAACATTAACAGCACCTGCTATACCATCAAAGCTGGTCCAGAAGACTGCAGTAGGGAACTAAGGAATTCTGAAATACATGCTGGTCTTGGAGAGGGCTGTGGAAAAACCACTCTGTGTATCCTGTCCTCAAAACTTCCTGGGAGAGCCCTGCCCCCAACACAGCTTCTGGTTATGTCCTGTGGTCAGTAAACACTCAGTCTACTGTACTCTGCACCTACCAGTATGGGCATTAAGAATTGATACTCATAATGATGACCTCAAGTCCTGCCATTGCCAAATCCTTAGACACTAAGGAAGAGTATACCGAACAATTTGAAATTTTAATGTAAATGAAGTTGACAGTGGTTTCTGGCTAACCAATGTATCAGAAATGTGTTTTTAATAAGAAAATCTCATTTTGTGATCATCTAGGTAAAAGTGACTTAACCATTGCTATGTGATAGTCACTCATGCTGCTCACTCAGTATTCCTGGCTTTTCATCTTCTGTTGCATGATAGAATTTCACTTCCTGGTCCCATTGTGTGAGGGGAGGGGGGCCGTATTATGAGCTCTGTCCAGTATATTTTAAGGAGAAATGATGTCTGAGCCTTCAGTTGCTGGAGTATGACCTTCCAAAGCCCTCTTTCCTTCTGGCACCAAGATCAGTAATGTTGGAGATAGGTAGTTCTGTCAGAGAAACTACAACCATCAAGACTCCCTACTGACCCACAGGTAGCATAAGCCAGAAATAAACTTTTGTTGTTTTAAGCTACTATGCTTTAGAGGTTTGCTACAATAGCCTAAGCTAACCTAAGCTTGTCCTGACTGATGACTCTTCAGTGTTGATCTTCTCGAGTGACTTTAACTTTGGTACAGTATCAGTTATTGTAAGAAAATGGGTCGGGACTTCCCTGGTGGCGCAGTGGTTAAGAATCCACCTGCCAGTGCAGGGGACACGGGTTTGATTCCTGGTCTGGGAAGATCCCACAAGCCGCGGAGCAACTAAGCCCGTGCGCCACAACTACTGAGCCTGCACTCTAGAGCCCACGAGCCACAACTACTGAGCTCACCTGGTGCAACTATTGAAGCCTGCGTGCCTAGAGCCCGTGCTCCGCAACAAGAGAAGCCACTGCAACGAGAAGCCCGTGCACCATAACGACACCACAACGAAGAGCAGCCCCCGCTCGCCACAGCTAGAGAAAGCCTGCACGCAGGAACAAATACCCAACACAGCCAATAAATAAATAAATAAGAAAATGGGTCTCGGTGATCTGTCCATATACTTTCACTTTATTTTCAATGATAAATGATTTTAATGTATTTCAAAGGATTAGAAGGCCTTTCATGTATGTAGGACTCTCTTTAGCTTTGCTTTGTTTCCTTTTCCTCTTGGAACCTTCAAACCCACTTATATTTTTGAGAAGTTGGCTCTAAAAAGGACTTTTGCCTTACAACTGTGGGCCACATCTGGTCACCACCTGACTGACTGAAGTTTTATTGGAACATAGCCATGCCCATTTGTTTATGTAGTGTTTATGGATGCTTTTGTACAAAAAGGCAGAGTTGAGTAGTTGTGACACAGACTCTGTGGCCCATAAAGCCTAATATATTTGCTGTATGGCTCATAATAGAAAAAAATTTGCTAACTCTGTCTCACAGATCCTTAATTATTAGGAATGGAAAGATTCCCGGATGATTTGCCTGAATTGCTGCAGATATCCTAGCTCTTGGAAGTTCTGTCTGATGGAGTGAAGGCCTTCTCCTGGATCTGCAATGTCCCTTTATTTTATATACTACCCTGAAGGCAGTGAAACAGCTTATCCCTCTTGGATTCTGCCTATGAATAAGCAAAGACTCCCTCACGCCTGATAATCAAACCATTTTTCCATATTGCCACCCTCGTTGTCTTTGTCCAGACCAGCTGCTGGGCAAACCGCTAACAAGTCCACTTGTCATGTGACTGCTGCTTAGTGATTCTGCTTTGTGCTTGTTGCTGTTGACAGTTGAACCTGCCATTTTGATAGGGTTTTTTCAAGCTGCATGGGAGAGAGGTGATCAGGTTGTCTCACACGATGGGTCATGAATGTGAGGCTATGTGAGGAAATAAGGAAACTGGAAACTGTCCACAGTCACACAGCCAGGCCACATGACAGTGGAACGTTATTCATTACTGCTCAGAATTCAGCAGTAACTGTAGGAGGCCAACAGTAGCTCTCTTTCTCGCATTCAGAGCTCCCCAAGAGTTGATCGTGTCCGTTAATCTTTATCCAATTTGGCATACCCTTATTAGCATTCTTATTTGGGGTCATCTAATGGTTGACAGTCTCTCTTTTGCCCATACTTGCTTTGCTTGGGGCCCAGTTAGATGGGCCCTAGAAAACAGCGTTAAATGATGTAAAACGTGGCAGATTATGATCAAAGAATCACTTGTGGTTGTCTTCTTAGAAGTGGCTGTGGGAATGGCAAGTCTTTAGATTCGATTCCTTTAAATCCATCTTTCATCTTTTCTCATAGGATCCTGTATAAGGAATCTGTCTTTTTGCAAGGAGGAGGGAAGCATTAGAGCTAGAAACCCATCTATCTGTCCTGTGAATTCCTTGCTTATGTCCAGAGAGTATGAAAGCCGCATATGGGACCTACCAGATGGCACATGCCACTTGGACAGTTGTCCATGGGAACATTCCTTAGCAAAAAAGCATTGTTGGAAATAGCAAAATCTTGTATAAACAAAGATATGGGTTTTACTGATCTCAAAGCTCAGTTTTTCTGATTCCTTCAGTAATCAGAGGTTTAAACTAAGAATATGAATTTATGTTTCTCTGTGTGGTATGTGTATCTATTACCTCTGTATGAGTATTTGTTGCTATGTGCAATTTTCTTTTTCTTTTTTTTTTTTTTTGAGGTTTATTTTTTTTTTAATTAATTTATTTTTGGCTGCGTTGGGTCTTTGTTGCTTTGCACGGGCTTTCTCTAGTTGCGGTAAGCGGGGACTACTCTTCGTTGCAGTGCACGGGCTTCTCATTGCGATGGCTTCTCTTGTTGCGGAGCACGGGTTCTAGGCGCACGGGCTTCAGTAGCTGTAGCTCACGGGCTCTAGAGCGCAGGCTCAGTAGTTGTGGCACACGGGCTTAGTTGCTGCGTGGCATGTGGGATCTTCCCAGACCAGAGGTTGAACCCGAGTCCCCTGCATTGGCAGGCAGATTCTTAACCACTGCGCCACCAGGGAAGTCCCTCTTTTTCTTTACTTTTTTTCTTTTCAGAAAATGAAGCCCTAGACAAATAGACAGGGATTTCTATTTTTATCTTTTGATAAAGGTGATAAGAGTTGCATTCAGTAGAGAGGGCATATTTTAGGGTCTGACACCAGAGGGACCTTAGACTTTCCTCTTTGACACCCCATCTCCTTCCTAGATGAAAGGTGGTGAAGTATAGTGATTAAAAATATGGTTTATTTTCCAGTTTTACAGATTACTGGCTGTGATCCTGGGCTAGTCCCTTTATCTCTCTGTGCTTCACTTATCTCATCTGTAAAATGGGGATAATGATACCTACCTCAGAGTTGTTGTGAGGACTAAATGAGTAAGTAAATATAAAACACTTAGAACAGTGCTTCGCAGATAATAAATGCTACGTAAGTGTTATTATTATCATTATCTTCTCTGATACCTGATCACCATCTTATCCAGCACACAATAATTTCTCCAATCCCTTTTCTATGCACAACAAAGTATCCTTCTGTCCTTCCTGGTAGCATGTACATTTTAATAGGGGCACTGTGAAGTTACAGCAAACTCATATGAATTACTCTAATGGAGAGAATTTCTAGTATTCTACAGGGTGGTGGGGGAAAATCATTTGGGGCACATTGTGGCGAGAGGTTGAAGAATCAGGGGAAATCACATGCTTAGAGAATATCTAGAAAGAAGAGACTTGAATATGTCTCAGCTTCCTTCCATTTCTAGCCCCAAGTTTTCTTAAGTCAAGAAGCTATAGGGTCTGCACAGCCTCTTGTGGAAACCTGAGCTGGCTCTGTAGCTTTCTCCCTGTGTCTCATAACCATGTCCAGCAACAGGAATGCTAACTCACCAGCTGCCTGCCTTAACAGATTCAAGGGCACGATAGTATAGAAATGAGGCCGCACTGAATACTGGTTAATGTGGAGCTGAGGAAAGCTAATAAGCTAAGAAGGATGACCAGGTGCTGAAAAGGAGAAATGTAAGGTTGCTTCCTGAGGCTGCTGCTTCTCCACTGCAAGAAAACCGAAACGACCAGGGCACTGTAAATTGGTCTGTTGATGATACTGTCAAAGGCATCAATAGCAACAATTTGGAAAGCCAGCTCCAAGCGACTCAAGCTGCTGGGAAACTGCCTTCTAGGAAAAACAGCCCCCCGTAGACAACATAATCTGGGCTGGTTTGATTCCAAAATTTGTGTCCTTCTTGGGCAGAACTGACTTTAGTCCCATTCAGTTTGAATCTGCTTGGGTGCTCACTAACATTGCCTCTAGGACGTCAGAACAGACTGGGGCTGGGACTTCCCTGGTGGTCCAGTGGGTAAGACTCCACACTCCCAATGCAGGGGGCCCAGGTTCGATCCCTGGTTGGGGAACTAGATCCTGCATGCATTGTCGCAACTAAAGATCCCGCATGCCGTATCTAAGACCTGGCGCAGCATGCATGCATAAATCAGTCAATCAGAACAGACTGGGATATAGAAGATGTGGCACATATATACAATGGAATATTAGCCATAAAAAGAAACGAAATTGAGTTATTTGTAGTGAGGTGGATGGACCTAGAGTCTGTCATACAGAATGAAGTAAGTCAGAAAGAGGAAAAACAAATACCGTATGCTAACACATATATATAGAATCTAAAAAAAAATGGTACTGAAGAACCTAGGGGCAGGACAGGAATAAAGACGCAGATGTAGAGAATGGACTTGAGGACACAGGGAGGGGGAAGGGTAAGCTGGGACTAAGTGAGAGAGTGACATTGACATATATACACTACCAAATGTAAAATAGATAGCTAGTGGGAAGCAGCTGCGTAGCACAGGTAGATCAGCTCGGTGCTTTGTGACCACCTAGAGGGGTGGGATAGGGAGGGTGGGAGGGAGATGCAAGAGGGAGGAGATACGGGGATATATGTATATGTACAGCTGATTCACTTTGTTATACAGCAGAAACTAACACAACATTGTAAAGCAATTATACTCCAATAAAGATGTTAAAAAAACAGAAAAAAAGAAAAACAGACTGGGGCTGTGCTGTCCCAGCATTCATTTCTCTGCTGGCATCTCCCTATGCTTACATCAGTGAACAAGCTGTATGGGCTCTCGGAAACATTGCAAGTGATGGTTCAGGTTTTTTTGACTTGGCTATCAAGTGTGGTACAGTTGATCCACTGTTGGCTTTTCTTGCAGTTCCTAATGTGTCATCTTTAGCATGTGGTTACTTGTAGCACCTTACCTGGACACTTTCAAACCTTTGTTGCAACAAGAATCCTGCATCCCTGTTAGATGCTGTTGAGCAAATTCTTCCTACTTTAGTTCGTCTCCTGTATCATGATGTCCAGAAGTATTAGCAGATACATGGACAATATCAAATATCATAGCTGGCCACCATCACCAGATGCAGTGAGTTGTGAATCATGGATTAGTCCCATTCCTCGTTGGTGTTCTAAGGCAGACTTTAAGACGCAAAAGGAAGCTTTATGGGCTGTGACCAACTAGAAAAGTTGTGGAACAGTTGAACAGATTGTGGAACAGATTGTGTAACAGATTGTTCATTGTGGCATAATAGAATTGTTGATGAACCTCTGAACTGTGAAGGATACCAAAATTACCATGGTTATTCTGGATGCCATTTCAGGTATCTTCCAGGCTGCTGAGAAACTAGGTGAAACAGAGAAACTTAGTATAATTGAAGAATGTAGAGGTCTGGACAAAATTGAAGCTCTATAAAAGCATGAAATGAGTCTGTGTACGTAGTTTCATTAAGTTTGATTAAGAAATACTTCCCTATGGAAGAACAAGAATATCAAAATGTTGTGCCAGAAACTGCCTCTGAAGGCTGTACATCCCAAGTTCCAGATGGCATTCTGAGACCACTTTTATTTTTATTTATTTACTTATTTATTTATTTTTAATTTTTAAAATTTATTTATTTATTTTTTTAACATCTTTATTGGAGTATAATTGCTTTACAATGGTGTGTTAGTTTCTGCTTTATAACAAAGTGAATCAGTTATACATATACAATATGTTCCCATTTCTCTTCCCTCTTGCATCTCCCTGCCTCCCACCCTCCCTATCCCACCCCTCTAGGTGATCACAAAGCACCGAGCTAATCTCCCTGTGCTATGCGGCTGCTTCCCACTAGCTATCTATTTTATGTGTGTGAGACCACTTTTAGATTGTACAACTAAAGCGTAAGTTTATTATACCAAACGTGTACTATGTTTGGTATAAGTTTGTCTTACTGTTTCTCTAAGAGCTCTTTAAATGTGGTTTGCTATGGTAAAACCACTTTTTACAAGGAAACTATACTTGAAGAGTTCCAAACTGTGCATATTGTATGAAGCTTCTCCTCTCAATGGGTTTCTTAATTTCTGTGTGGAATTTCATATCTTGCAGTGTCCTATAAAAAGATTATTTCACCCTTTGCTTCAAAAAAAAAAAAAAAAAAAAAAAACCAGCAGCAGCAGCTGTGGGTCAGCAGGCAGTCAGGGCCTAGAGGGTTCAGGGGAGGCCTCAGGCTTTGCTGCAGTTCTGATAGAGGAAGTTAGACTTTATACTTTGGAGTGTCTAGAGGTAAGGGTCATATTCTATAAAAATAACCAGTAATAAGGATATATGGTCAAGGGTATTTATTGAACCATTGTGAGTAGGGATAAAATAGTGGAAACAAGTGATTGCCCATTTATAGGGGAACGATTGACTCAATTTTGGTACATATACACCGTGGAATATATTGCAGATGTCTTAGAAGAATTCAAAACCCATAAATATGTGAGTGAGTGTGTGTGCATTTATGGTTATGACTGTGGGAAGAACAAGAAATGATGCCAGTTGTTAACATCTTACCCACAGGTGGGGGTTAATGTATGAGGGAGGAAAAGAGGAAGGGAAAAGAGGGGTGGCAAATAAAAAGGAAATAAAACAAAGCATTCCCCACGCAGCATGCGTGATAGCCCAGTTATTTTAATTAATTATTTATTTATTTGGCTGCATCGGGTCTTAGTTGCAGCATGCAGCACCTCTTGTTGCGGTGCGCGGGCTTCTCTCTAGTTGTGGTGCGTGGGCTCCAGAGAGCGCGGACTCAGTACTTGGCGGCGCGCGGGCTTAGTTGCCCCGTGGCATGTGGGATCTTAGCCCCCCAACCAGGGATCGAACCCACCTCCCCTGCACTGGAAGGCGGATTCTTAACCACTGGACTGCCAAGGAAGTCCCCCAATTATTTTAAATTGTGTTCGTGTAACTGTGGATTTGTGTATGCATGAAAAAAGGAAGAGTTGTATCTATGGGAAATAACCTGTATGTTCATGCTATGTTATGTGATAAAAAGCAAGTTGCAGGTTGATGTGCATTATATGTGTCTATTTCAATGAAAATAAAGAAAAACGAAGAACTGTATATCCTTATATATGTGGAGAAAGGTATGGAAGGACATACCTGTTGGTTATATCCTTCTTTCCGTCAGTACCTGAAGGAGATCTGTTGGATACTTAAATGAGTAGGATTAGGGGTTGAGGTAGGGATGGAAGGTTAGTTTTTTCTTCATGCATTGTATTTTTTCACTTGGTGCAAAAAGTGGGTGTTCTTTGTAGTTTGAAAAATAGCAAAGAAAGAAAAAAATGTAATCTTGTTTGTCTCTAATAAGGCTTCAAATTCTGGTCATTTAATAATAGCAATGTGGGTGAAATTTGGGGGTGAGATTATAATTCTCTTCATGTGCAAATGAAAAGGTTAATGGAGCAAAAAGACTCCAAAAGTGATTAACAAATGGCAGAAGGATCAGATTTTATTGTTTTTGACCAAAGACTGTAACAAAATTTTACTGAGACTGCTATTTAGAAATACTCAAAGGAGACTTGGTAAAGTTTCTCCCAGTGTGAAGCAAAACAACAGGAAGTAAGGAAACCTTGAAGAACAATTTTAAATTGTAGGGTAATAGCTTAGTGTTCAAAAGATAAGATTTGCCTTTCCTGATAACTCTGGTGAACAGTTATTTTGCTAGTGGCAGAATATCACAGTGGTTAAAAGCAAGAGCTTTGTTTAGAGGTACTTACTACCCATGGGACGTCAATTTTCTCGTGTGAACATTAGAGAACTTTGATATTATTAACTACCCTCATAGATGTATTGTGAGGATTAAATGGATTAATAACATTTAAGGTGCTGAGAGCCTAACACAAAATAATTGCTTAGTAAATGTTACTAGCTATATGAATCTAAAACTCTGGTTTTTGAAAAAGCACTTTTAAAAAAACTTGTAGACTTTTTAATGATGGCCATTCTGACTGGTGAGAGGTGGTACTTCATTGTAGTTTTGATTTGCATTTCTCTAATAATTAGTGATGTTTAGCATCTTTTCATGTGCCTATTGGCCATCTGTATTTCTTCTTTGGAGAAATGTCTCTTTAAGTTTTCTGCCCACTTTTGGACTGGGTTGTTTGTTTTTTTGTTGTTGAGTTGTATGAACTGTTTGTTGAATAAAGCACTTCTGTTGAAGTATTCATTGTGCAAAGTAATCCTAACAATCATCCTTAAACAATAGGAGTAGTGCAAAGCACAGTATTTTGCTTTAGTAGGCACTTTACAAATATTGGTTGAGTAAATAATTTCATACGGTTTTGTTAGAGTCTCTGTTTAGATTAATATCATTTCACATATTTATATTTTTCAAAAATTTAAAAGGAAAAGTACATATATAGGGTGATAATTTGGGTGCATCTTAGTTAATGGATTCAAGAATAAAAGAGATTCCTATGTACTTAAATATAGACAGCTTTCAGTAGGGAAATATGAGGGTACTAATTTGTATTTTAGAAAATTATTATAAAGGAGAGGATTCTGGGAAGAAAGCAGGAATCTGTCTTCCCACCTAGATAACAGTTGCACTGGCAGAATCCATCTTAAGTAACTGTTTTGGAACTCTGGAGTCTATTGAAGACTTGCCACTTCCAGAGGAAGACTTGGAGGACAAATTGAAGTTAATTTCAGCTCTTAACATAGTATCAGCCACCCATTCCCTATTCCCAGACAAGTGGCAGGCAGCTGTGCACTGGTCCTTGCATGAGCATTTTGCACGTAGCTTGCAGAAGTCAGGGTGGGCAAAAAGGACCCTGTTTTCCAAATATCAGGAATCTGCTCTGATTGCTAACTGTTGCTTCTGTTCACAGAGGTGCAGACAAAGAGGTAGGCAGCCATTGTTGTTGCACCTTTCTCCAAGTCCCTCCCCATCCTGCTGAAGTGACTTCCAGGGGATTTAAAGGGCCAGCACCCCTTCTCCCCACCCCCACCCCACTTCATTTTTCTCTTTTTCTCCTTTTGGAAGCCAGATATTTATGACCAGGGCATTCAAAAACAACAAAACACACAGGGAAAATTAAAAAGTGACCAGATGTGCCCAGGGAAAGGCTCAGAAAAGACCTGAGAATACTTTAGCTTTACACCTCTGTCTGATCCTCAGCACAGAGACAGCCTACAGCAATCAAAAACACAAAAACAATAAATGAAAAGACTAACAAGAGACAGTATATGCTGGAGAAAGGAAAGAATCTCATTTCCAGAGTTACTACATTATTAGATTCAAATGTCCCGTTTTCAACAAAAAAATCACAATACAAAGAAACATGAAAGTATGGCCCATGTAAAGGACAAAATAAATCAACAGAAACCACCCATGAAAAGGACCTAAAGGCAGATATACTAGACAGAGACTTTTAACTGTCCTGAAAATGCTCAAAGAACTAAAGGAAGAGATGGAGAAAGTCAGTAAAACAGTGTATGAATAAAAACCATATGATCACTTCAATACATGCAGAAAAAGCTTTTAACAAAATTCAACATCCATTTACGATAAAAGCTCTCCACAAAGTGGGTATAGAGGGAACATACCTCAACATAATAAAGGCTATATATGACAAGCTCACAGCTAACCTCATACTCAGTGGTGAAAACCTGAAGCATTTCCTCTGAGATCAGCAACAAGACAAGGATGCCCACTCTTGCCACTTTTATTCAACACAGTATTGGAAGTCCTAGCCACAGCAATCAGACAAGAAAAAGAAATAAAAGGAATCTAAATTGGAAAGGAAGAAGTAAAACCGTCACTGTTTGCAGATAACATGGTACTGTACATAGAAAATCCTAAAGATGCTGCCAGAAAACTACTAGAGCTCATCAATGAATTTGGTAAAGCTGCAGGACACAAAATTAAAATACAGAAATCTGTTGCATTTCTATACACTAACAACAAGCTATCAGAAAGAGAAATTAAGAAAAAAATCCCATTTACCATCACTTCAAAAAGAATGAAATAACTAGGAGAAAACCTAATGAAGAAGGTATTGGGAGGCTTCCCTGGTGGTGCAGTGGTTAAGAATCCGCCTGCCAACGCTGGGGACACGGGTTCAAGCTCTGGTCCGGGAAGATCCCACACACCACGGAGCAACTAAGCCCGTATGCCACAACTACTGAGCCTGTGCTCTAGAGCCCGCGAGCCACAACTACTGAAGCCCGTGCACCTAGAGCTCATGCTCCACAGCAAGAGAAGCCACCGCCATGAGAGGCCCGCGCACCGCAATGAAGAGTAGCCCCCGCTCTCCGCAACTAGAGAAAAACGCACGCAACAACAAAGACCCAATGCAGCCCAAAATAAATAAAATAAAATAAATAAATTTGTTTAAAAAATAAATTAAAAAAAGAAGGTATTGGGTTGGCCAAAAAGTGCCTTCAGTTTTTAAGTAAAAATAAAAGGCACATTTTTCATTTTCACCAAGAACTTTATTGAACAACATATTCACCCTTTTGTTCCACTACCTTCTGCCATTTTTCAGGCAACTTCATTATTCTGTCTTCCCAAAACTTTTTGTCTTTTTGAGAAAAGAGCTAGTTCATGTGCCTTTTACAGTCTTCCAGGGAATGGAAATTGTTTCCATTAAGAGAATTTCTTAAAGACCTAAATAAATGGAAATCCAAAGGTGCCGAAATGTCTGGTGAATACAGTGGATGAATCAGAACTTCCCAGCCAAGCTGTAACAGTTTTTGCCTGGTCATCAAAGAAACATATGGTCTTGCGTTATCCTGATGGAAGATTATGCATTTTCTGTTGACTAATTCTGGACGCTTTTCGTGGAGTGCTGCTTTGAGTTGGTCTAATTGGGAGCAGTACTTGTTGAAATTAATCATTTTGTTTTCTGGAAGGAGCTTATAATAGAGGGCTCCCTTCCAATCCCACCATATACATAACATCACCTTCTTTGGATGAAGACCAGCCTTTGGTGTGGTTGGTGGTGGTTCATTTTGCTTGCCCCACAATCTCTTCTGTTCCACATTATTGTATCTTCTGTATCCACTTTTCATTGCCTGTCACAATTTGTGTTAAAAACGGGACGTTTTCATTAAGTTTAAGTAGAGAATTGCATGTGGAAATACGGTGAAGAAGGTTTTTTCCACTTAACTTACATAGAATCCAAACATCAAAGTAATTAACATAACCAAGCTGGTGCAAATGATTTGCAGTGCTTGATTTGGATATTTTGAGTATTTTGGCTACCTCCCACATGGTATAACATTGATTGTTCTCAATTAATGTCTTGATTTGATCGCTATCAACTTCACCTGGTCTACCCGATCTTGGACCATCATCCAGTGAGAAATCTCCAGCACGAAACTTCTCAAACGACTTTTTTTTTTTTCCTGGTTGTGTTGGATCTTCATTGCTGTGCGCGGGCTTTCTCTAGTTGCAGTGAGTGGGGGCTACTCTTCGTTGCGGTGCGCGGGCTTCTCTTTGCGATGGCTTCTCTTGTTTTGGAGCATGGGCTTTAGGCACGTGGGCTTCAGTAGTTGTGGCATGCGGGCTCAGTAGTTGTGGCTCATGGGCTTTAGAGCACAGGCTCAGTAGTTGTGGCACATGGGCTTAGTTGCTCCGCAGCATGTGGGATCTTCCCGGACCAAGGCTCAAACCCATGTCCCCTGCATTGGCAGGTGTATTCTTAACCACTGCACCACCAGGGAAGCCTGCAAACCACTTTTGACACGTTTGATCAGTCATAGCACTTTCTCCATACACTGCACAAATCTTTTTTTTGTATTTTGGTTGCATTTTTACCTTGCTTGAAATAATAAAGCATAACATGCCAAAAATGTTGCTTTTTTCTTCCATCTTCAATATTAAAATGGCTACACAAAAATTCACCAATTTTGATAAGTCTTTTTCAAATGCACTGATATGACAGCTGTCACATACAATCTAACAAAATTGTTTTGAATGAAGTTAAATACAACCAAGTGCTACTAGAGCTATCTTATGGAAAAAAACAAATGAACCTTTTGGCCAACCCAATGAAAGACATGTACTTGGAAAGCTATAAGACACTGCTGAAAGAAATTGAAGATGACACAAACAGGTGGAAAGATATATCATGTTCATGGATTGGAAGAATTAATATTGTTAAAATGACCCTACTACCCAAGGCAGTCTATAGAGTAAACGCAATCCCTATCAAAATACCAATGGCGTTTTTCATAGAACTAGAATAAATCATTATAAAATTTGTATGGAAACACAAAAGACCCCAAATAGCCAAAGCAATTTTGAGAAAGAAGAACAGAGCTAGAGGTGTCATGCTCCCTGACTACTGACTATACTACAAAGCTACAGTAATGAAAAGAGCATGGTACTGGTACAAAAAGAGACACATAGCTCAGTGGAATAGAATAAACAGCCCAGAAATAAACCCACGCACTTACGATTAATTAATCTATGACAAAGGAGGCAATAATATACAACGGGGAAGAGACAGTCTCTTCAGTAAGTGGTGATGGGAAAACTGGACAGCTACATGTAAAAGGATGAAATTAGAACATTTTCCCACATCATGTACAAAAATAAACTAAAAATGGATTAAAGACCTAAATTTAAGATCAGAAACCATAAAAATGCTAGAAGAAAACATAGGCAAAACACTCTTTGACATAAATCATAGCAGTATTTTTTTTTTAATATTTAAGCTTTTTTTTAAATTTTTATTTATTTATTTATTTATGGCTGTGTTGGGTCTTCGTTTCTGTGCGAGGGCTTTCTCTAGTTGCGGCAAGTGGGGGCCACTCTTCATCGCGGTGCGTGGGCCTCTCACTATCGCGGCCTCTCTTCTTGCGGAACACAGGCTCCAGACGCGCAGGCTCAGTAATTGTGGCTCATGGGCCTAGTTGCTCCGCGGCATGTGGGATCTTCCCAGACCAGGGCTCGAACCTGTGTCCCCTGCATTGGCAGGCAGATTCTCAACCACTGCGCCACCAGGGAAGCCCCATAGCAGTATTTTTTGATCCACATTCTAAGGCAGTGGAAACAAAAGCAAAAATAAACAAATGGGAACTAATTAAATTTAAAAGCTTTTGCGCAGCAAAGGAAAACCATTGACAAGATGAAAAGACAGCCTACTGAGTGGGATAAAATATTTGCAAATGATATGACCGTTAAGGGGTTAACAACCAAAATACATAAATAGCTCATACAACTCAGTATAAAACAAACAAAAAACCAACCTGATTAAAAAATAGGCAAAAGACCTGAATAGACATTTTTCCAAAGAAGACATACAGATGGCCAACAGGCACGTGAAAATATGCTTAACATCACTAATCATCAGAGAAATGAAACTCAAAACCACAATGAGATATCACCTCACACCTGTCAGAGTGACTATCATCAATGACCACATATAAGAAATGTTGGTAAAGATGTGGAGAAAAGGAAACCCTTGTACACTGTTGGTGGGAATGTAAATTGGTGCAGCCACTGTGGAAAACAGTATGGAGGTTCCTCAAAAAACTAAAAATAAAATTACCATATGATCCAGTATTCCACTCCAGGGTATATATCCAAAGAAAATGAAAACACTAATTTGAAAAGATGCATGCACTTCAGTGTTCATAAGCAGCGTTATTTATAATAGCCAAGATATGGAAGCAACCTGAGTGTCCATCAACAGATGAATGGATAAAGAAGATGTGTGAGAGAGAGATATATATATTATATATATATATATGTCACGGAATACTACTCAGTCATAACAAAGAATGAAATCTTGCCGTTTGAAACAACATGGATGGACCTGGAGGATATTATGCTTAGTGAAATAAATAAGATAAAGACAAATACTGTACATATCACTTATATGTGGAACCTAAAAAATAAAACAAACAAATGAATATAACAAAACAGAAACAAACTGGCACATATAGAGAACAAACTAGTGGTTACAAGTGGGGAGAGGTGAGGGGCAAGATAGGAGTAGGAGATTAAGAGGTACAAACTACTATGTATAAAATAAATAAGCTACAAGGATATATTGTACAGCACAGGGAATATAGCCAATATTTTATAATAACCTTAAATGGAGTATAATCTGTAAAAATTTTTAATCATTATGTTGTACACCTGAAACTAATATGATATTGTAAATCAACTATACCTCAATTTTTTTTGGCTAAGCCATGTGGTATGCGGGATCTTAGTTCCCCGACCAGGGATTGAACCCGCACCCCTTGCAGTGGAAGTGCAGAGTTGTAACCACTGGACCGCCAGGGAGGTCCCATATACCTCAATTTTTTAGAAATGAAAGAAAAGAAAACCTCGTCCTTTGCATCACCCCAATATTTAGTCTTATCTTACAACATATCTGATTTTCTAAATTTCACCTGGACAGCCATGCATTTTCATTACTCGCAGCTTTACATGTGTTATTCATACTGCCTAGATAATCAACCTAATAATTAAAATCCTACTCATGGCTTGAGGCCCACTTCAGATGTTCCCTGTTTCATGAAGTCTTCTCTGCTTCTTCAGTTGAATTCAGTTCTGTTGAGTGTCTTCCTTTTGCTCTTCAGGTCAACTCTTCATCGTTTTCTACCTTTTTCTGTGCCCCAAAGGCTGACCTGTTGGACTAATCATTGGGCTTCCTTGCCCTCTGGCTTGAGTTGGGATTGAACGGTGGAGAGCTCTAGCAGATGGGAGGGAGAGGTTTCCTCCTGAGGGACTGGCTTGGTCTGGCCTCATCTGTTAAGTCACAACTCCTCTCAGTGTGGTGCTCTCCGCATGGTTCTCTTCTTCCAGGTTTTGGTGAACGTTTTTCCCCCTTCGTCCATTTTGGCTCCGAGGTGGTGAATTTCCAGGTACTGGTTCCAGGTTACTCCACTGTCCCTTGTGGTTTTCCTACTTCACACCCACACCTTTGTGAATAGTCTTTTTACTTAATTAAACCTGAATGATTCTAATTTGAATATACCATCTGTTTCTGTTCAGACCCTGATTGATATAGTGCCACAATGTGTTTCTTGTACCTGTAGTACATTTCATTTTATCTTTATGGTTATTTTTTAATTTGATTCAACAGGACTGCAAAATAAATATCTTATGCTTCATTAGCATTTTCATGTATTAAGCATTTTCTCATAATTTACTTCATTTGATTTTTACAATAAACTGTTTACAATAAACGTCATCCGTATTTTACTGATGAGGAAAAAGGAAACAAAGCACGTTACTCACACCAGGTCACACAGCTAGTAAGTGGCAGTGCTGGTATCTGTAGGAACCCAGACCTGACTCAGAATCCAGGGTGCTTTCTGTTGTATTTTTCCTTACATCTTTT
The DNA here is from genome assembly GCF_028023285.1 of Balaenoptera ricei. NCBI lineage: Eukaryota > Metazoa > Chordata > Mammalia > Artiodactyla > Balaenopteridae > Balaenoptera > Balaenoptera ricei. The sequence goes on along the minus strand of NC_082640.1, from coordinate 102,304,927 downwards.
TATTAAACTTAAAAAATTTTTTTGAAATGACCACAGATTTACAGAGAAGATGAAAGTACATTCAAAAAAATTTTTCCTGAACCATTTAAAAGTTGCCAACCTGTTACCCAGTTGCCCCAGATACTTGAGTGTGCAGTTCCTTATAGTAAAGGACATTCTTTAACATACCCACAATACAACCTTCAAAACTGGGAATTTAAATTGTTATATTACTACCATCTAATCATTAGATCCCATTTGAGTTTTGCTGATTGTCCCAGTGATGTCCTTTATAGAAAAAGGATCTGGTTCAGAATCACTTGTTGCATTTAGCTGTCTTATGTCTAGTCTAATTCATTCTGGAATAGTTCCTCAGTTTTTCTTTGTATTCATAATCTTGATACTTTGGAAGATTATAGGTGAATTATTTTTTAGAATGTTTCTTAATTTGGTTGTTTAACATCTCCTCATGATTAGATTCAGATTATGCATCTTTGGTAGGAATATCACAGAGTTCACTTTGATTTCTTGATTAAGGTGGTGTCTTGCCAGGCTTCTCCACTGTAAAGTTACTCTTTTCCCTTCTTTGTAATAAATATTTTGTCTAGAGGTACTTTGAAACACTAGGTAAATATCCCATTCCTCATCAAACTTTCGAATTATTTACTTGTTTATATTTGTACTGACTCATGGTTTCCCATTTTATTCAGTGGACGACAGTCTGTTAGTATTACTGTTTGTTATGATGCTCAGATTGTTCCCATTAATGGGAAATGGCATTTAGCCAAGATCTGGGTGCTAGGTGTGATCATTGCTATTGAGATATCACTGTTCCTTTGTCTCCTCAGTAGAGTTAGACAAAGCTAGGGAATATATATTTGCATATACAGATGTATATACACACACACGCACACAGTTGCATTATATCTATTTACTTATATTGAAACTCATGAGTTCTCACTGATTCTGATCAAATACTCTACAGTTGAAAGAAGAAAGTGTGAAGAGAGAACTTGAGTGCTAGATGGAAGTAAATGAAAAATAACCCAACCAACCTAGCAAATTTGTTTCAGGACGGGGTGCTTGACTAAGGAGAGTTGCGTTCATAGAATTTTGGAAATTTGAGGGCTTACAAATAGTGAAGGTAACTCTTCTGCTTTTTTTCTTTGTGTTCCATACCACTAGGAATCACTGACCTTGAGCTGCAATTATAAATACTAGTTGCTACTGATACTTTCTAATGGGAATTTTGGATTTCATTCATCTCATGTTGGTATGAGAATAAGAAGATTGTCAGTTGTTAAGAACTCTTTAAGTTAGTTGTGTCAGTTATGAACCTCTAAACTCAGAATTGTGAAAATGAATCACAGAAATGTTTAAAATGCTTAAGCATTTGAGGAATATAGGAATGAAAAGCAATATACAAGAGGTTATATACTATGAATAACAATATAAAATTTATATATTTGTAGAAAGATGGAAAAGTACAATAAAAATTTATTGTGCTTAGCAATGGCATTTGGTCAGTTATTTAATTTATTTTTACTCTTTTGGGATGTTGATTATTTTCTTACTCATTTGGAACTACTCATTATATTGCAATATTAAATTGTGGTAAATCTACATTGTAGATAATAAATGCTGTTTGGAGAAGACAGAAGAAAATGAGATGGAAGTATTTTACATTTCAGTCTTTATTTTCCTTCTTTCTGCTAACTAACGCAATATAATGAATGCACTTGGATAAAGACTGAGTGCTTTGGTCTTTTCCAAGTGCCTCCTGGTTCTATGGTCATGGCAGTAGCTGTAGGGTCAGAGAAACTTTAAGTGAGGACACTTTGGGAGATTCTTCAGGCCTATGTTATGGTTAAGAAAATTGCAGTCCTTCTGTGTCCTCTTCCCTCCATAGGTGGGAGCTCATGGATCCTTTAGCTTTTGGGGGGTTGTGAGAAGAGGGCTAGTCTATCAATCCCAAGCAGAAGATCCTAGAAAGACCCTGTTATATCCAGCCACAGAGTAATTTTCATTTTAGGGAGTGATATTCTCATACCACTAAAGGGTTGCATTGTGGGAATGGACCACTGCCACTATAGTTGGGCATCTTTCATTGAGGCTAAGAACAGATAGCTGCTGATGTCTGTCCTTTTTGTACCCATACTTCCTTGTTCAAATAAGAGTAATAAAATAACTTCAGTGAAGGGATGAGGCAGAGAGATTTGTTTGGCTGTTTCTGGGGTTACTTGCCTGGATGTTTGTTATTCCTAAGGTGGGAGATCTTTAGTCCTTGGGATGAACTTTCCACAGTTGACAGCCAGGTATTAAGAGATGGCAAGTGGAGGTCTGAAGGTTTTTCAGGGAGAGTAAAGTGACCTAGTTGTTCTGTTGTTTCACCCAGAATTCTGACTTCTTGAAGGATTGAAATGACAAGGATACATTTTAGATTTTGTGGTAGTGCAGTCCTGAGGTCACCCTCACTTAAGAGAGAAGGCCTTTATCTGGGGGACATTATTCAAAGAAGGGACTTATCTGAAAGCAAGCTTAAGACACAGGTTGAGTGCCACCTCTGCTATGAAGATTTTTCTACCCCAGCCCACAGTCTTTTTTCCTTCTCCAAATATACTATTATGTCTACCCTTCATTCTTTTTCTACTATGTAAAAGTATTGAACTTTTTTATTTTTTAAAGCTCATGAAGCATGATGAATTTTTAAATTTTTATTTATTTATTTATTTATTTTTGGCTGTGTTGGGTATTCGTTTCTGTGCGAGGGCTTTCTCTAGTTGCGGCAAGAGGGGGCCACTCTTCATCGCGGTGCGCGGGCCTCTCACTATCGCGGCCTCTCCTGTTGTGGAGCACAGGCTGCAGACGTGCAGGCTCAGTAGTTGTGGCTCACGGGCCCAGCTGCTCCGTGGCATGTGGGATCCTCTCAGACCAGGGCTTGAACCCGCGTCCCCTGCATTGGCAGGCAGACTCCCAACCACTGCGCCACCAGGGAAGCCCCTGAACTTTTTACTAACTCTGTGGTCATTGTAGATCGAGACAGTATTTCAAATGTCTTTCAGATCTCCCACAGCGACCATGCAGTGCTAGGGCCCTGTTAGGAATTTAATAAATACTTGTTGCCGAGGTGAAGAGAAATCCAGTTCTGGGACCTGCCCATCTCAAAACTGTTTTCTTTCAATATAATAAAAAAAAGAAGCAGACTCACAGATATAGAGAACAAATTAGTGATTATGGGGGTTGGGACGGCATATAGGGGTGGGGGGAATGGGAAGTACAAACTATTGGGTGTAAGATAAGCTACAAGGATGTATTGTACAACATGGGAAATATAGCCAATATTTTGTAATAACTGTAAATGGAATGTAACCTTTAAAAATTGTATAAAAAATTTAAAAATTAATTAAAAATTAGAAAAAGAAAGACTGGTTTCTTTCAGAATAATGATTCTTCTCACTCCTCATTGGGTATAGCATAGGTTCCAGTTGGCCTTGTTTATCTTTACCTGCATTTCAAAATTTCTGTTGTAGTTTCTTTCTCCTCCTGTTCCTTGGAAACTGTTTAAACAGCAATTTCCATGGTATACATTGCGTGGATATACATATATGATATGAATAAATATGGGAAATAAATCTCTCTGTAGTTCACAGTGTAAAGTGGAGAAACCAAATCGAAAATCTAGTTTCATCTGTTCAAAGTCAAATATAGGCCGTTGCCTGTTTTCTCTGGAAAAATCTGCTACAAAAAACCAGGGGCAGGACCCAAATGATGTTGATTAACCCCTAGCTGGGCTTACAGTGGGAATGGACTGTGAACATTTGTACTGGGCAGAGACCCAAAGATCAGTGACCTGCAGTGGCGTTGAGGGACTGGCCTGACATTTATAAAGAGTGGACAGCATTTCCTGATACTTTGTGGGGCTGTTTTGGCAAAGCTGGCACAGATGAGGCTTGCTTTCCCTTCCTAGATACCTTGTTTGCTCTTTGGGTAAGCTATAGCCAGGTGGACAGTGGGTCCTGGGCTGTGGCTTAGATAGACTTGGATACCTGATGGGTGGGGCTATAGCATGCTTTCCTACTGAGAAATTAAATAGAATTTTAAATTAAAATATTTAGTTGTCTAATTATAAATATAGGGAAAACTGTACTTATGAGTATCATAAATAACTATAGTAAAATAAAAAATAAAAACAATTGGGTTCAGTTAGTATCCTCATTGTATTCAAGTATTCCTAATTACTATAGTTACATCAGAATTTAAGACCTGAAAGGGACATTAGATATTATCTAGGAATAGAACAAAAGTCTGAAAGAGTAAGCTGTACACCAAAATGTTAACAATGGTTATCTCTAAATGGTGGGAGTATTTTTATCAGCATTTTCTGGTTTTTTTTTCTATTTTAAATATATTTATTTATGTAATAAAACATTATAAGAATACTTCTCATGGTGAATACTCAAATACTGATCCTTGTCAATAGAGATGACATCTATTACTGCATTAAGTAGCAGTGTTACTAAAAGGGAAAAAAAAGTCTTCTAGTACAATTCTTTTAACAGTGGAGTTATAGACCAAGAGAGATACGTGATGTTTAAAATCCATTTAAATGGAATACATCATAGAATTTAAAGCTGTTTTCTCATAAATATTTCTTAGGTAAATTAACAAAAACTGGTGAAGAATTTCTTTTCTGTGTGAAAATCATAGTTTATAATAGCAATTTCATTTTATAATAGAAATGTATGGGTCAAAAGGTACAAATTTCCAGCTATAAAATGAATAAGTCATGGGGATATGATGTACAGCATGGTGACTATAGTTAATAATACTGTATTGCATATTTGAAAGTAGCTAGGCGGGTGGATTGTGAAAGATCACAGCAGGAGAAAAAAATTGTAACTATGTATGGTGATGGATGTTAACTAGATTTATTGTGGTGATCATTTTTTTAAAAATTATTTATTTATTTATTTATTATTTATTTATTTATTTATTTTTGGCTGAGTTGGGTCTTTGTTGCTGTGCACAGGCTTTCTCTAGTTGTGGCGAGTGGTGGCTACTCTGTTGAGGTGCGCGGGCTTCTCATTGCTGTGGCTTCTTTTTTTGTGGAGCACGGGCTCTAGGCGTGTGGGCTTCAGTAGTTGTGGCACGTGGGCTCAGTAGTTGTGGCTTACGGGCTCTAGAGCGCAGACTCAGTAGTTGCGGCACATGGGCTTAGTTGCTCCGCGGCATGTGGGATCTTCCTGGACCAGGGCTCGAACCCGTGTCCCCTGCATTGGCAGGCGGATTCTTAACCACTGCGCCACCACGGAAGCCCTGTGGTGATCATTTTGTGGTATATAGAAATGTTGAATCATTATGTTATATACCTGAAACTAATATGTCAATTATACCTCAATTTTTTAAAAAGACTGGGAATAAAGAGAAATGTATGAAGCCTTTCTGTGGGCAAGTATTAAGGGTTAAGAACTTCATGTATTTTATTGGCTAGGTAACCTCTCTCTCAGTTACATGATTTTCATACTTATAGAAGGGAAAGAATGATCCTTAGGCCCTAGCAAAACCGATAAGACATGAAGAAAGAGTTAAAATTTCTTTTTACGTTAATGGTTTCTGAAGATTTTTTAGAAATGAATATTTAATAGGATGGAAGGTAGAAGTTTTTTGAAAGCTATCTATGTGAAGTTGGGGCATATTAACTATGGTGTCTGTATTCGGATATCTGTTTTCCAAAAGTCCATGGTTCTTTTAAAGTACATGGGAGTACCAAAGAGAATGTTAACTCTTTTGAGTACTCCTTATACCAAAAAATGGAAAAAAATAAAGTGTAGTAACAACAGCAACAAAAATTAGCGCAGTAAAGTGCTTACTTTGTACCATTGTTCTTAAAGTTTTACATGTATTTACACAGTTAATCCTCTCAAAAACCCTGTGAGTTTTAGGTGCTTTTTTTTTTTTTTTTTTTATTTCCGATTTTAATAGAATTCATTAGGTTCAGGATAAACTAGTATGATCTCAAAATTCATAGCAATTTCTATTCTTTACGCATTCTTACCTAGTGGCCTTTTCTTTTTTTTTTTTTTTTTTTTTTTCCACACACACACACTGTATTTTATTTTTACAAGAGATAAATAGACTGACACCAAGCATTGTACATGGATGACCACAACAAAAGCAACAATGATTGCAATTACCAAACATGAAACACACTCATACTATGTCATAATATTGACATTCAGTCCAGTAATCCTTCACTGTAACAGCTCCTTTACTTTGCAGTGAAAATTGATTTGTATATTCTTTGCCTCTGAGTCCTTGTGGGATTTTTTTTTTTTTTTTTAAATTCAGACAGAAAGTCACACAAATTATACTCATCCTCATCAGTTCACTCAGTCCCATGTAATTAATTTTTTTTTTCATCTTGATCTTTTGTTAGCACTTTTATGAGTTCATCAGTTTTTCATTAGAGTTCTGAAAATGCTTATTCATTCAGTTCAGCAGTACAGTCAGTTACCAGAAACCTGTACTTGTCAGAGTCTTTTCCATGAATTTCTTGAAGATGAAACCCTTTTATAGGAACATATTTGCAGAATCATCAGAGTACACCCAGAACTGTCTGTAAATGACAAAAGACTTAAAAATGACCACGGTTAAAGATTTGATGAAAGTTCATAATAATGCAGTTGACAAGAAAATTAGTTATTTCTGAGATATACATTTTAAAGTAATAACTAGGATTATTACTTATAACATTATACCAGAACATATAAGATTTTTAGAAATTTCATGCAATGTCTGAAACATTTATATTAACATATTTCCATACATATTTCCATACAAATACAAATATAAGATTTTTAGAAATTTCATGTAATGTCTGAAACATTTATATTAACATATTTCCATACAAATACAAATATAAGATTTTTAGAAATTTCATGTAATGTCTGAAACATTTATATTAACATATTTCCATACAAATACAAATATAAGATTTTTAGAAATTTCATGTAATGTCTGAAACATTTATATTAGGTGCTTTTTAATCTCCATTTCACAGGTGAGGAAACTGAGGGAAGGTTACTTGCCCCAGGAACCAGGTTCTGAATCTATTAAGTTGCGAAGCCTGTGTTCTTAACCATTAAACTATAAGTGTAGCTGTTTAGAGGAAGGCAGATTATTCTAAGCCCTTTCCCCAACTCCAGGCCCCATTGTTATATTTTGTACATGAATACTCTCTTCAAATAATAGGCCCTGCACCCTAGTTTTCTGTACCTGCTGCCACAAGTTTGGAGATAGGATGGGTCAGTAGATCCACAAATAGTACCAGCTGTACCTCACGGTCTCTGTGTGATGAGAAGTAAAAGTAAGTACAACTCTGGGCTACTTGAGGTTTTCCTAAGCAACTAACAGCATTAGTGAAAACATATGTTTGAATAGTTTCCAGAGTTGTCTAGAATTATTTTCCAGTTTAAAGGTGCCTACTAACACACGGTTTTTAGATTTATTTTTAACTAACATTTTTTCCTCCTTGAAATGTCCCTCTTACTTTTCACTTATCAACTATTTTTTTTTTAATAGTTATTTATTTAGGCTGCGTCAGGTCTTAGTTGCAGTACGCGGGATCTTCGTTGCGGTATGCGGGATCTTTTTTAGTTGCGGCATGCTTGTGGGATCTAGTTCCCTGACCAGGGATCAAACTTGAGCCCCCTGCATTGGGAGCATGGAGTCTTACCCACTGGACCACCAGGGAAGTTCCAACAATTTCTGATACCTGTATTTGAAATCAATATTTATTTCATCATTTTGAACCCTTTTTCATCCTAAATTGAAATCGCAGTTTTTTTTTGTTGTTGTTGTTGTTATGAGTCTACTTGGGGCTCAGAGAACATAGTATACAATAGAAAGAACTACAGAGCTACCAAAAACAAGCAAACAAACAAGCAAAAAATCTATCAGTGAAAAGTTCCTTTAGGAAAATACAGCGCAACCATTATTCTCGGACCTTAAACAGTCATCATGAAATCTCCAGAGACATAGTTGATTCTAACTGCTTTTGAGAAGGGTATGTCTGTTAAATGTCACTGATATCAGGGAAGTCCATTCCTTGAGATTTATCTTGTGGATCTTCTTTTTAAAAAATAGACTTTATTTGTTAGAGCAGTTATAGGTTTACAGAAAAATTGAGCACAAAGTGCAGAGAGATCCCATATACCTCCTGCCCCCAAACTATCAACATTGCACACTAATTGTGGTACATTCATTGCAGGTGGTGAACCTAGATTGACTGATGTATCATCTAATGTCCATAGCTTATATTAGGGTTCATTTTTGGTTTTGTTCATTCTTGGGTTTGACAAATGTATAGTGACGTGTACACCATTATAGTATCGTAGAGAGTAGTTTCAGTGCCCTAAAAATCCTCTGCACTCCACCTGTCATCTGTCCCTCCCCCAACCCCTCCCAATCACTGATCTTTTTACTGTCTCCATAGTTTTACCTTTTCCAGAAATTCATATAGTTGGAATCATATAGTAAGTAGCCTTTTCAGATTGGCTTCTTTCACTTAGCAATGTGCATTTAAGTTTCCTCCATGTTTTTTCATGGCATGATAGCTCATTTCTTTTTAGCACTGAATAATATCCTGTCGTCTGGATGTACCCCAGTTTACACATTCACCTATTGAAGGACACCTTGGTTGCTTCCAAGTTTTGGCAATTATGAATAAAGCTTCTGTAAACATCTGTGTGCAGCTTTTTGTGTGGATATGTTTTCAGCCGCTTTGGGTAAATACCAAGGAGCATGCTTGCCACATTGTATGTTAAGAATGATATGTTTAAATGGAATATTACTCAGCCATAAAAAGAAATGAAATTGAGTTATTTGTAGTGAGGTGGATGGACCTAGAGTCTGTCATACAGAGTGAAGTAAGTCAGAAAGAGAAAAACAAATACTGTATGTTAACACATATATATGGAATCTAAAAAAAAAAATGGTTCTGAAGAACCTAGGGGCAGGACAGGAATAAAGATGCAGACGTAGAGAATGGACTTGAGGACACGGGGAGGGGGAAGGGTAAGCTGGGATGAAGTGAGAGAGTTTCATGGACTTATATATACTACCAAATGTAAAATAGATAGCTAGTGGGAAGCAGCTGCATAGCACAGGGAGATCAGCTTGGTGCTTTGTGACCACCTAGAGGGGTGGGATAGGGAGGGTGGGAGGGAGGCGTAAGAGGGAGGAGATACAGGGATATATGTATATGTATAGCTGTTTCACTTTGTTATAAAGCAGAAACTAACACACCATTGTAAAGCAATTATACTCCAATAAAGATGTTAAAGGAAAAAGAATAATATGTTTAGTTTTGTAAATAAAAACACGAAAAACAAAAAACTGGCAAAATGTCTTCCAAAGTGTCTGTACCATTCTGCATTCCCACCAACAATGAATGAGATTTCCTATTGCTCCATATCCTTGTCAGCATTTGGTGTTGTCAGTGTGTTGGATTTTGGCCATTCTAACAGGTGTGTGGTGGTATCTCCTTGTTTTAATTTGCAACCCTAATGACATACGATGTTGAACATCAAAAATTCTGGTTCCTAGATTCAGTTGCCCTTAGGAAATGGGTATTGCTAGGGATTTTGGTTTGGGCTTCAGGTGTTGTGAGTCCCAATACAGAAGCATCCAGTGGACTATCCCCTATCTAGCGAATCCTTAAAAAGACTGGAAGTGCTGTGTCACATAAAATTAACCTGTCTGTTGAATGCTTTCTTCTATTTATATTCCAGAAAAAATAAAGTTACACTGCTCATCTCTCCTCCTGAACTGGACCCTCTAGCTTTAGATTGCCTTTTGGTGATTTATTTTAGCCTTCAAACTGTTCTTGGTATTCATATTGAGCTGTTTCCATCTGCTTCATTATAATACCACAGTCAGAGTGAACCACGGTGTCATCTGGCTCTGTTGTGCTCTGTTTAGGGCTGTGGTTTTTCCTAGAATTTATGAAGAGCTAAGCCTCACAGTTCTTGAAGAATGGAATCTTAACTTTCTACCAGTTCCACATTTGGAGGCTACTAGTTTTGCTTGTTCACATCTTTTACTGTTGAGTGAAAATGGTATCTTCAAAGATGTTTTTCATAAAACCTGCAGGTGATTATTTGAATTTGGATAAAGACATGGGCAGAGTAACATTCTGTTGTCTTCCTTTACAATCCACTGAGCTCATTCTGCTCTGGTGTGTGAGTGGTGGGAAGAAATAACACTTTCACTAGATGTGGCCTTGCTCTGTCTGCACCTCTGTTTCCACTTTCTGCTGGAGCACTAGAAAGAAAGGTTGAGTTTTGGGGAACATTTCCAACTAGTAAATGGGTGGCAGCCAACTCAAGTGGTCTGGTGAAGAGAAATAACCTCTCCTTCCTTCGGTCCCTGGGAATTTTACCAAGACAGATGTCAGAAGGCAAAGAGAACTCTGCCCAATTTTCAGCTTTGCTAATATAGAGGTGAATGAATGGCGAGTACAGAGCTGGGAGGGAGACTGGGGAATGGGGTGGGAATGGTCCAAGGTCCAAATCTTTCACCACTCCCTGGGTTATTTTGGCCCTATGCCTGAATATTAGAAGCACTAAAAAACAAACAAAACATAAATAGTTCATTGGTCAAGAAGCATAACTATAGCTGCTAAAACAGAATAGGGTAGTATGGTCTTAGGTCAGCAGCTGCTATCTTCGTTCCCGTGGTCCCTAATTACGTGTGTTTCTCACTTAATCTTCACAACAAACCTGTGATATAGTTACAAAATATCCACTTTACTGGGAAAGAAACTGAGGCTTACAAATTTTAAGTATAATTTTGTGGGATCATACAGATTTGTATGGTCCCACAGCTATGAACCATAAGAACAATATTCCAATTTGGAACCAATTTGGAACCGTATCAGGAGATTCACAGAATTTAAGGGAAAGTAGAAAAATGAGCAGGAAACCATGGGGCCCTAGGTGGCAGGGAAGCCAGGCAAAGCCATATCACAGAATAGTCTGATTTGAGCACCACACTTGGCACTTGTACATTCAGGATGTGGTACTGATGGACTTTCGATGCCAACAAGGAGAATTTATTCCTTTGTTTTTGTGTCATTCTTTGAAAATTCAAGTGCAAGCACCTAGTTGGCAGGCCTCATTTCACATGTTCGTGTTCTAGCCACCAGGAGGTGGAGAGGGTTTCCTGGACTATTTGGCTTCCGTCGGGGAGGGTTGGGCCCTGCTTCCGACCAAGACTGACACAGTCAGGTTCCCCCCTCAGATAGGAAGAGTATTACAAAGGGTAAATGCCCACCATACCAGCTGTGTATGCAGATGTCCATGTGGCATTCTGCTGAGGACTGGTTCAGCTGGAAGCTATGCCTTCCCCATAAGCCAGGCTGTTTTGTCCTGAGCCTGGGGTCTGCCTGACAGAGTCCAACAGGACTTTCAGACACTACACAAAGTATAGGGGTTTTCATAGGAGGACCTCTGACTGTTTCTGATTCATTAAAGCTGACCACTACAGAGATGAGTGACGGTGGAAGCAGTCAGCTGTTAGGATCAGTTTGAAGAGGCAGCATGTAGAAAAGGGCCCCATAGGGAAAACTCCTCCCTAACTTCTGGACTTAACTGATTCTCAGTGTGGTGTCTTGAGACCCTGAATTTGTGTGACATGTTACTGGGCAGTATTTCATTGTAGCTTTACCTGATTAACCATATTAAACTTTTTTTTTTTTTTTTTGGTAATGGGAAGGAAAAAGAATTAATGTACATGGTTTTTCTTTACTAATTTGCTTGCATGTCTTTGCCCTTCTCCCAGACTCTTTTTGCCTTAAGGTTAGGGACCATATATATCAATTTTGTGTCTTTAATGTCTAGCCTTGTGCCCGGCATACAGTAAGCACTTTGAAAAATATTTGACTGACTGACTGAATGAATGAATTTTCCTTAGCAATCTTTTTTTTTTTTTTAAGGTTTCAATATTTTATTCAAGTTTTATTTTAAGTGATGTTAATTATAGCATTTGAAGGAGAGGAACTAATTCCACATGAAATGGAAGACTCTAAAACGTACCCATTAAACTGCTAAAAAATAAAACTGAGTGGCGAGAATACAACAGAAGTTCAGTTTAGATTCAGAGTGTTGTCACCATGTGATTACAGTTACAGAGACTCTTCCCAGCTTGCAGCTGGAGCTCTTAGAAGCTATTTCATACTCTGCTGCGAGGGCAAAAAAACACAACATGAGAAAAAACACAATTAAGTCCTGAATTATTGGCTTCATCACATCCACCTTCTCCACCCCAAAATGGCACAAAAGAAACAGCTACCACGCCCTGCAGACTACTTTTGGTGTAAAAGAGGTGATGGATTGGGGTGGAAAAAGTCCCTGCCTAAAAAAGTCCCTTTCAGATAAGTTTGTATACACCATCAAAGAGCCTCTCCTCAATCAGGGTAGGAAACCAAGGTTCAATTCTCAGGAAGTCACAATTTCATTCATTTACTCAATACGAATTTACAAATTACAAAGTGCCTGCAAATTATCAACTTCCACTTGCAGCCATTTCTAGGTAAAAAAGAAACCTGACATCTCTAGAGGGGCGAGCAAGCTCCCTCTCAAGTATACAGCTGAAAGGACCTTTTTTGAAATTGGGTTTCTTCTGTACCTCTGCAAGGGTTACACCCTAAAGCTGAATCATCTTTAACCTGGAAGTCTAACATGATATTTAGCGATACTTGCATCCCAGACATACAACATTAAAAGGTACACTAAATTCTGAAGGTAGCTATGCTGCAAAATAGTTTAAAATTAAACGATTGTACAGTTTTCATTTATGCTTGAAACTCCAGTCCTAGACCAAGCTTGTGGCCACCAGCGTTGACATTCTTGCCATCCAGCAGAGCTGACAGTGTCAGTTTGATACCTGGCTTTAGGGTCTGAGTATACCCTAACCCTATCAGGCTGGAGCTATTCACTTTAGCCAAGAGGCAGGCGTCAGGGTCGATCTGGTACTTGGCTGTTATTCCGAAGTGAGTGTTACTGTTTCCCGTTGTCCAGGCCAGATTAACAGTAGTCTCCAACTTGTTCACTTTCTGATAAGTGGAGCCACCAAACTCTGTCCCATCACTTACATTAGTGTGAAGCTGGAACTCATCCGTCTTGTAGCCAACCGCAACGTTGCTCTGGGTCACTCGAGACTTTGCGGTCTCAAAATTCACCTGGTAGCCAGCCAGCCAGCCCTCATAACCCAGCACCAGAGCACCCCGGGTGGAAGGCCCGGCAATGTCGAAATCGACGTCACAACCCAGGTTGATATGTTCCCACTTGTACCCTGTCTTGATTTTAGCATTTTTTTCCCCCAGTGTTTGGTGAGAAGGATGACTCGAAGGTCAGCTTCAGGCCACGTGCCAGCTGATCTTCCACAGTAATCTCCGTGCCCAGTGTGTTGTCGGTGTTCCATTTCTCCATAAACTTTAGACCATATTTGGTCCATGTGTACTTGGTCTCCAGACTGCCCGTCACTTTGGTGGTCTCGGTGTTGGCTGAACCTGAGCTTGTAAATTCCAGTCCATTCTCAGATTTTGTTTTCAAATCAACTTTTATTAAGCCAAATCCATAGCCCTTGGTGAAGACATCCCTGGCAGATTTGCCAAGATCAGCATATGTGGGAGGCACAGCCATCTTCTGCTCAGAAGCGGTGGCAGTCAGCAATCTTTTTTTGAAACTGAATTGATTCTCATAAAACAGTGGGGAACTTATAGTCATGGATGTTTGAAACATTTTATATTATTTTAGGTTAAAAAATAATTTAAGAGCTGCTGTGGGAAGAAGGACCAGAGTGACATGCTCTCTATTTTTATTGTTATAGGTGTTCCGGGATTTGGGGACTGAAGTACTGTCTGCAGCTGCCAGAGGCTACAACATGTGCCTTTTTGCCTATGGGCAGACAGGCTCTGGGAAGACATACACCATGCTGGGCACCCCAGTGAGTATTGGCATTGGAATGTGATGTCTTCCTAAAGCCACAGCAAGCCTGAATCTTGCATTGTCCTTGCCACTGAGAGAGGATGTGAGTTTCATAGTCAGTCAACTTCAGTAAGATTTAATGGGTCTTATTCTATATTAAGAATGCGTTTCTTCACACTCACAGACTTAGAGAACAAATTTATGGCTACCGGGGAGGAAGGGTGGGGTGAAGGGATAGTTAGGGAGTTTGGGATTGACATGTACACAGTGCTATATTTAAAATGGATAGCCAACAAGGACCTACTGTATAGCACAGGGGACTCTGCTCAGTAGTATTATGTAACAACCTAAACGGGAAAAAATTTGAAAAAGAATAGATACATGTATATCTATAACTGAATCACTCTGCTATACACCTGGAACTCACACAATATTGTTAATCAGCTATATAACTTTTTTTTTTAAATAGTTTTATTTATTTATTTTTATTTTTTTTGGTTGCGTTGAGTCTTCGTTTCTGTGCGAGGGCTTTCTCTAGTTGCGGCAAGTTGGGGCCACTGTTCATCACTGTGCGCGGGCCTCTCGCTATCGCGGCCTCTCTTGTTGCGGAGCACAGGCTCCAGACGCGCAGGCTCAGTAGTTGTGGCTCACGGGCCTAGTTACTCTGCGGCATGTGGGATCTTCCCAAACCAGGGCTTGAACCCCTGTCCCCTGCATTGGCAGGCAGATTCTCAACCACTGCGCCACCAGGGAAGCCCTATATAACTTTTTATAAAATAAAAAGTTAAAAAAAAGAATGTTTCTCAGCACTTCAATTGAAAGGTAAACTTTGAATAATTAGCCTCTCTTTATTACACCCTGAAGAACCTTAGAATTTTACAACTCCCTTTGATGTCACAGACCTTGTCAGTCCTTCTGAATTTCTCATATCATTTCCAAGTTCATCACCTGTAGCTTTTTAACACCTTTGGTGTAGACAAGTCCCAGACTGAGTGTTAAGTGCTGGCTAAGGCCATGTGGATATGGGGCTATGTGTGTGTTCGATCTGAGTGTTCAGAAAGAAGCAGGAGAACCAGCTACTGGGATGGGAGCTTTCAAAAGTGTGTAGGACTTACGAGAGCCTTCCTTTATCATGGAAAATTGGGAGGGTAGAGTTCCATAAGAACACCTCTTTGTTTTAGGCTTAGAAGTACCCTGGTGAGATGAACTGGTAGGGCAGGTGACAACACCACATAGGGACATTCTCTAGGATGTTATTGCTCCTGGAAGATTATCCCTGCTGCCGTGGGCCCAGATCATTGCTTACTACGTCCATGTTTAGCCTGATTTTATAGATTTTAAATTAAAAGAAGAAAATGCCCAATAACCCAGGGGTGTAAAGCCCTTAACCTGAGTATAAGTTAGCACTGGATCCAAGATGAAAAAAAGAAGCCGCTTCTCTCTAAATGCGTGTTTTGAACACCTGTGTACTCTAGTCCTCCTGTGTGTGCAGGGTTAGGAGATAGGGTTCTGGGAGGGACCACCATGGTAAAGTGGTTTCATCCAAGAAGGATGTAACCTTCTCTGCATGAAAGTATGTACCTGGGCTTGCTAGCTTCTTCTCTCTTCCTTCTTACGGTGGTGATCTGCCTCTCATCTGGTACATTCCTCCCATGAGAGACTCCTGAGAGCACTGGCAAATAGAGTTTTCCACATACCGCCGGGGAAGCTGCCTGAAGTGAAGAGGCTAGCACAAGGAGCCCACCCCTGCTGAGGGTGGGCCCTGGGTGTTGGGGGGAGAGCATCACCGTGAGTGAACAGTAATGCTTTCTTCTCTTCTGTTCTCCAGGC
This sequence comes from Balaenoptera ricei, assembly GCF_028023285.1. NCBI lineage: Eukaryota > Metazoa > Chordata > Mammalia > Artiodactyla > Balaenopteridae > Balaenoptera > Balaenoptera ricei. The sequence goes on along the minus strand of NC_082640.1, from coordinate 102,289,130 downwards.
CTCTGTTGGGCTGACACCACGGATATGTGAGGTATAGACTCTCTTTTGACTGGATCCCCTCAAAGTAGGTCTTCTTTGTACACTCCCTTCAGTGAAACTCCAACCCTCTGGTTTGTGCAGGGTCTCTTTGTCAGGGAGGAAAACTGTGCCCCGCTGCCTTCCTCCTGCAGAATAAAAGTAAGGTAAGAACCTGTCAGGCTCTGCAGCCTGAAGCGTTTCTGTTTCCACTCCAGAGCTGTCCTCTCCGCTTCCAGAGTCGCCCAGAGGAATGGAGAAAAGCCACAGCAGAAATATCTTGCAGTACAAGATGAAAATCTTCCTTAGGTTTTAGGTTGTAGGAAACTTAGTTCCTATCCTCAGGCTTAACAAGCCGGTGTCTCCTGTGGACCAGCTTCCCCTGGCTAGCTGGTTTCCTTTCCTTTATTTTCTGTAGTTTCATACTAGCTTTTGGGATTTCTGTTCCAACCCCCTCCTGGGTTGTTCTCCAGGTCAGTAGTTCCCAAACTCTAGTTCCTAGACTAGTGCTGGCTACCCCAACGTGACATTTTAACCAGTCTGAACTGTAAATGTTGGCAGAAGGTTACCAATTGCCCTGAATTCTCTGTATTCTTTTTTTGTTTGTTTTTGGTGTTCAATGTCCTTGTTTAAAAACATGAGACATAATTCATATACCATAAAATTCACACTTTTAAAGAATATATTTCAATGATTTTTTTTTTTGATATTTACAAGGTTGTTCAACCATCATCACTATCTAATTACATAACATTTTCATTACCCTAAAAAGAATAACTGTCTGGGTTTTTTTTGTTTTGTTTTTTATAAATTTATTTATTTATTTATTTTTTGCTGTGTTGGGTCTTTGTTGCTGTGCGCGGTCTTTCTCTAGTCGCGGCGAGCGGGGGCTATTCTTCATTGCGGTGCGTGAGCTTCTCATTGCGGTGGCTTCTCTTGTTGTGGAGCACGGGCTCTAGGCGCGCAGGCTTCAGTATTTGTGACTCGCAGGCTCTAGAGCGCAGGCTCAGTAGTTGTGGCGCACGGGCTCTAGAGCACAGGCTCAGTAGTTGCTCCGCGGCATGTGGGATCTTCCCGGACCAGGGCTTGAACCCGTGTCCCCTGCATTGGCAGGCAGATTCTTAACTGCTGCGTCAGCAGGGAAGCCCAACTGTCTGTTTTTAAAATTAAATGATTGTGAACACTATTTTTTCATTTTTTAAGTTTATAAAGTAAAAATTTTCAAACCTCTATGTGTATAAACATATACATATATGTTAGGTGTTCTGTTGTCCATGAAATCTGGGAACCACTATTCTAAGAGATATCTGGAGTTCCTGTGTCCAAATATGAGAAGATTAAGGAGAAAAATTTTATAAGAAGAGTGTGCAGAGAGCAGCTTTGAACTGGAGCCTTTTTTTTCTGACTGCTGGCTCCACAGGCAAGCATCTGTGTTCCAGTGAGGAAGACCTTTCTGTGAGAAGTCTGCTTTCTTACTTAACAAAATATTTACTGATTTTAATTAAGAATTGTAGCTGTGTTATTATTTTAAAAAGGCATAAAATGCCAGTAGATACCAATAAGACAGCATATCTTAAACAGAATCCTAGTGTGTAAGACAGGTAAAATGAGAATTGTGCTACTTAAGTTAGGGGTGGGGAGCAGACCCTTCTCACTTAGCTTCCCTTGTTGCTCAGCATGGCCCTTGAGATGCCTTCAGTGAATAATAGAGCTCAAAGATCACATTTGAAAACCACTTCAAGAAACATGCTTGTAGACTCTATGCTGTGGGGGCCTGATCGAGGCACAGGCTGGTGGCAGCCTAAACCCATGCTGAAATAGCCTCTTGAAGGCTAAACTTGAATCAGCACTGACACTGTAAACCTGAAACTGTGGCATAATGACAGCCAATGCTCAAAACCCTATTGTACACATGCAGAACGAGACTCAAGAGGGAAACCTGGCGTGACCAAGGTCTTAGAGTGTCAGAGGTAGAACTAGAACTAGGACCTTCTGATTCTTGGCTTAGTGTTTTTCCCACATTTTTTCAAGATCTAATTATATGCCTTTTTCTACATGTCTCTAGCTTCCTGGAAATCTATAATGAACGAGTGCGGGATCTGCTGAAACAGTCTGATCAAAAAAAGACCTATAATCTGCGGGTCAGGGAGCACCCAGAGATGGGGCCCTATGTACAAGGTGAGCCACTGTGGTCCTGGAAGTCTGAGACCAAACTGAAGCCTGGGAAGCTCTCCTGACGGTTGCTGATTCATTCAACAAACGTATAATGAATACTTACTGTGTGCCAGCTACTGGTATTAGATGCCAAATAGGTACCAATAAATAGAAAAGGCAGTCTTGCCCTCCCAGGCAAGGTTATACGCTTGTGGGGGTGAGTCAGAAAACAAGCACTACTTACAGTTGTGATAAAGGCTAATAAAAAGTTAAATAGATACAGTGATGGCAAAGAACACTGGGTGGTGTAGGCAACCCATCTGCATAGCGTGGTCAGGAAAGCTTCCCTGAGGAGGTAACATTTTAAGCTGAACCTGGAGGGGATACAGGAGCCAGTTGTGTGAAGAATGGCGTAGCAAGGGGAAGAGTGTTTCAGGTTGAGGGAGCGGCATGGGCTAGAGCCCTGAGTGAAGGGCTTGGTGGTGTCAAGGAGGCCAGTGTGTCTAAAGCATGGTGAGTGAGGGGGAAAGTGATATGGAATAGTGTTGGGTCTGTGGTGCCAGGTCCAGCAGGGCTGGGACTGATTCCCAGGTCAGCCGGTCTCCTTTTTAGGGTACTTTCTGTTCCAGTGGTGGTAATAGTCAGGGACGTGGGGAGATGTCAGACATGGAGCAGGGTCTACTTACTGCTTCCTCATCAAGCACTGATACTTGGTGTTTGGTTCCATCTGTCTTATTCCATTAGGCTAAGTCTTGCTATTAAGTAGAAACTGTTGGGTTCTTTTGTGGGGGAAGCTTATTTAAATCTTGACAAGGAGAGGGACATGAAAGATCAAGAGCTGGTCTCTTCTCTGATCAGGGCATGGCTAATGGCTGACTCAGTAGGTGTGCCAGTCACTGATTCTGCTATCTGAGTCTTTTCCCAAATGTTCCATCGTAATTGGCAGCCTGGAAACGATGAAAATACCGTTTACTTTGCTAGGAGCCAGTTGGAGATTCCTCTGTAAAACTCTGTGGATATATATTTCTGTGTAAAGCGATAATTTGAAGGCAGACCATGAGTGGATGCAGTAGTGCCACAGTTTCTCATCTTTTAATTAATTTTTATCTTAATGTGCTTTTTGGGTGTGCTGGGCGGATAGGGGGAGTGACTAGAGGAGACCTCAGATGTAGTCCTGATGTCTTCGTTGCACAGAAGATGAAATGAAGTCTGGAAGAAGTTAAAGGATGTTCCCAAAGTTGCACAGCCGGTTGGGGCAGGGTTGGAACTGGGAACCTTTTCTAGGACTGGAAGAGAAGAATGGGACAGAATCCTGTACATGGAGGAGACCTATGATCATAGGTTCTTTGACTGGCATAGTACCTGAAACCCCGAGAATTCACACGGGGTGGTACAGCTTGGGTTATATACTCAAGGTCAGCGACAGGATCAGACTTAAATCTCAGGGCTCTTTTGGATACCTTCATGAGTGAACCCTTGTGGAGAGGAAGGATGCTTGGTAAGAAATAATTCTAAACCAGCAAAAAGTCTCTTAGGTCCTTTGGGTTACATGTTTCTTAAAGTTGGTCTGGACTTTCTCAAATCATTACAAATATAGGTGGACATTTCTCTTATTTCCTAGTGAAGGAGCCATAAGCTCACATAGTGTAGAGCCAGCCTTGGAATTCAAGACCCTGAATAGTCACTCTGAACTTATTCCCATTACTACCCTCTGATGGCATTACAGCAAACTTTTTATTTTTAAAAATGTTTGCTTTCTTTATTCATTTAGCATTTGTATTACCTGCCAGTTTGTCTGTCTCCCTTTGGCTCATATATTCTGTGAACACGATTCCAAAGCAGAAAGTAGTTTCTGCTTTGAAACCAATTCTACAGGAATTTATTGAGTACTTGCTGGATGCCTATACTATTCAGGTTGCCATGGGGAAATATGAAAGATACAAGGCCTTTAAAGAACTTGTAGTTCCAGTTTAGAACTATAAGCCTGAACTTGATAGCTGCCTAAATCCAAGAAAATAAAAGGGGTAGCCTCTTACTTTTCATTAACAAGTTTATGAATTAGATGACAAATTAAGTTGAAATCTGAAATGTACAGGGCCCTGCCCAAAGCACACGTAAAAGCCCAATGGTTACAGGGTCTAAAGTGATAATTTAAGTGAGACAAAGACACTATCGTATTTTTGCTTTGGTCTTTATCTTAATATACAGGGATGGGTACAAAGCAGGAGGTTGTAGGAAGTGGGTAGTTGGGACTCTGAAAAAAATTATTTTGTATTTTCTTTGTACTCATTCTGCACATAACAGGAGTATTTTTGTGTGTTTGTTTTTTTAATTCTTACACTTTTTTTTCCTTGCCTTTCTACACTGACTAGGACCTCTAGTACCATATGAAATAAGAGTGGTAACAGTATTTAGTTTTGTTCCCAGGGGAAAGCTTCAACATTTTACCGTGGTGTTTGCAGTAGCATTTGTTGTTAATAGATGCTGTTTATCACACACTTCTCAAACTATCTGTGAGGAAGGACCAGTTTTAAAAAAAATTTCCAATCCATGGCAAACAAATACTTTGATAAAATAAAGATGAATTACTAGAAAAAAAAGAAAAAGACATCTCAATTATAAGCCCAAATTCTTCTTTATTAGATTCAAAAGATATAAAATCTGTCATATTGTTGTAAAGATTTCTGTACCTATCTCATCGCACATCAGTAACTGTTTGAGAACTGGCTCCAGTCTGTGCAGCAGCTTTGAGAAGCACTGCCTTAGCAGGTTAAGGGAATTCTCTTTTATATCTTAGTTTTCTAAGAGTTTTTATTTTTTAATTTTGAAACAAACTTTTGAAAAAGTTGCAAATATAGTATAAAGAACTTTTTTTTATTTTTATTTTTTTTTATTTTTGGCTGCATTGGGTCTTCGTTGCTGTGCGCAGGCTTTCTCTAGTTGCGGCGAGCGGGGGCTACTCTTTGTTGCGGTGCATGGGCTTCTCACTGCGGTGGCTTCTCTTGTTGCGGAGCATGGGCTCTAGGCGTGTGCGCTTCAGTAGTTGTGGCACGAGGGTTCAGTAGTTGTGGTTCACGGGCTCTTGAGCGCGGGCTCAGCAGTTGTGGCGCATGGGCTTTGTTGCTCTGCGGCATGTGGGATCTTCCCCGACCAGGGTTCGAACCCGTGTCCCCTGCATTGGCAGGCGGATTCTTAACCACTGCGCCACCGGGGAAGTCCCTAAAGAACTTTTTTACTTGAACCATTTGAGGGTAAATTGCCAACCTAATGACCCTTATCCCCTGATTATTTTAGGGTGTTTTTCTTTCAAACAGGAATGTTCTCCTGTATAGTTACAACACAACCATCCAAATCAGGAAATTAACTTTGATGCATTACTACCATCTGATCCTTAGAACCCATTTAAGTTTCACTAATTGTCCCAGTAATTGTCCATTTGAGAGTTAAGGGTTGCCTTTGGTTAGGGTGTCTCTCTAGTGTTCTCCAGTCTGGAAGGCTCCTTGGTCTCTCTTGACTGTCATGAACTTGACACCATTAATTTTGATATGTCCCATTACTCATGATTTTTAATTTCCTCACTTAAGGTCATATCTACCAGGCTTCTTCACTCTGAAATTGCTGTTTTCCTTTTGTAAACAACAAGTGTTTTTTGTGGGTGCGGTACTGTGAAACCATGTATGTGTCCTATCCTCATCTGACTTTCAGTTTATTTATGAATTTATTTATGTTGGCATAGACTTATGGTTTCTTATTTTATTGAATGAGTCGCCTTCTGTTACTACTATTTTTTATTTTGATGCTCCAATTATTCCAGATTTAGCCAATGGAATCCCCTTCAGGTGTGTTCCTGTGACATTTTGGCATATCACCATCATTTTTTTTTTTTTAATTTTTTTTAATTTTTAATTTTTTATTTATTTTTATTTTTTTTAACATCTTTATTGAAGTATAATTGCTTTACAATTCACCATCATTTTTTGAGCACTTCCTTGCTTTCTGACAGGAGATGTTCAAGGTTCATCTGCTTTCCCTGCCTCAGTCTTTGAATCAGCCATTTCTCCCAGGAGCCCTGGTTCTTCTTTTTTTTTTTTTAATTGAAGTAGAGTTGATTTACAATGTTGTGTTAATTTCTGCTGTACAGCAAAGTGATTCAGCTATACATATATATACATTCTTTTTTTTAATATTCTTTTCCATTTTGGTTTGTCTCAGGATATTGAATATAGTTCCCTGTGCTAGACAGTAGGACCTTGTTGTTTATCCATTCTATATGTAATCTCTGGTCCTTTTTATTGGAGAAAAGTTTTTGGAAGTCAAGATCTAAGTGCTAGGTATGCTCATTGCTTTTGAGATGTTGCAACTCCTAGTCCTTCTGAGTGGACGGAGCTAATATATGTTCACACCAGTACTTCCAACTGCAGTCCAACACAACAGGGTTCATTCTGGATTTCTCCCTTTCCAGATTGGTAATTCCTTTATCCCAAGGTGGAAATGCTTCTTTGATCGGTCCCTCCACCCCCGTGTGTAATGAGTCTCCTTGTCATTGCTGTCCGCTCTCTTATGTGGATGCCCGCCTCACCTGGCTGTGCCCCTCACCACAGGAAGCCATGCTCGCCATGCCCGCATTCCAGCGCTCCGTGCAGGGCTGCCTGTCCCCACCCCTCGCTGTGCAGGTACCTTCCATACCCCTCTTGGTCTTGGTATTCTTTTGCTGGGCCACCTCCCCACGCCAACTTAGAAATCTTGTTCCGCTGCCTGTCTCTCTGTGGGGATGCCTTTCTCTCCTTGTTGGGCCTCTGACTTCTCACGGCAGGCTGCCGCCATACATGGGCAGCCTGCTCACCTTCCCCGGACTCCCATGCCCTGCCCTGGGCTGCCTCCGTGGGGACGCTCTGCTCAGCCCGCCAGGCTCTGACTTTCTGTGCTGGGCTGCCACCCGTGTCGTCCCCTCCTCACCCCAGTCTCACGCCAGGCCTTCCCTCTGCGGGGACGCCGTCCTCATTCTTCTCAGGCTCTTCACCCTGACGTGGTTGCCTGCCTTGCTCTACTCCACTTAAGGACTTTAGGACTAAATTGTTCAGGAAAGGGAAATGGAAGGGGTTCTAGGAATTTTTAAAAAAATATAAACAGCTATTGAATTTAAAAAATATATTTATTTATTTATTTATTTTGGCTGCGTCAGGTCTTAGTTGTGGCATGCAGGATATTCCGTTGCGGCAGCCGGGCTCTTTGTTGTGCGCGTGGGCTTCTCTCTAGTTGTGGCACGTGGGCTCCAGAATGCGCGGGCTCAGTAGTTGCAGCGCATGAGCTCCAGAGCGCGTGGGCTCTGTAGCTGTGGCATGTGGGCTCTGTAGTTGCAGCATGCAGTCTCTCTAGTTGTGGCACATGGGCTCCGTAGTTGCAGCACGCAGACTTAGTTGCCCCGCGGCATGTGGGATCTTAGTTCCCTGACCAGGGATCGAACCCACATCCCCTGCATTGGAAGGCGGATTCTTAACCACTGGACCACCAGGGAAGTCCCTGAATTTTTTTTAATATTTGCTTTATATATGCTTGTCTATATTGTATGATTTGTGTCCTTTCTCCTCTTAATAAAGTGAATTACACTGATTTTTGAATGCTATAGCAGTCTTGCGTTCCTAGCATAGACCCAAGTTACTTGTGATTTATTTCCCTTTGTATATATTGTGGAATTTGGATTTCCAATGTTTTGTTGGGAGTTCAAGAGTGAAATTCTCCTCTAATCATCATCTTCCTTGTCCTGTTTTTCTTCCTCCTCCTCTTCTCTTCTTTACCCTTCTCTGATTCTCCATTTTCCTTCATCAGTGTTAAGTATAAAGGTTATGTTTGTTTCCTAAAATGAGTTGAGAGATGCTGCCTCTTTCTATTTTCTGAAAGATTTCTTGTAAGATTGGGGTTATTCCTCCTTAAATATTTGGTGGAATTTGCTGGTAAAGCCTTCTGAGTCTGGAGGATTTTTTGATGAGAAGGTTTAAGATTATAGATTTGATTTCTTTCAAATATTCTATTTTTTATTGCACCAATTTTAGGTAAATTGTATTTTTCTAAAAAATCCACTTCCTCTAAATGTAAGACATGTATCTGCATAAAGAGTAATATCCTCTTACGCTTTATGGGTAAGATGTCTCTTTAAATGTAGGATCTCTTTTTTCATTCCTAACTGGTTATCTATTCCTTGTCTCTTTTTTCTTGTTCAATTGAAGGACTTAATAATTTTATTTGTCTTTTCAAAAAATCAACTTTTGGTTTTGTGGCTTCCCTCCACTGTAAGTTTATTTTGTATTTATTAATTTCTGTTCATATTCTTATTATTTTATTCATCCTTTCCTTGAGTCTAATTTGCTGATTTTTTAACCTTTGTAAGTAGATGCTTAGCTTGTCGATTTTCATCCTTTTTTCTTTCCTAATATATTTATTTACAGCTATAAATTTTCCTGTAAATATAGCTTTAGGTGCACTACACATGTTTTAATGTGTAGTATTTTTATCATTATTTAGTTTAAAATTGTATGTAATTTTCATAATGATTTCTTTTTTGACCCATGGGTTATTTAGAATTGCATTTCTTAATTTTCAAACATTTGGAGATTTTATAGTTCTATTTTATTATAGGTATCTAGTTTAATAGGATGACATTCAAAGAACACTCTCTATATGATTTCATTTAAAAAATATATATGTATAACAATTTGGTTTGTGGCCTAGCATATGGCTAAGTTTTGTAAATTTTCCATGTGTTCTTAAAAATAATTATGCAGTAGTTGGGTATAGCATTTATATAATACTATTTGTCAAGTTTGTTATTTGCATTGCTTAAATCTTCTATAACCCTATTGATTTTTTTTTTTTGCTTGTTTTATGAGATAATAAGACAGCCTAGTTAAAATTTCCTGTTATGACTATGAATGTCTTTTTCTCCTTTTAATCCCAGCAATTTTTGTTTTATATATTTTGAGACTTTATTATTATGTGCATACAAAATTAGAATTATTAAATCTTCTTGATGAATGCTTCTATCGTTTTGAAGGATCCCTCTTTATCTCTAGTAATGCTTTGCCATGAAGTCTACTCTACTTTGTCAGGAATTACTATAACTACTGTAGCTTTCTTTTGGTTAGTGTTGGCATTTTAATCTTTTTTATACTTTCTCCCTTTCTATATCCATATGTTTTAGATGTGTTTTTTTTTTAAATAAAATATTTGGCTTTTGCTTTGTTTTATCTAGCATCACAATTTTGGTATTGTAATTTGAGCATATTTCAAGCATATTTTGGTCTGTTTATTTTTAATGTAATTACTAATTTTATTTTGGTTTAATTCTGTTACATTGTATTTTCTCTTTACATTGTTTTATGTTCCTTTTTCTCTACTTTCATGATTTTTGAGTTGATTAATTTTTAAAATTATCCCGTATTTCTCCTCTTTTAGCTTACTGTTTACACATTGTCTTATTATTATTTTAGTAGTCATTGTAGAGATTACAGCATGGGTCATTGACTTAACAAAGTCTAATATTGTGGTCTAAACTTTTTTTTAAATCTCCTACCTTCTGTCTGATATTTTCCTTCAGCTAAAATATAATCTTTAGTATTTCCTCTAGTGTGGGTCTGCTGTTTACAAATTCTCTTGGTTTTTAACTGATTGAAAATAACTTTTTTTGTTCCTTATTCTTAAAGGAGAAATCCACTAAGTATAGAATTTTAAGTTGGTGGTTATTTTCTTTCAGCAATTAAAAATTATTCCATTGTCTTCTGCCTTCCATTATTTCTGTTGAGATGTTATCTTAGTAATTCCTTTAAGGTTTTTCTCTTGGTCTTTGGTTTTTAATAGTTTACCATGAAGTGCCGAGGGATAGATTTTTATTTTTTTATTGTGTCAGGCTTCCTGAATCTGTGGTTTTATATCTTTTTTTGCAGACATTTCTAAGCCATTACTTCTAACATTGCTTTTACCCACTCTCTCCTTTTGGAGCTCCGATTACAGGTGTGTTATATATACTTTTTGATTCTTACCCTGTCTTATATAATACTTTGTATCTTTTGGCTCTCTGTGCTTTATTTTGGTTGTATGATTCTGACATATGTTCCTGTTCACTAATTGTTTTTTTACTTTTTTATAAATTTATTTATTTATTTATTTTTGGCTGCATTGGGTCTTCGTTGCTGCGCATGGGCTTTCTCTAGTTGCAGCGAGCGGGTGCTACTCTTGCTTGCAGTGTGCGGGCTTCTTGTTGCAGTGGCTTCTCTTGTTGCGGAGCACGGGCTCTAGGTGCGCAGGCTTCAGTAGTTGCAGCACGTGCGCTCAGTAGTTCTGGCTCGCGGGCTCTAGAGCGCAGGCTCAGTAGTTGTGGCGCACGGGCTTAGTTGCTCCACAGCATGTGGGATCTTCCCGGACCAGGGCTCAAACCTGTGTCCCCTGCGTTGGCAGGCAGGTTCTTAACCACTTCACCAGGGAAGCCCTCACTAATTGTTTTTTAAGCTATGCCTAACCTGCTGTTAAACTTAGATACTGAGTTCTTTTTTTCACTTACAGTAGTTCTTACTTCCCAAATCAACATTTGATCTTTTTATTATAGTTTCCAATTTTCTCTGAGATTTTATAATCTTGTCTTTAGCCCCTTGAAAATAGTAAGCAGAGTTACTTTAAAGTTACTGTAACTCCAATATCTAGATCTTTCTTAGGTCTCTTTCTATTCCCTATTATTTTTGCTGGTTTTCATTTATGTTGTCAGGTCTACTTATGTGTCTGGTTTGTTATAATTTTGTGCCAGACAGTATTTGCTAAATTGCTTATAGAAGTAATTTGTAGGTCTAGAACAATGATATCTGCCAGTACAGAAGACTTTTATTTATTTGTGCCAGGTTCCTGCACACACTGGTGATTCAGAATCACATCAGTCCAATTTAAGGACTGAGAATGTTCAAAGCTGAGCTGTAATCCCTTCAGAGGCTGTTTACTTCTAATCAACCTTATTCCTGTGTTTTAACCCTTTGGGTTTCCAACCCAAAGAGGTGGGGTGCCATAGGGCCCACTCCGGGTGGGCTGTGGACTGCAGTCTGTGTCTCCCTAGACCTGTGAGTGTGTCAAGAGAACTGCTGTCAGCCACTTCTCCTCAAGATTTGGCAAATGCTGTCAGAGGAAAAGCGTCCCCAAGTGCTGGCCTTATCTCTCTGGACTTCCATCCTCCCCCAGTATATAGCCTGGAAATTTTTCACTATCTCGTCATCCCTCTGTGCCTTCACACTGATGTCATTTATATTTTGTCCACCTGTTTCTAATAGTCTTTAGCAGAAGGGTTGGTTTATATTATGTAATTTGCCATTACAGAAAACAGAAGGTTTCTCTCTATCCTTGGTTAATTTTTGTTTTTTGGCTGCACCGGGTCTTAGTTGCAGCACACAGGATCTTTGTTGAGGCATGCGGGATCTTTTAGTTGCGGCATGTGGACTTCTTAGTTGTGGCATGCAGACTTCTTAGTTGCGGCATACGAACTCTTGGTTGCGGCATGCATGTGGGATCTAGTTCCCTGACCAAGGATCAAACCCACACAGAGTCTTACCCACTGAACCACCAGGAAAGTCCCTATCCTTGGTTAAGTTTTTAATATTCTTTTTATTATAGAGAAATTTGAACATTTTGAACAAAAATAGACTAGTATAATGAGCCCCCATGTTCACAATAACCCATAACCCAATAACCCTTGGCAAATTCTGCCCTGTCCACATTCCTGTCCACATTCTATATTATTCTGAGGCAACTTCCAGATGTCACATCAATTCATCTATAAATATTTTAGTATGTAGCCCTAAAAGATAAGGAATGTCTTTTTAAAAAATCATACCCACAAAACTATTATCACATCTAAATAATTGTAATAATTCCTTAATATAAAAAAATCCAGTCAGTGTTCCAGTTACTTTGCTAATTTTTAGTGTAAGTGTATTCAGCTGTGAGCCCGTAAAGTTACTTTGGTTCCTGAATCTCTAATACAGAGATTCTCTAGCACAGTTGTGAAGGCCTTTTTTGACTTGGTGGGTAACCAGCCATCAAGATTTACTTTCATGCCCTTAAGCTCTCTTTACTTATCTAAAGCCTACCCATTCTACAGTGGCTAAATTCAAGTCTCGCTTCCCCCATGGAGCTTGCCCTGACCACTCACTCCTGATTTCCTCAGCATTTATTATCTTTCTAGTCCTGTGGCACTTGGCCATATTATCTTGTATCATAAAATTTCTCATGATTGTAAACTGTGGGAGGATAAGGACATGTGTACTGTATGGTTTGTATGTCAAACCGAGTCTACCATTTTGTGGGGCACGTAGCCCCTGTCTGCCTCAGCAATTTTGTGAGGGCCAAATGAGGTAATTTATGAGAACTTTTCTTATAACCTATATAGCAAAATTGTAAGGAATTATTATTGCTATTCTTCTCCTTGTTGTTGGCATAACCGCTACATGAATTCTAGACTATAATGTCTGTGTCGGCAGAGACCTTTGTTCCCAGAGAGACTGTCACAATGCCTGACAGTAGGCTTCCAATAAATATTTGTTGACTTAATTTATTATCTGAATTAAGTTGTTCCCTCATTCTTGTCTGTCAACTGATATGAAATAGGATGATAAATTTAATTACCTACAGGAAAAGGTTAAACTTTGCCAAAAAATTTTAATTTCTTTTTTCCTCCTTGCAAATTGGATAGGTTTATCTCAACACGTAGTTACCAGCTGTAAGCAAGTAATTCAGCTCTTGGAGGAGGGGATAGCAAACAGGTAACAGGTTTGTTTTTCCTTGTCATTCTTTCAGTCTCATTCTTATTGCCTGTGTTCTCATCCCCGTTCACAGTGTATATTCTCTCTGCAGCTCCCCACATCCACAATCAGCAGGCCTTTCTCAGAACAGAAGTGTACCCAGTGTAGGCGGCAGTGGCTGAGATTTAGTGCTCTTCTCACTAGTGGTGAAGCTGTAGTTTGTTCTGGGTATAATAATATTAGGCAGTAAGCCCAGAGTATTACTCTATGCTTTGTCTTATAATACACGACTTCTGCTGTTTTCATCAAAGAACAGATTCTTGCCTGCATTGTCCTCTCCTTGATAGAGGTAATACAGTTTAATATAGTTTAGATACAGTTTAAAATGTTTCAGAAAACCATTTTTCTTTTAGTTTTGCATACTGTAAAGGTTACTCAAAAAAAGACTGTTTTGAATTTGCTTTGAAATACTAAGTGCTATTGACTCTCCTTAAACCTATTGTAAATTGTGATAATACTCTTTATTTTTAGTTACTATGAAATACCCAGAATGTTATTTTGCACCCCCAAAATAGCCTTTTTTACCTGAAAAAAAAATTGGGGGAATTTAGAGTCTTCTACGTACCCTATTAATAACACATCTGAGTTAATTGAATGTAAAGGAAGAAATTTAAATTTAACATTCTATTCCTTGGCTTTCATGGAACTATTCTGCAGGCACTTGCTTCATGTCTTCAGGGTACCCTGAGCTCCTTGATCTTTAAGTGTCAGGCCTCACCTTGTCCTTTTTATCCTTGAATAAACCAGCCTCTAGGTTTTGACTCTTTTCTTCAATTCTGTAACTCCTCTGAGAACAGAAGTCAATGAGTTGGTCTTAAACTGAGGCAAGATTGACTTAGATTTAGATGAAGGGAAGACTCTTCTGACTTTAAGGGTCAAGATTGGAATGAATCTTTCAGGGAGCCTATGAATTCTACCTGGCTTAAGCATGATGTTCATGTAATTCAAGATCTCATTTTAGCCCTTTCTGGCACTATAAGATTAATATTCTGTGTTTAATCATGACTTACTTTCTCTGTCTTTGAGCCTTCTTCTCCAGCAAGCTCTCTACGTCCATTTGTCTTATTTAAATGGGTCTGTTTTAGGGATATTCTTACAGGTTGATGACTCTTTAGTATCACGCTTTCAACTCTGATTTTTAACTTCTGTTGCTTAAAAAAAGTTCTAATTGTGGTTTAATATGAAGCTACACTCGCTTTTATTCTCAGATATCAGGACCTAGAGCACTGCTCCTGCCCTCTTGGGGCCACTCTCCTAACTATAACAGACTAAATAACGTGTGTTTCATGATCCTCACTTGTGAACCTCAGCACTAACATCTCTTGTGTTCCCCATGGATCTTAAGGATCACCATGCATAAACAATCCTTGTCCTAATTTTCTTCCCTTATATACACAGAATCACAGCAGCAACCCATGTTCATGAGGCCAGCAGCAGATCCCATGCCATCTTCACTATCTACTATACGCAGGTTGGTTACCACTTATATTTACTTAGATTTCTTCCTTTCATTGTCCCTTTTGACTGATTTCCTGTCTTCCTTCCTATTTCTTTTTCTTTCTTCCTGCCTTTCCCTTTATAGGTCCTCTGATATGACCTAATATTATAAGTAGGACCTACACACAGTCTACTAAGCTACACACTCAGAAAGCGTAGAGGCATTTCATAAAGACTAATCAAAATATCTTCGACCTACATTTTACTTTTAACATTTCAAATTACTTTAATATCTATATGATCAGTCTGGGCATTTAAAATGAAAAGCAAGATTGAAATGAAAATAAACATTAATATTAAAAAGTAGGGACTTCCCTGGTGGCTCAGTGGTTAAGAATCCGCCTGCCAATGCAGGGAACACGGGTTCGAGCCCTGGTCTGGGAAGATCCCACATGCCACGGAACAACTAAGCCCATGTGCCACAACTACTGAGCCTGCACTCTAGAGCCCGTGAGCCACAACTACTGAGCCTGCGTGCCACAACTACTGAAGTCCGCCTGCCTAGAGCCTGTGCTTCGCAACAAGAGAAGCCACCACAGTGAGAAGCCTGCGCACTGCAATGTGGAGTAGTTCCTGCTTGCTACAACTAGAGAAAGCCCGCGTGCAGCAGTGAAGACCCAAAGCAGCCAAAAATAAATTAATTAATTAAAAAAAAAAAAAGAAACTGTAAGGGCTCCACATGTTGGATTCAGCATACAAAGACTTCCAAGCAACTAATATAAATACATTCAAAGAGCTGAAGGAAACCATGTTTTAAAGAATTAAAGGAAAACATGATGATAATGCCTCTAGGGAATTTCAATAAAATGATAGAAATTATTTTAAAAGGGGGAATTCTGGACATGTACAATAACAGAAATGAAAAAATCACTAATGGGACT